>NW_028125836.1:0-362240 GCF_965194825.1 Balaenoptera physalus
CGAAGAGGATTTGAAAGCAAGGCAGAATTGCAGGAAACAGATTTCAGGAGGGAGATTCGAATCGCCTTTAAAGCACAGGAAAAGCGGCAAAACATCGACAATGATGCCCTTGGCCAAAAAGGGCGTATGCGTTTTTTCCTGAATATATTCAGGAAAAAACGCTTACGCCCTTTTTGGCCAACCAAGCAACCTGGAAAGGCAAATCAGCGCTACAAAGAAGTCTCGCTTCCCATCGGTCAAAAGGGCCATGCTGAATAAAGTGTCAAAACCAGAAATGCAGGACAGGCGATGGAGAAACGGGAGCCTGGCTACGCTGATGGGCGGCATGTAAATTGCCAACAGCCACTCTGGAGAAGTGCACGGTGTGTCCTGAAACATCTAAAAAACTGAGCTTAGGGAGCATAGGGCACATCCACTCATGGGCGTATAAATTGGGAAAACTAAAAATCAGCAAGACACAGGCACCCCAAAGTTTAGGGCTGCTCTGTTGACAAGAATCTCCACTTCGTTACACCTTAAATATCCCAGGAAAGAGAAAAATGGATAAAGAAGTTGTGGTCCTTATGTACAATGGAATATCACTCAGCCATGAAATCAACGTCATAAGGCTAGTAGCAGCATGATGAGTGGATTTAGGTACGACGATTCTAAGTGAAATAAGTCACACAGAAAAAGACACTTATCATAAGATATGACTTATAGAGGGAATGTAAAAACCGCTACCCTTGAACTGAATTACAAAACAGAATAGAGTCACACGTTTAGAAAACACACTATGGCTGCTTAACGGGAAAGGTGAGGTGGGGTGATGCATACAACAAGGGTTTCAAATTATCTCAGATACCGTTCCATAAACCCAATATGTAATAGACAAGCCCTACTCCTTCCTCAATGAATTGGACTCAACACCCCAATTCACCGCCCAAGAATATATCTGACTAGTAAGAATCTTGAAACCTATGCATTGATATCTCTCTGTAAGTGAGTCAAGTGGGTGTAAAGCGGCAAAATCACAGCAGTGAAAAGCAGGTAAACCCCATTATAAAAATCAATTACTTTTAAAAACCCGTGAAACAAAGACAGTGAAAGAGAGAGAAATTCTTACAAAATTCGTTCAGCAGCTATAATGCCACCTGGATTGACCATATCTAGACCCACAGCTGATTGAGACATAAGGGTGGACACTCTTGGCGCTGAGAGGTTTGGTGAGGTTGGGTGAGCAAACACAGACCCTTTAAAGTAATACTGCGTGGTACCCATCCCATGGGTCCCAAATCTCCAGGTTCAAGGGCATCTTCCTACATCGAAAACATGCATGAGAAACCCAGAAGATGGTACACCGTGTGATCGGGAAAGGTTTCTAAAACGCACCTCATTTCTCATCTCCTTGTGCTTGGGTTCGCCATTCCAGCCGCTTTACTAGCAATCTCCCTCCTTGGAGAATCAGCACCTTTAACCTCCTGTTCCGTACAGGTTGCAATTTGTCCTGAGGATGAACGGGAAGAGGGGGAACCAATGAGAGACTAGCTCTAGGTGTTGTGACAGGCACAGGTCACTCTATTTTCCCCTCAAGAAGAAGAATTAACCACAGGCTCAGCCTGCCGCCTGGGACCAGAATAGGGCCTGAAGCAATCCTGCGCTTTTGCGGCCAGCTCCCAAGAAAGCGAGTTGAAAAATGGAGCTCAGGGGCACTGCAATTCACAAACCTGCAGACTTATAAATGATGACTCTCGTCCACAAATATATTGAGGGAAGGCAACGAAGAGGATTTGAAAGCAAGGCAGAATTGCAGGAAACAGATTTCAGGAGGGAGATTCGAATCGCCTTTAAAGCACAGGAAAAGCGGCAAAACCTCGACAATGATGCCCTTGGCCAAAAAGGGCGTATGCGTTTTTTCCTGAATAGATTCAGGAAAAAACGCATACGCCCTTTTTGGCCAACCAAGCAACCTGGAAAGGCAAATCAGCGCTACAAAGAAGTCTCGCTTCCCATCGGTCAAAAGGGCCATGCTGAATAAAGTGTCAAAACCAGAAATGCAGGACAGGCCATGGAGAAACGGGAGCCTGGCTACGCTGATGGGCGGGATGTAAATTGCCAACAGCCACTCTGGAGAAGTGCACGGTGTGTCCTGAAACATCTAAAAAACTGAGCTTAGGGAGCATAGGGCACATCCACTCATGGGCGTATAAATTGGGAAAACTAAAAATCAGCAAGACACAGGCACCCCAAAGTTTAGGGCTGCTCTGTTGACAAGAATCTCCACTTCGTTACACCTTAAATATCCCAGGAAAGAGAAAAATGGATAAAGAAGTTGTGGTCCTTATGTACAATGGAATATCACTCAGCCATGAAATCAACGTCATAAGGCTAGTAGCAGCATGATGAGTGGATTTAGGTACGACGATTCTAAGTGAAATAAGTCACACAGAAAAAGACACTTATCATAAGATATGACTTATAGAGGGAATGTAAAAACCGCTACCCTTGAACTGAATTACAAAACAGAATAGAGTCACACGTTTAGAAAACACACTATGGCTGCTTAACGGGAAAGGTGAGGTGGGGTGATGCATACAACAAGGGTTTCAAATTATCTCAGATACCGTTCCATAAACCCAATATGTAATAGACAAGCCCTACTCCTTCCTCAATGAATTGGACTCAACACCCCCAATTCACCGCCCAAGAATATATCTGACTAGTAAGAATCTTGAAACCTATGCATTGATATCTCTCTGTAAGTGAGTCAAGTGGGTGTAAAGCGGCAAAATCACAGCAGTGAAAAGCAGGTAAACCCCATTATAAAAATCAATTACTTTTAAAAACCCGTGAAACAAAGACAGTGAAAGAGAGAGAAATTCTTACAAAATTCGTTCAGCGGCTATAATGCCACCTGGATTGACCATATCTAGACCCACAGCTGATTGAGACATAAGGGTGGACACTCTTGGCGCTGAGAGGTTTGGTGAGGTTGGGTGAGCAAACGCAGACCCTTTAAAGTAATACTGCGTGGTACCCATCCCATGGGTCCCAAATCTCCAGGTTCAAGGGCATCTTCCTACATCGAAAACATGCATGAGAAACCCAGAAGATGGTACACCGTGTGATCGGGAAAGGTTTCTAAAACGCACCTCATTTCTCATCTCCTTGTGCTCGGGTTCGCCATTCCAGCCGCTTTACTAGCAATCTCCCTCCTTGGAGAATCAGCACCTTTAACCTCCTGTTCCGTACAGGTTGCAATTTGTCCTGAGGATGAACGGGAAGAGGGGGAACCAATGAGAGACTAGCTCTAGGTGTTGTGACAGGCACAGGTCACTCTATTTTCCCCTCAATAAGAAGAATTAACCACAGGCTCAGCCTGCCGCCTGGGACCAGAATAGGGCCTGAAGCAATCCTGCGCTTTTGCGGCCAGCTCCCAAGAAAGCGAGTTGAAAAATGGAGCTCAGGGGCACTGCAATTCACAAACCTGCAGACTTATAAATGATGACTATCGTCCACAAATATATTGAGGGAAGGCAACGAAGAGGATTTGAAAGCAAGGCAGAATTGCAGGAAACAGATTTCAGGAGGGAGATTCGAATCGCCTTTAAAGCACAGGAAAAGCGGCAAAACCTCGACAATGATGCCCTTGGCCAAAAAGGGCGTATGCGTTTTTTCCTGAATATATTCAGGAAAAAACGCATACGCCCTTTTTGGCCAACCAAGCAACCTGAAAAGGCAAATCAGCGCTACAAAGAAGTCTCGCTTCCCATCGGTCAAAAGGGCCATGCTGAATAAAGTGTCAAAACCAGAAATGCAGGACAGGCCATGGAGAAACGGGAGCCTGGCTACGCTGATGGGCGGGATGTAAATTGCCAACAGCCACTCTGGAGAAGTGCACGGTGTGTCCTGAAACATCTAAAAAACTGAGGTTAGGGAGCATAGGGCACATCCACTCATGGGCGTATAAACTGGGAAAACTAAAAATCAGCAAGACACAGGCACCCCAAAGTTTAGGGCTGTTCTGTTGACAAGAATCTCCACTTCGTTACACCTTAAATATCCCAGGAAAGAGAAAAATGGATAAAGAAGTTGTGGTCCTTATGTACAATGGAATATCACTCAGCCATGAAATCGACGTCATAAGGCTAGTAGCAGCATGATGAGTGGATTTAGGTACGAAGATTCTAAGTGAAATAAGTCACACAGAAAAAGACACTTATCATAAGATATGACTTATAGAGGGAATGTAAAAACCGCTACCCTTGAACTGAATTACAAAACAGAATAGAGTCACACGTTTAGAAAACACACTATGGCTGCTTAACGGGAAAGGTGAGGTGGGGTGATGCATACAACAAGGGTTTCAAATTATCTCAGATACCGTTCCATAAACCCAATATGTAATAGACAAGCCCTACTCCTTCCTCAATGAATTGGACTCAACACCCCCAATTCACCGCCCAAGAATATATCTGACTAGTAAGAATCTTGAAACCTATGCATTGATATCTCTCTGTAAGTGAGTCAAGTGGGTGTAAAGCGGCAAAATCACAGCAGTGAAAAGCAGGTAAACCCCATTATAAAAATCAATTACTTTTAAAAACCCGTGAAACAAAGACAGTGAAAGAGAGAGAAATTCTTACAAAATTCGTTCAGCGGCTGTAATGCCACCTGGATTGACCATATCTAGACCCACAGCTGATTGAGACATAAGGGTGGACACTCTTGGGGCTGAGAGGTTTAGTGAGGTTGGGTGAGCAAACGCAGACCCTTTAAAGTAATACTGCGTGGTACCCATTCCATGGGTCCCAAATCTCCAGGTTCAAGGGCATCTTCCTACATCGAAAACATGCATGAGAAACCCAGAAGATGGTACACCGTGTGATCAGGAAAGGTTTCTAAAACGCACCTCATTTCTCATCTCCTTGTGCTCGGGTTCGCCATTCCAGCCGCTTTACTAGCAATCTCCCTCCTTGGAGAATCAGCACCTTTAACCTCCTGTTCCGTACAGGTTGCAGTTTGTCCCGAGGATGAACGGGAAGAGGGGGAACCAATGAGAGACTAGCTCTAGGTGTTGGGACAGGCACAGGTCACTCTATTTTCCCATCAGGAAGAAGAATTAACCACAGGCTCAGCCTGCCGCCTGGGACCAGAATAGGGCCTGAAGCAATCCTGCGCTCTTGCGGCCAGCTCCCAAGAAAGCGAGTTGAAAAATGGAGCTCAGGGGCACTGCAATTCACAAACCTGCAGACTTATAAATGATGACTCTCGTCCACAAATATATTGATGGAAGGCAACGAAGAGGATTTGAAAGCAAGGCAGAATTGCAGGAAACAGATTTCAGGAGGGAGATTCGAATCGCCTTTAAAGCACAGGAAAAGCGGCAAAACCTCGACAATGATGCCCTTGGCCAAAAAGGGCGTATGCGTTTTTTCCTGAATATATTCAGGAAAAAACGCATACGCCCTTTTTGGCCAACCAAGCAACATGGAAAGGCAAATCAGCGCTACAAAGAAGTCTCGCTTCCCATCGGTCAAAAGGGCCATGCTGAATAAAGTGTCAAAACCAGAAATGCAGGACAGGCCATGGAGAAACGGGAGCCTGGCTACGCTGATGGGGGGGATGTAAATTGCCAACAGCCACTCTGGAGAAGTGCACGGTGTGTCCTGAAACATCTAAAAAACTGAGCTTAGGGAGCATAGGGCACATCCACTCATGGGCGTATAAACTGGGAAAACTAAAAATCAGCAAGACACAGGCACCCCAAAGTTTAGGGCTGCTCTGTTGACAAGAATCTCCACTTCGTTACACCTTAAATATCCCAGGAAAGAGAAAAATGGATAAAGAAGTTGTGGTCCTTATGTACAATGGAATATCACTCAGCCATGAAATCGACGTCATAAGGCTAGTAGCAGCATGATGAGTGGAATTAGGTACGAAGATTCTAAGTGAAATAAGTCACACAGAAAAAGACACTTATCATAAGATATGACTTATAGAGGGAATGTAAAAACCGCTACCCTTGAACTGAATTACAAAACAGAATAGAGTCACACGTTTAGAAAACACACTATGGCTGCTTAACGGGAAAGGTGAGGTGGGGTGATGCATACAACAAGGGTTTCAAATTATCTCAGATACCGTTCCATAAACCCAATATGTAATAGACAAGCCCTACTCCTTCCTCAATGAATTGCACTCAACACCCCCAATCCACCGCCAAAGAATATATCTGAGTAGTAAGAATCTTGAAACCTATGCATTGATATTTCTCTGTAAGTGAGTCAAGTGGGTGTAAAGCGGCAAAATCACAGCAGTGAAAAGCAGGTAAACCCCATTATAAAAATCAATTACTTTTAAAAACCCGTGAAACAAAGACAGTGAAAGAGAGAGAAATTCTTACAAAATTCGTTCAGCGGCTGTAATGCCACCTGGATTGACCATATCTAGACCCACAGCTGATTGAGACATAAGGGTGGACACTCTTGGGGCTGAGAGGTTTGGTGAGGTTGGGTGAGCAAACGCAGACCCTTTAAAGTAATACTGCGTGGTACCCATCCCAAGGGTCCCAAATCTCCAGGTTCAAGGGCATCTTCCTACATGGAAAACATGCATGAGAAACCCAGAAGATGGTACACCGTGTGATCGGGAAAGGTTTCTAAAACGCACCTCATTTCTCATCTCCTTGTGCTCGGGTTCGCCATTCCAACCGCTTTACTAGCAATCTCCCTCCTTGGAGAATCAGCACCTTTAACCTCCTGTTCCGTACAGCTTGCAATTTGTCCTGAGGATGAAAGGGAAGAGGGGGAACAAATGAGAGACAAGCTCTAGGTGTTGGGACAGGCAGAGGTCACTCTATTTTCCCATCAGGAAGAAGAATTAACCACAGGCTCAGCCTGCCGCCTGGGACCAGAATAGGGCCTGAAGCAATCCTGCGCTTTTGCGGCCAGCGCCCAAGAAAGCGAGTTGAAAAATGGAGCTCAGGGGCACTGCAATTCACAAACCTGCAGACTTATAAATGATGACTCTCGTCCACAAATATATTGAGGGAAGGCAACGAAGAGGATTTGAAAGCAAGGCAGAATTGCAGGAAACAGATTTCAGGAGGGAGATTCGAATCGCCTTTAAAGCACAGGAAGAGCGGCAAAACCTCGACAATGATGCCCTTGGCCAAAAAGGGCGTATGCGTTTTTTCCTGAATAGATTCAGGAAAAAACGCATACGCCCTTTTTGGCCAACCAAGCAACCTGGAAAGGCAAATCAGCGCTACAAAGAAGTCTCGCTTCCCATCGGTCAAAAGGGCCATGCTGAATAAAGTGTCAAAACCAGAAATGCAGGACAGGCCATGGAGAAACGGGAGCCTGGCTACGCTGATGGGCGGGATGTAAATTGCCAACAGCCACTCTGGAGAAGTGCACGGTGTGTCCTGAAACATCTAAAAAACTGAGCTTAGGGAGCATAGGGCACATCCACTCATGGGCGTATAAATTGGGAAAACTAAAAATCAGCAAGACACAGGCACCCCAAAGTTTAGGGCTGCTCTGTTGACAAGAATCTCCACTTCGTTACACCTTAAATATCCCAGGAAAGAGAAAAATGGATAAAGAAGTTGTGGTCCTTATGTACAATGGAATATCACTCAGCCATGAAATCAACGTCATAAGGCTAGTAGCAGCATGATGAGTGGATTTAGGTACGAAGATTCTAAGTGAAATAAGTCACACAGAAAAAGACACTTATCATAAGATATGACTTATAGAGGGAATGTAAAAACCGCTACCCTTGAACTGAATTACAAAACAGAATAGAGTCACACGTTTAGAAAACACACTATGGCTGCTTAATGGGAAAGGTGAGGTGGGGTGATGCATACAACAAGGGTTTTATAATTAGCTCAGATACCGTTCCATAAACCCAATATGTAATAGACAAGCCCTACTCCTTCCTCAATGAATTGGACTCAACACCCCCTATTCACCGCCCAAGAATATATCTGACTAGTAAGAATCTTGAAACCTATGCATTGATATCTCTCTGTAAGTGAGTCAAGTGGGTGTAAAGCGGCAAAATCACAGCAGTGAAAAGCAGGTAAACCCCATTATAAAAATCAATTACTTTTAAAAACCCGTGAAACAAAGACAGTGAAAGAGAGAGAAATTCTTACAAAATTCGTTCAGGGGCTGTGATGCCACCTGGATTGACCATATCTAGACCCACAGCTGATTGAGACATAAGGGTGGACACTCTTGGGGCTGAGAGGTTTGGTGAGGTTGGGTGAGCAAACGCAGACCCTTTAAAGTAATACTGCGTGGTACCCATCCCATGGGTCCCAAATCTCCAGGTTCAAGGGCATCTTTCTACATCGAAAACATTCATGAGAAACCCAGAAGATGGTACACCGTGTGATCGGGAAAGGTTTCTATAACGCACTTCATTTCTCATCTCCTTGTGCTTGGGTTCGCCATTCCAGCCGCTTTACTAGCAATCTCCCTCCTTGGAGAATCAGCACCTTTAACCTCCTGTTCCGTACAGCTTGCAATTTGTCCTCAGGATGAAAGGGAAGAGGGGGAACCAATGAGGGACTAGCTCTAGGTGTTGGGACAGGCAGAGGTCACTCTATTTTCCCATCAGGAAGAAGAATTAACCACAGGCTCAGCCTGCCGCCTGGGACCAGAATAGGGCCTGAAGCAATCCTGCGCTTTTGCGGCCAGCGCCCAAGAAAGCGAGTTGAAAAATGGAGCTCAGGGGCACTGCAATTCACAAACCTGCAGACTTATAAATGATGACTCTCGTCCACAAATATATTGATGGAAGGCAACGAAGAGGATTTGAAAGCAAGGCAGAATTGCAGGAAACAGATTTCAGGAGGGAGATTCGAATCGCCTTTAAAGCACAGGAAAAGCGGCAAAACATCGACAATGATGCCCTTGGCCAAAAAGGGCGTATGCGTTTTTTCCTGAATATATTCAGGAAAAAACGCTTACGCCCTTTTTGGCCAACCAAGCAACCTGGAAAGGCAAATCAGCGCTACAAAGAAGTCTCGCTTCCCATCGGTCAAAAGGGCCATGCTGAATAAAGTGTCAAAATCAGAAATGCAGGACAGGCGATGGAGAAACGGGAGCCTGGCTACGCTGATGGGCGGCATGTAAATTGCCAACAGCCACTCTGGAGAAGTGCACGGTGTGTCCTGAAACATCTAAAAAACTGAGCTTAGGGAGCATAGGGCACATCCACTCATGGGCGTATAAATTGGGAAAACTAAAAATCAGCAAGACACAGGCACCCCAAAGTTTAGGGCTGCTCTGTTGACAAGAATCTCCACTTCGTTACACCTTAAATATCCCAGGAAAGAGAAAAATGGATAAAGAAGTTGTGGTCCTTATGTACAATGGAATATCACTCAGCCATGAAATCAACGTCATAAGGCTAGTAGCAGCATGATGAGTGGATTTAGGTACGACGATTCTAAGTGAAATAAGTCACACAGAAAAAGACACTTATCATAAGATATGACTTATAGAGGGAATGTAAAAACCGCTACCCTTGAACTGAATTACAAAACAGAATAGAGTCACACGTTTAGAAAACACACTATGGCTGCTTAACGGGAAAGGTGAGGTGGGGTGATGCATACAACAAGGGTTTCAAATTATCTCAGATACCGTTCCATAAACCCAATATGTAATAGACAAGCCCTACTCCTTCCTCAATGAATTGGACTCAACACCCCCAATTCACCGCCCAAGAATATATCTGACTAGTAAGAATCTTGAAACCTATGCATTGATATCTCTCTGTAAGTGAGTCAAGTGGGTGTAAAGCGGCAAAATCACAGCAGTGAAAAGCAGGTAAACCCCATTATAAAAATCAATTACTTTTAAAAACCCGTGAAACAAAGACAGTGAAAGAGAGAGAAATTCTTACAAAATTCGTTCAGCAGCTATAATGCCACCTGGATTGACCATATCTAGACCCACAGCTGATTGAGACATAAGGGTGGACACTCTTGGCGCTGAGAGGTTTGGTGAGGTTGGGTGAGCAAACACAGACCCTTTAAAGTAATACTGCGTGGTACCCATCCCATGGGTCCCAAATCTCCAGGTTCAAGGGCATCTTCCTACATCGAAAACATGCATGAGAAACCCAGAAGATGGTACACCGTGTGATCGGGAAAGGTTTCTAAAACGCACCTCATTTCTCATCTCCTTGTGCTTGGGTTCGCCATTCCAGCCGCTTTACTAGCAATCTCCCTCCTTGGAGAATCAGCACCTTTAACCTCCTGTTCCGTACAGGTTGCAATTTGTCCTGAGGATGAACGGGAAGAGGGGGAACCAATGAGAGACTAGCTCTAGGTGTTGTGACAGGCACAGGTCACTCTATTTTCCCCTCAAGAAGAAGAATTAACCACAGGCTCAGCCTGCCGCCTGGGACCAGAATAGGGCCTGAAGCAATCCTGCGCTTTTGCGGCCAGCTCCCAAGAAAGCGAGTTGAAAAATGGAGCTCAGGGGCACTGCAATTCACAAACCTGCAGACTTATAAATGATGACTCTCGTCCACAAATATATTGAGGGAAGGCAACGAAGAGGATTTGAAAGCAAGGCAGAATTGCAGGAAACAGATTTCAGGAGGGAGATTCGAATCGCCTTTAAAGCACAGGAAAAGCGGCAAAACCTCGACAATGATGCCCTTGGCCAAAAAGGGCGTATGCGTTTTTTCCTGAATAGATTCAGGAAAAAACGCATACGCCCTTTTTGGCCAACCAAGCAACCTGGAAAGGCAAATCAGCGCTACAAAGAAGTCTCGCTTCCCATCGGTCAAAAGGGCCATGCTGAATAAAGTGTCAAAACCAGAAATGCAGGACAGGCCATGGAGAAACGGGAGCCTGGCTACGCTGATGGGCGGGATGTAAATTGCCAACAGCCACTCTGGAGAAGTGCACGGTGTGTCCTGAAACATCTAAAAAACTGAGCTTAGGGAGCATAGGGCACATCCACTCATGGGCGTATAAATTGGGAAAACTAAAAATCAGCAAGACACAGGCACCCCAAAGTTTAGGGCTGCTCTGTTGACAAGAATCTCCACTTCGTTACACCTTAAATATCCCAGGAAAGAGAAAAATGGATAAAGAAGTTGTGGTCCTTATGTACAATGGAATATCACTCAGCCATGAAATCAACGTCATAAGGCTAGTAGCAGCATGATGAGTGGATTTAGGTACGACGATTCTAAGTGAAATAAGTCACACAGAAAAAGACACTTATCATAAGATATGACTTATAGAGGGAATGTAAAAACCGCTACCCTTGAACTGAATTACAAAACAGAATAGAGTCACACGTTTAGAAAACACACTATGGCTGCTTAACGGGAAAGGTGAGGTGGGGTGATGCATACAACAAGGGTTTCAAATTATCTCAGATACCGTTCCATAAACCCAATATGTAATAGACAAGCCCTACTCCTTCCTCAATGAATTGGACTCAACACCCCCAATTCACCGCCCAAGAATATATCTGACTAGTAAGAATCTTGAAACCTATGCATTGATATCTCTCTGTAAGTGAGTCAAGTGGGTGTAAAGCGGCAAAATCACAGCAGTGAAAAGCAGGTAAACCCCATTATAAAAATCAATTACTTTTAAAAACCCGTGAAACAAAGACAGTGAAAGAGAGAGAAATTCTTACAAAATTCGTTCAGCGGCTATAATGCCACCTGGATTGACCATATCTAGACCCACAGCTGATTGAGACATAAGGGTGGACACTCTTGGCGCTGAGAGGTTTGGTGAGGTTGGGTGAGCAAACGCAGACCCTTTAAAGTAATACTGCGTGGTACCCATCCCATGGGTCCCAAATCTCCAGGTTCAAGGGCATCTTCCTACATCGAAAACATGCATGAGAAACCCAGAAGATGGTACACCGTGTGATCGGGAAAGGTTTCTAAAACGCACCTCATTTCTCATCTCCTTGTGCTTGGGTTCGCCATTCCAGCCGCTTTACTAGCAATCTCCCTCCTTGGAGAATCAGCACCTTTAACCTCCTGTTCCGTACAGGTTGCAATTTGTCCTGAGGATGAACGGGAAGAGGGGGAACCAATGAGAGACTAGCTCTAGGTGTTGTGACAGGCACAGGTCACTCTATTTTCCCCTCAATAAGAAGAATTAACCACAGGCTCAGCCTGCCGCCTGGGACCAGAATAGGGCCTGAAGCAATCCTGCGCTTTTGCGGCCAGCTCCCAAGAAAGCGAGTTGAAAAATGGAGCTCAGGGGCACTGCAATTCACAAACCTGCAGACTTATAAATGATGACTATCGTCCACAAATATATTGAGGGAAGGCAACGAAGAGGATTTGAAAGCAAGGCAGAATTGCAGGAAACAGATTTCAGGAGGGAGATTCGAATCGCCTTTAAAGCACAGGAAAAGCGGCAAAACCTCGACAATGATGCCCTTGGCCAAAAAGGGCGTATGCGTTTTTTCCTGAATAGATTCAGGAAAAAACGCATACGCCCTTTTTGGCCAACCAAGCAACCTGGAAAGGCAAATCAGCGCTACAAAGAAGTCTCGCTTCCCATCGGTCAAAAGGGCCATGCTGAATAAAGTGTCAAAACCAGAAATGCAGGACAGGCCATGGAGAAACGGGAGCCTGGCTACGCTGATGGGCGGGATGTAAATTGCCAACAGCCACTCTGGAGAAGTGCACGGTGTGTCCTGAAACATCTAAAAAACTGAGCTTAGGGAGCATAGGGCACATCCACTCATGTGCGTATAAATTGGGAAAACTAAAAATCAGCAAGACACAGGCACCCCAAAGTTTAGGGCTGCTCTGTTGACAAGAATCTCCACTTCGTTACACCTTAAATATCCCAGGAAAGAGAAAAATGGATAAAGAAGTTGTGGTCCTTATGTACAATGGAATATCACTCAGCCATGAAATCAACGTCATAAGGCTAGTAGCAGCATGATGATTGGATTTAGGTACGACGATTCTAAGTGAAATAAGTCACACAGAAAAAGACACTTATCATAAGATATGACTTATAGAGGGAATGTAAAAACCGCTACCCTTGAACTGAATTACAAAACAGAATAGAGTCACACGTTTAGAAAACACACTATGGCTGCTTAACGGGAAAGGTGAGGTGGGGTGATGCATACAACAAGGGTTTCAAATTATCTCAGATACCGTTCCATAAACCCAATATGTAATAGACAAGCCCTACTCCTTCCTCAATGAATTGGACTCAACACCCCCAATTCACCGCCCAAGAATATATCTGACTAGTAAGAATCTTGAAACCTATGCATTGATATCTCTCTGTAAGTGAGTCAAGTGGGTGTAAAGCGGCAAAATCACAGCAGTGAAAAGCAGGTAAACCCCATTATAAAAATCAATTACTTTTAAAAACCCGTAAAACAAAGACAGTGAAAGAGAGAGAAATTCTTACAAAATTCGTTCAGCGGCTATAATGCCACCTGGATTGACCATATCTAGACCCACAGCTGATTGAGACATAAGGGTGGACACTCTTGGCGCTGAGAGGTTTGGTGAGGTTGGGTGAGCAAACGCAGACCCTTTAAAGTAATACTGCGTGGTACCCATCCCATGGGTCCCAAATCTCCAGGTTCAAGGGCATCTTCCTACATCGAAAACATGCATGAGAAACCCAGAAGATGGTACACCGTGTGATCGGGAAAGGTTTCTAAAACGCACCTCATTTCTCATCTCCTTGTGCTCGGGTTCGCCATTCCAGCCGCTTTACTAACAATCTCCCTCCTTGGAGAATCAGCACCTTTAACCTCCTGTTCCGTACAGGTTGCAATTTGTCCTGAGGATGAACGGGAAGAGGGGGAACCAATGAGAGACTAGCTCTAGGTGTTGGGACAGGCACAGGTCACTCTATTTTCCCCTCAGGAAGAAGAATTAACCACAGGCTCAGCCTGCCGCCTGGGACCAGAATAGGGCCTGAAGCAATCCTGCGCTCTTGCGGCCAGCTCCCAAGAAAGCGAGTTGAACAATGGAGCTCAGGGGCACTGCAATTCACAAACCTGCAGACTTATAAATGATGACTCTCGTCCACAAATATATTGATGGAAGGCAACGAAGAGGATTTGAAAGCAAGGCAGAATTGCAGGAAACAGATTTCAGGAGGGAGATTCGAATCGCCTTTAAAGCACAGGAAAAGCGGCAAAACCTCGACAATGATGCCCTTGGCCAAAAAGGGCGTATGCGTTTTTTCCTGAATATATTCAGGAAAAAACGCATACGCCCTTTTTGGCCAACTAAGCAACCTGGAAAGGCAAATCAGCGCTACAAAGAAGTCTCGCTTCCCATCGGTCAAAAGGGCCATGCTGAATAAAGTGTCAAAACCAGAAATGCAGGACAGGCCATGGAGAAACGGGAGCCTGGCTACGCTGATGGGCGGGATGTAAATTGCCAACAGCCACTCTGGAGAAGTGCACGGTGTGTCCTGAAACATCTAAAAAACTCAGCTTAGGGAGCATAGGGCACATCCACTCATGGGCGTATAAATTGGGAAAACTAAAAATCAGCAAGACACAGGCACCCCAAAGTTTAGGGCTGCTCTGTTGACAAGAATCTCCACTTCGTTACACCTTAAATATCCCAGGAAAGAGAAAAATGGATAAAGAAGTTGTGGTCCTTATGTACAATGGAATATCACTCAGCCATGAAATCAACGTCATAAGGCTAGTAGCAGCATGATGATTGGATTTAGGTACGACGATTCTAAGTGAAATAAGTCACACAGAAAAAGACACTTATCATAAGATATGACTTATAGAGGGAATGTAAAAACCGCTACCCTTGAACTGAATTACAAAACAGAATAGAGTCACACGTTTAGAAAACACACTATGGCTGCTTAACGGGAAAGGTGAGGTGGGGTGATGCATACAACAAGGGTTTCAAATTATCTCAGATACCGTTCCATAAACCCAATATGTAATAGACAAGCCCTACTCCTTGCTCAATGAATTGGACTCAACACCCCCAATTCACCGCCCAAGAATATATCTGACTAGTAAGAATCTTAAAACCTATGCATTGATATCTCTCTGTAAGTGAGTCAAGTGGGTGTAAAGCGGCAAAATCACAGCAGTGTAAAGCAGGTAAACCCCATTATAAAAATCAATTACTTTTAAAAACCCGTGAAACAAAGACAGTGAAAGAGAGAGAAATTCTTACAAAATTCGTTCAGCGGCTGTAATGCCACCTGGATTGACCATATCTAGACCCACAGCTGATTGAGACATAAGGGTGGACACTCTTGGGGCTGAGAGGTTTGGTGAGGTTGGGTGAGCAAACGCAGACCCTTTAAAGTAATACTGCGTGGTACCCATCCCATGGGTCCCAAATCTCCAGGTTCAAGGGCATCTTCCTACATCGAAAACATGCATGAGAAACCCAGAAGATGGTACACCGTGTGATCGGGAAAGGTTTCTAAAACGCACCTCATTTCTCATCTCCTTGTGCTCGGGTTCGCCATTCCAGCCGCTTTACTAGCAATCTCCCTCCTTGGAGAATCAGCACCTTTAACCTCCTGTTCCGTACAGCTTGCAATTTGTCCTGAGGATGAAAGGGAAGAGGGGGAACCAATGAGGGACTAGCTCTAGGTGTTGGGACAGGCAGAGGTCACTCTATTTTCCCATCAGGAAGAAGAATTAACCACAGGCTCAGCCTGCCGCCTGGGACCAGAATAGGGCCTGAAGCAATCCTGCGCTTTTGCGGCCAGCGCCCAAGAAAGCGAGTTGAAAAATGGAGCTCAGGGGCACTGCAATTCACAAACCTGCAGACATATAAATGATGACTCTCGTCCACAAATATATTGATGGAAGGCAACGAAGAGGATTTGAAAGCAAGGCAGAATTGCAGGAAACAGATTTCAGGAGGGAGATTCGAATCGCCTTTAAAGCACAGGAAAAGCGGCAAAACCTCGACAATGATGCCCTTGGCCAAAAAGGGCGTATGCGTTTTTTCCTGAATGTATTCAGGAAAAAACGCATACGCCCTTTTTGGCCAACCAAGCAACCTGGAAAGGCAAATCAGCGCTACAAAGAAGTCTCGCTTCCCATCGGTCAAAAGGGCCATGCTGAATAAAGTGTCAAAACCAGAAATGCAGGACAGGCCATGGAGAAACGGGAGCCTGGCTACGCTGATGGGCGGGATGTAAATTGCCAACAGCCACTCTGGAGAAGTGCACGGTGTGTCCTGAAACATCTAAAAAACTCAGCTTAGGGAGCATAGGGCACATCCACTCATGGGCGTATAAATTGGGAAAACTAAAAATCAGCAAGACCCAGGCACCCCAAAGTTTAGGGCTGCTCTGTTGACAAGAATCTCCACTTCGTTACACCTTAAATATCCCAGGAAAGAGAAAAATGGATAAAGAAGTTGTGGTCCTTATGTACAATGGAATATCACTCAGCCATGAAATCAACGTCATAAGGCTAGTAGCAGCATGATGAGTGGATTTAGGTACGAAGATTCTAAGTGAAATAAGTCACACAGAAAAAGACACTTATCATAAGATATGACTTATAGAGG
Source organism: Balaenoptera physalus (assembly GCF_965194825.1). NCBI lineage: Eukaryota > Metazoa > Chordata > Mammalia > Artiodactyla > Balaenopteridae > Balaenoptera > Balaenoptera physalus. The sequence goes on from NW_028125836.1 coordinate 16,546, forward strand.
GAATGTAAAAACCGCTACCCTTGAACTGAATTACAAAACAGAATAGAGTCACACGTTTAGAAAACACACTATGGCTGCTTAACGGGAAAGGTGAGGTGGGGTGATGCATACAACAAGGGTTTCAAATTATCTCAGATACCGTTCCATAAACCCAATATGTAATAGACAAGCCCTACTCCTTCCTCAATGAATTGGACTCAACACCCCCAATTCACCGCCCAAGAATATATCTGACTAGTAAGAATCTTGAAACCTATGCATTGATATCTCTCTGTAAGTGAGTCAAGTGGGTGTAAAGCGGCAAAATCACAGCAGTGAAAAGCAGGTAAACCCCATTATAAATATCAATTACTTTTAAAAACCCGTGAAACAAAGACAGTGAAAGAGAGAGAAATTCTTACAAAATTCGTTCAGCGGCTATAATGCCACCTGGATTGACCATATCTAGACCCACAGCTGATTGAGACATAAGGGTGGACACTCTTGGCGCTGAGAGGTTGGGTGAGGTTGGGTGAGCAAACGCAGACCCTTTAAAGTAATACTGCGTGGTACCCATCCCATGGGTGCCAAATCTCCAGGTTCAAGGGCATCTTCCTACATCGAAAACATGCATGAGAAACCCAGAAGATGGTACACCGTGTGATCGGGAAAGGTTTCTAAAACGCACCTCATTTCTCATCTCCTTGTGCTCGGGTTCGCCATTCCAGCCGCTTTACTAGCAATCTCCCTCCTTGGAGAATCAGCACCTTTAACCTCCTGTTCCGTACAGGTTGCAATTTGTCCTGAGGATGAACGGGAAGAGGGGGAACCAATGAGAGACTAGCTCTAGGTGTTGGGACAGGCACAGGTCACTCTATTTTCCCCTCAAGAAGAAGAATTAACCACAGGCTCAGCCTGCCGCCTGGGACCAGAATAGGGCCTGAAGCAATCCTGCGCTTTTGCGGCCAGCTCCCAAGAAAGCGAGTTGAAAAATGGAGCTCAGGGACACTGCAATTCACAAACCTGCAGACTTATAAATGATGACTCTCGTCCACAAATATATTGAGGGAAGACAACGAAGAGGATTTGAAAGCAAGGCAGAATTGCAGGAAACAGATTTCAGGAGGGAGATTCGAATCGCCTTTAAAGCACAGGAAAAGCGGCAAAACCTCGACAATGATGCCCTTGGCCAAAAAGGGCGTATGCGTTTTTTCCTGAATAGATTCAGGAAAAAACGCATACGCCCTTTTTGGCCAACCAAGCAACCTGGAAAGGCAAATCAGCGCTACAAAGAAGTCTCGCTTCCCATCGGTCAAAAGGGCCATGCTGAATAAAGTGTCAAAACCAGAAATGCAGGACAGGCCATGGAGAAACGGGAGCCTGGCTACGCTGATGGGCGGGATGTAAATTGCCAACAGCCACTCTGGAGAAGTGCACGGTGTGTCCTGAAACATCTAAAAAACTCAGCTTAGGGAGCATAGGGCACATCCACTCATGGGCGTATAAATTGGGAAAACTAAAAATCAGCAAGACCCAGGCACCCCAAAGTTTAGGGCTGCTCTGTTGACAAGAATCTCCACTTCGTTACACCTTAAATATCCCAGGAAAGAGAAAAATGGATAAAGAAGTTGTGGTCCTTATGTACAATGGAATATCACTCAGCCATGAAATCAACGTCATAAGGCTAGTAGCAGCATGATGAGTGGATTTAGGTACGAAGATTCTAAGTGAAATAAGTCACACAGAAAAAGACACTTATCATAAGATATGACTTATAGAGGGAATGTAAAAACCGCTACCCTTGAACTGAATTACAAAACAGAATAGAGTCACACGTTTAGAAAACACACTATGGCTGCTTAACGGGAAAGGTGAGGTGGGGTGATGCATACAACAAGGGTTTCAAATTATCTCAGATACCGTTCCATAAACCCAATATGTAATAGACAAGCCCTACTCCTTCCTCAATGAATTGGACTCAACACCCCCAATTCACCGCCCAAGAATATATCTGACTAGTAAGAATCTTGAAACCTATGCATTGATATCTCTCTGTAAGTGAGTCAAGTGGGTGTAAAGCGGCAAAATCACAGCAGTGAAAAGCAGGTAAACCCCATTATAAATATCAATTACTTTTAAAAACCCGTGAAACAAAGACAGTGAAAGAGAGAGAAATTCTTACAAAATTCGTTCAGCGGCTATAATGCCACCTGGATTGACCATATCTAGACCCACAGCTGATTGAGACATAAGGGTGGACACTCTTGGCGCTGAGAGGTTGGGTGAGGTTGGGTGAGCAAACGCAGACCCTTTAAAGTAATACTGCGTGGTACCCATCCCATGGGTGCCAAATCTCCAGGTTCAAGGGCATCTTCCTACATCGAAAACATGCATGAGAAACCCAGAAGATGGTACACCGTGTGATCGGGAAAGGTTTCTAAAACGCACCTCATTTCTCATCTCCTTGTGCTCGGGTTCGCCATTCCAGCCGCTTTACTAGCAATCTCCCTCCTTGGAGAATCAGCACCTTTAACCTCCTGTTCCGTACAGGTTGCAATTTGTCCTGAGGATGAACGGGAAGAGGGGGAACCAATGAGAGACTAGCTCTAGGTGTTGGGACAGGCACAGGTCACTCTATTTTCCCCTCAAGAAGAAGAATTAACCACAGGCTCAGCCTGCCGCCTGGGACCAGAATAGGGCCTGAAGCAATCCTGCGCTCTTGCGGCCAGCTCCCAAGAAAGCGAGTTGAAAAATGGAGCTCAGGGGCACTGCAATTCACAAACCTGCAGACTTATAAATGATGACTCTCGTCCACAAATATATTGAGGGAAGGCAACGAAGAGGATTTGAAAGCAAGGCAGAATTGCAGGAAACAGATTTCAGGAGGGAGATTCGAATCGCCTTTAAAGCACAGGAAAAGCGGCAAAACCTCGACAATGATGCCCTTGGCCAAAAAGGGCGTATGCGTTTTTTCCTGAATATATTCAGGAAAAAACGCATACGCCCTTTTTGGCCAACCAAGCAACCTGGAAAGGCAAATCAGCGCTACAAAGAAGTCTCGCTTCCCATCGGTCAAAAGGGCCATGCTGAATAAAGTGTCAAAACCAGAAATGCAGGACAGGCCATGGAGAAACGGGAGCCTGGCTACGCTGATGGGCGGGATGTAAATTGCCAACAGCCACTCTGGAGAAGTGCACGGTGTGTCCTGAAACATCTAAAAAACTCAGCTTAGGGAGCATAGGGCACATCCACTCATGGGCGTATAAATTGGGAAAACTAAAAATCAGCAAGACCCAGGCACCCCAAAGTTTAGGGCTGCTCTGTTGACAAGAATCTCCACTTCGTTACACCTTAAATATCCCAGGAAAGAGAAAAATGGATAAAGAAGTTGTGGTCCTTATGTACAATGGAATATCACTCAGCCATGAAATCAACGTCATAAGGCTAGTAGCAGCATGATGAGTGGATTTAGGTACGAAGATTCTAAGTGAAATAAGTCACACAGAAAAAGACACTTATCATAAGATATGACTTATAGAGGGAATGTAAAAACCGCTACCCTTGAACTGAATTACAAAACAGAATAGAGTCACACGTTTAGAAAACACACTATGGCTGCTTAACGGGAAAGGTGAGGTGGGGTGATGCATACAACAAGGGTTTCAAATTATCTCAGATACCGTTCCATAAACCCAATATGTAATAGACAAGCCCTACTCCTTCCTCAATGAATTGGACTCAACACCCCCAATTCACCGCCCAAGAATATATCTGACTAGTAAGAATCTTGAAACCTATGCATTGATATCTCTCTGTAAGTGAGTCAAGTGGGTGTAAAGCGGCAAAATCACAGCAGTGAAAAGCAGGTAAACCCCATTATAAATATCAATTACTTTTAAAAACCCGTGAAACAAAGACAGTGAAAGAGAGAGAAATTCTTACAAAATTCGTTCAGCGGCTATAATGCCACCTGGATTGACCATATCTAGACCCACAGCTGATTGAGACATAAGGGTGGACACTCTTGGGGCTGAGAGGTTTGGTGAGGTTGGGTGAGCAAACGCAGACCCTTTAAAGTAATACTGCGTGGTACCCATCCCATGGGTCCCAAATCTCCAGGTTCAAGGGCATCTTCCTACATCGAAAACATGCATGAGAAACCCAGAAGATGGTACACCGTGTGATCGGGAAAGGTTTCTAAAACGCACCTCATTTCTCATCTCCTTGTGCTCGGGTTCGCCATTCCAGCTGCTTTACTAGCAATCTCCCTCCTTGGAGAATCAGCACCTTTAACCTCCTGTTCCGTACAGGTTGCAATTTGTCCTGAGGATGAACGGGAAGAGGGGGAACCAATGAGAGACTAGCTCTAGGTGTTGGGACAGGCACAGGTCACTCTATTTTCCCCTCAGGAAGAAGAATTAACCACAGGCTCAGCCTGCCGCCTGGGACCAGAATAGGGCCTGAAGCAATCCTGCGCTCTTGCGGCCAGCTCCCAAGAAAGCGAGTTGAACAATGGAGCTCAGGGGCACTGCAATTCACAAAGCTGCAGACTTATAAATGATGACTCTCGTCCACAAATATATTGATGGAAGGCAACGAAGAGGATTTGAAAGCAAGGCAGAATTGCAGGAAACAGATTTCAGGAGGGAGATTCGAATCGCCTTTAAAGCACAGGAAAAGCGGCAAAACCTCGACAATGATGCCCTTGGCCAAAAAGGGCGTATGCGTTTTTTCCTGAATAGATTCAGGAAAAAACGCATACGCCCTTTTTGGCCAACCAAGCAACCTGGAAAGGCAAATCAGCGCTACAAAGAAGTCTCGCTTCCCATCGGTCAAAAGGGCCATGCTGAATAAAGTGTCAAAACCAGAAATGCAGGACAGGCCATGGAGAAACGGGAGCCTGGCTACGCTGATGGGCGGGATGTAAATTGCCAACAGCCACTCTGGAGAAGTGCACGGTGTGTCCTGAAACATCTAAAAAACTCAGCTTAGGGAGCATAGGGCACATCCACTCATGGGCGTATAAATTGGGAAAACTAAAAATCAGCAAGACCCAGGCACCCCAAAGTTTAGGGCTGCTCTGTTGACAAGAATCTCCACTTCGTTACACCTTAAATATCCCAGGAAAGAGAAAAATGGATAAAGAAGTTGTGGTCCTTATGTACAATGGAATATCACTCAGCCATGAAATCAACGTCATAAGGCTAGTAGCAGCATGATGAGTGGATTTAGGTACGAAGATTCTAAGTGAAATAAGTCACACAGAAAAAGACACTTATCATAAGATATGACTTATAGAGGGAATGTAAAAACCGCTACCCTTGAACTGAATTACAAAACAGAATAGAGTCACACGTTTAGAAAACACACTATGGCTGCTTAACGGGAAAGGTGAGGTGGGGTGATGCATACAACAAGGGTTTCAAATTATCTCAGATACCGTTCCATAAACCCAATATGTAATAGACAAGCCCTACTCCTTCCTCAATGAATTGGACTCAACACCCCCAATTCACCGCCCAAGAATATATCTGACTAGTAAGAATCTTGAAACCTATGCATTGATATCTCTCTGTAAGTGAGTCAAGTGGGTGTAAAGCGGCAAAATCACAGCAGTGAAAAGCAGGTAAACCCCATTATAAATATCAATTACTTTTAAAAACCCGTGAAACAAAGACAGTGAAAGAGAGAGAAATTCTTACAAAATTCGTTCAGCGGCTATAATGCCACCTGGATTGACCATATCTAGACCCACAGCTGATTGAGACATAAGGGTGGACACTCTTGGCGCTGAGAGGTTGGGTGAGGTTGGGTGAGCAAACGCAGACCCTTTAAAGTAATACTGCGTGGTACCCATCCCATGGGTGCCAAATCTCCAGGTTCAAGGGCATCTTCCTACATCGAAAACATGCATGAGAAACCCAGAAGATGGTACACCGTGTGATCGGGAAAGGTTTCTAAAACGCACCTCATTTCTCATCTCCTTGTGCTCGGGTTCGCCATTCCAGCCGCTTTACTAGCAATCTCCCTCCTTGGAGAATCAGCACCTTTAACCTCCTGTTCCGTACAGGTTGCAATTTGTCCTGAGGATGAACGGGAAGAGGGGGAACCAATGAGAGACTAGCTCTAGGTGTTGGGACAGGCACAGGTCACTCTATTTTCCCCTCAAGAAGAAGAATTAACCACAGGCTCAGCCTGCCGCCTGGGACCAGAATAGGGCCTGAAGCAATCCTGCGCTCTTGCGGCCAGCTCCCAAGAAAGCGAGTTGAAAAATGGAGCTCAGGGGCACTGCAATTCACAAACCTGCAGACTTATAAATGATGACTCTCGTCCACAAATATATTGAGGGAAGGCAACGAAGAGGATTTGAAAGCAAGGCAGAATTGCAGGAAACAGATTTCAGGAGGGAGATTCGAATCGCCTTTAAAGCACAGGAAAAGCGGCAAAACCTCGACAATGATGCCCTTGGCCAAAAAGGGCGTATGCGTTTTTTCCTGAATATATTCAGGAAAAAACGCATACGCCCTTTTTGGCCAACCAAGCAACCTGGAAAGGCAAATCAGCGCTACAAAGAAGTCTCGCTTCCCATCGGTCAAAAGGGCCATGCTGAATAAAGTGTCAAAACCAGAAATGCAGGACAGGCCATGGAGAAACGGGAGCCTGGCTACGCTGATGGGCGGGATGTAAATTGCCAACAGCCACTCTGGAGAAGTGCACGGTGTGTCCTGAAACATCTAAAAAACTCAGCTTAGGGAGCATAGGGCACATCCACTCATGGGCGTATAAATTGGGAAAACTAAAAATCAGCAAGACCCAGGCACCCCAAAGTTTAGGGCTGCTCTGTTGACAAGAATCTCCACTTCGTTACACCTTAAATATCCCAGGAAAGAGAAAAATGGATAAAGAAGTTGTGGTCCTTATGTACAATGGAATATCACTCAGCCATGAAATCAACGTCATAAGGCTAGTAGCAGCATGATGAGTGGATTTAGGTACGAAGATTCTAAGTGAAATAAGTCACACAGAAAAAGACACTTATCATAAGATATGACTTATAGAGGGAATGTAAAAACCGCTACCCTTGAACTGAATTACAAAACAGAATAGAGTCACACGTTTAGAAAACACACTATGGCTGCTTAACGGGAAAGGTGAGGTGGGGTGATGCATACAACAAGGGTTTCAAATTATCTCAGATACCGTTCCATAAACCCAATATGTAATAGACAAGCCCTACTCCTTCCTCAATGAATTGGACTCAACACCCCCAATTCACCGCCCAAGAATATATCTGACTAGTAAGAATCTTGAAACCTATGCATTGATATCTCTCTGTAAGTGAGTCAAGTGGGTGTAAAGCGGCAAAATCACAGCAGTGAAAAGCAGGTAAACCCCATTATAAATATCAATTACTTTTAAAAACCCGTGAAACAAAGACAGTGAAAGAGAGAGAAATTCTTACAAAATTCGTTCAGCGGCTATAATGCCACCTGGATTGACCATATCTAGACCCACAGCTGATTGAGACATAAGGGTGGACACTCTTGGCGCTGAGAGGTTGGGTGAGGTTGGGTGAGCAAACGCAGACCCTTTAAAGTAATACTGCGTGGTACCCATCCCATGGGTGCCAAATCTCCAGGTTCAAGGGCATCTTCCTACATCGAAAACATGCATGAGAAACCCAGAAGATGGTACACCGTGTGATCGGGAAAGGTTTCTAAAACGCACGTCATTTCTCATCTCCTTGTGCTCGGGTTCGCCATTCCAGCCGCTTTACTAGCAATCTCCCTCCTTGGAGAATCAGCACCTTTAACCTCCTGTTCCGTACAGGTTGCAATTTGTCCTGAGGATGAACGGGAAGAGGGGGAACCAATGAGAGACTAGCTCTAGGTGTTGGGACAGGCACAGGTCACTCTATTTTCCCCTCAAGAAGAAGAATTAACCACAGGCTCAGCCTGCCGCCTGGGACCAGAATAGGGCCTGAAGCAATCCTGCGCTCTTGCGGCCAGCTCCCAAGAAAGCGAGTTGAAAAATGGAGCTCAGGGGCACTGCAATTCACAAACCTGCAGACTTATAAATGATGACTCTCGTCCACAAATATATTGATGGAAGGCAACGAAGAGGATTTGAAAGCAAGGCAGAATTGCAGGAAACAGATTTCAGGAGGGAGATTCGAATCGCCTTTAAAGCACAGGAAAAGCGGCAAAACCTCGACAATGATGCCCTTTGCCAAAAAGGGCGTATGCGTTTTTTCCTGAATATATTCAGAAAAAAACGCATACGCCCTTTTTGGCCAACCAAGCAACCTGGAAAGGCAAATCAGCGCTACAAAGAAGTCTCGCTTCCCATCGGTCAAAAGGGCCATGCTGAATAAATTGTCAAAAGCACAAATGCAGGACAGGCCATGGAGAAACGGGAGCCTGGCTACGCTTATGGGCGGGATGTAAATTGCCAACAGCCACTCTGGAGAAGTGCACGGTGTGTCCTGAAACATCTAAAAAACTGAGCTTAGGGAGCATAGGGCACATCCACTCATGGGCGTATGAATTGGGAAAACTAAAAATCAGCAAGACACAGGCACCCCAAAGTTTAAGGCTGCTCTGTTGACAAGAATCTCCACTTCGTTACACCTTAAATATCCCAGGAAAGAGAAAAATGGATAAAGAAGTTGTGGTCCTTATGTACAATGGAATATCACTCAGCCATGAAATCAACGTCATAAGGCTAGTAGCAGCATGATGAGTGGATTTAGGTACGACGATTCTAAGTGAAATAAGTCACACAGAAAAAGACACTTATCATAAGATATGACTTATAGAGGGAATGTAAAAACCGCTACCCTTGAACTGAATTACAAAACAGAATAGACTCACACGTTTAGAAAACACACTATGGCTGCTTAACGGGAAAGGTGAGGTGGGGTGATGCATACAACAAGGGTTTCAAATTATCTCAGATACCGTTCCATAAACCCAATATGTAATAGACAAGCCCTACTCCTTCCTCAATGAATTGGACTCAACACCCCCAATTCACCACCGAAGAATATATCTGACTAGTAAGAATCTTGAAACCTATGCATTGATATCTCTCTGTAAGTGAGTCAAGTGGGTGTAAAGCGGAAAAATCACAGCAGTGAAAAGCAGGTAAACCCCATTATAAAAATCAATTACTTTTAAAAACCCGTGAAACAAAGACAGTGAAAGAGAGAGAAATTCTTACAAAATTCGTTCAGCGGCTATAATGCCACCTGGATTGACCATATCTAGACCCACAGCTGATTGAGACATAAGGGTGGACACTCTTGGCGCTGAGAGGTTTGGTGAGGTTGGGTGAGCAAACGCAGACCCTTTAAAGTAATACTGCGTGGTACCCATTCCATGGGTCCCAAATCTCCAGGTTCAAGGGCATCTTCCTACATCGAAAACATGCATGAGAAACCCAGAAGATGGTACACCGTGTGATCGGGAAAGGTTTCTAAAACGCACCTCATTTCTCATCTCCTTGTGCTTGGGTTCGCCATTCCAGCCGCTTTACTAGCAATCTCCCTCCTTGGAGAATCAGCACCTTTAACCTCCTGTTCCGTACAGGTTGCAATTTGTCCTGAGGATGAACGGGAAGAGGGGGAACCAATGAGAGACTAGCTCTAGGTGTTGTGACAGGCACAGGTCACTCTATTTTCCCCTCAAGAAGAAGAATTAACCACAGGCTCAGCCTGCCGCCTGGGACCAGAATAGGGCCTGAAGCAATCCTGCGCTTTTGCGGCCAGCTCCCAAGAAAGCGAGTTGAAAAATGGAGCTCAGGGACACTGCAATTCACAAACCTGCAGACTTATAAATGATGACTCTCGTCCACAAATATATTGAGGGAAGACAACGAAGAGGATTTGAAAGCAAGGCAGAATTGCAGGAAACAGATTTCAGGAGGGAGATTCGAATCGCCTTTAAAGCACAGGAAAAGCGGCAAAACCTCGACAATGATGCCCTTGGCCAAAAAGGGCGTATGCGTTTTTTCCTGAATAGATTCAGGAAAAAACGCATACGCCCTTTTTGGCCAACCAAGCAACCTGGAAAGGCAAATCAGCGCTACAAAGAAGTCTCGCTTCCCATCGGTCAAAAGGGCCATGCTGAATAAAGTGTCAAAACCAGAAATGCAGGACAGGCCATGGAGAAACGGGAGCCTGGCTACGCTGATGGGCGGGATGTAAATTGCCAACAGCCACTCTGGAGAAGTGCACGGTGTGTCCTGAAACATCTAAAAAACTGAGCTTAGGGAGCATAGGGCACATCCACTCATGGGCGTATAAATTGGGAAAACTAAAAATCAGCAAGACACAGGCACCCCAAAGTTTAGGGCTGCTCTGTTGACAAGAATCTCCACTTCGTTACACCTTAAATATCCCAGGAAAGAGAAAAATGGATAAAGAAGTTGTGGTCCTTATGTACAATGGAATATCACTCAGCCATGAAATCAACGTCATAAGGCTAGTAGCAGCATGATGATTGGATTTAGGTACGACGATTCTAAGTGAAATAAGTCACACAGAAAAAGACACTTATCATAAGATATGACTTATAGAGGGAATGTAAAAACCGCTACCCTTGAACTGAATTACAAAACAGAATAGAGTCACACGTTTAGAAAACACACTATGGCTGCTTAACGGGAAAGGTGAGGTGGGGTGATGCATACAACAAGGGTTTCAAATTATCTCAGATACCGTTCCATAAACCCAATATGTAATAGACAAGCCCTACTCCTTCCTCAATGAATTGGACTCAACACCCCCAATTCACCGCCCAAGAATATATCTGACTAGTAAGAATCTTGAAACCTATGCATTGATATCTCTCTGTAAGTGAGTCAAGTGGGTGTAAAGCGGCAAAATCACAGCAGTGAAAAGCAGGTAAACCCCATTATAAAAATCAATTACTTTTAAAAACCCGTGAAACAAAGACAGTGAAAGAGAGAGAAATTCTTACAAAATTCGTTCAGCGGCTATAATGCCACCTGGATTGACCATATCTAGACCCACAGCTGATTGAGACATAAGGGTGGACACTCTTGGCGCTGAGAGGTTTGGTGAGGTTGGGTGAGCAAACGCAGACCCTTTAAAGTAATACTGCGTGGTACCCATCCCATGGGTCCCAAATCTCCAGGTTCAAGGGCATCTTCCTACATCGAAAACATGCATGAGAAACCCAGAAGATGGTACACCGTGTGATCGGGAAAGGTTTCTAAAACGCACCTCATTTCTCATCTCCTTGTGCTTGGGTTCGCCATTCCAGCCGCTTTACTAGCAATCTCCCTCCTTGGAGAATCAGCACCTTTAACCTCCTGTTCCGTACAGGTTGCAATTTGTCCTGAGGATGAACGGGAAGAGGGGGAACCAATGAGAGACTAGCTCTAGGTGTTGTGACAGGCACAGGTCACTCTATTTTCCCCTCAAGAAGAAGAATTAACCACAGGCTCAGCCTGCCGCCTGGGACCAGAATAGGGCCTGAAGCAATCCTGCGCTCTTGTGGCCAGCTCCCAAGAAAGCGAGTTGAAAAATGGAGCTCAGGGGCACTGCAATTCACAAACCTGCAGACTTATAAATGATGACTCTCGTCCACAAATATATTGAGGGAAGGCAACGAAGAGGATTTGAAAGCAAGGCAGAATTGCAGGAAACAGATTTCAGGAGGGAGATTCGAATCGCCTTTAAAGCACAGGAAAAGCGGCAAAACCTCGACAATGATGCCCTTGGCCAAAAAGGGCGTATGCGTTTTTTCCTGAATATATTCAGGAAAAAACGCATACGCCCTTTTTGGCCAACCAAGCAACCTGGAAAGGCAAATCAGCGCTACAAAGAAGTCTCGCTTCCCATCGGTCAAAAGGGCCATGCTGAATAAAGTGTCAAAACCAGAAATGCAGGACAGGCCATGGAGAAACGGGAGCCTGGCTACGCTGATGGGCGGGATGTAAATTGCCAACAGCCACTCTGGAGAAGTGCACGGTGTGTCCTGAAACATCTAAAAAACTCAGCTTAGGGAGCATAGGGCACATCCACTCATGGGCGTATAAACTGGGAAAACTAAAAATCAGCAAGACACAGGCACCCCAAAGTTTAGGGCTGCTCTGTTGACAAGAATCTCCACTTCGTTACACCTTAAATATCCCAGGAAAGAGAAAAATGGATAAAGAAGTTGTGGTCCTTATGTACAATGGAATATCACTCAGCCATGAAATCGACGTCATAAGGCTAGTAGCAGCATGATGAGTGGATTTAGGTACGAAGATTCTAACTGAAATAAGTCACACAGAAAAAGACACTTATCATAAGATATGACTTATAGAGGGAATGTAAAAACCGCTACCCTTGAACTGAATTACAAAACAGAATAGAGTCACACGTTTAGAAAACACACTATGGCTGCTTAACGGGAAAGGTGAGGTGGGGTGATGCATACAACAAGGGTTTCAAATTATCTCAGATACCGTTCCATAAACCCAATATGTAATAGACAAGCCCTACTCCTTCCTCAATGAATTGCACTCAACACCCCCAATCCACCGCCAAAGAATATATCTGACTAGTAAGAATCTTGAAACCTATGCATTGATATTTCTCTGTAAGTGAGTCAAGTGGGTGTAAAGTGGCAAAATCACAGCAGTGAAAAGCAGGTAAACCCCATTATAAAAATCAATTACTTTTAAAAACCCGTGAAACAAAGACAGTGAAAGAGAGAGAAATTCTTACAAAATTCGTTCAGCGGCTGTAATGCCACCTGGATTGACCATATCTAGACCCACAGCTGATTGAGACATAAGGGTGGACACTCTTGGGGCTGAGAGGTTTGGTGAGGTTGGGTGAGCAAACGCAGACCCTATAAAGTAATACTGCGTGGTACCCATCCCATGGGACCCAAATCTCCAGGTTCAAGTGCATCTTTCTACATCGAAAACATTCATGAGAAACCCAGAAGATGGTACACCGTGTGATCGGGAAAGGTTTCTATAACGCACTTCATTTCTCATCTCCTTGTGCTTGGGTTCGCCATTCCAGCCGCTTTACTAGCAATCTCCCTCCTTGGAGAATCAGCACCTTTAACCTCCTGTTCCGTACAGCTTGCAATTTGTCCTGAGGATGAAAGGGAAGAGGGGGAACCAATGAGGGACTAGCTCTAGGTGTTGGGACAGGCAGAGGTCACTCTATTTTCCCATCAGGAAGAAGAATTAACCACAGGCTCAGCCTGCCGCCTGGGACCAGAATAGGGCCTGAAGCAATCCTGCGCTTTTGCGGCCAGCGCCCAAGAAAGCGAGTTGAAAAATGGAGCTCAGGGGCACTGCAATTCACAAACCTGCAGACTTATAAATGATGACTCTCGTCCACAAATATATTGATGGAAGGCAACGAAGAGGATTTGAAAGCAAGGCAGGATTACAGGAAACAGATTTCAGGAGGGAGATTCGAATCGCCTTTAAAGCACAGGAAAAGCGGCAAAACATCGACAATGATGCCCTTGGCCAAAAAGGGCGTATGCGTTTTTTCCTGAATATATTCATGAAAAAACGCTTACGCCCTTTTTGGCCAACCAAGCAACCTGGAAAGGCAAATCAGCGCTACAAAGAAGTCTCGCTTCCCATCGGTCAAAAGGGCCATGCTGAATAAAGTGTCAAAACCAGAAATGCAGGACAGGCGATGGAGAAACGGGAGCCTGGCTACGCTGATGGGCGGGATGTAAATTGCCAACAGCCACTCTGGAGAAGTGCACGGTGTGTCCTGAAACATCTAAAAAACTCAGCTTAGGGAGCATAGGGCACATCCACTCATGGGCGTATAAATTGGGAAAACTAAAAATCAGCAAGACCCAGGCACCCCAAAGTTTAGGGCTGCTCTGTTGACAAGAATCTCCACTTCGTTACACCTTAAATATCCCAGGAAAGAGAAAAATGGATAAAGAAGTTGTGGTCCTTATGTACAATGGAATATCACTCAGCCATGAAATCAACGTCATAAGGCTAGTAGCAGCATGATGATTGGATTTAGGTACGACGATTCTAAGTGAAATAAGTCACACAGAAAAAGACACTTATCATAAGATATGACTTATAGAGGGAATGTAAAAACCGCTACCCTTGAACTGAATTACAAAACAGAATAGAGTCACACGTTTAGAAAACACACTATGGCTGCTTAACGGGAAAGGTGAGGTGGGGTGATGCATACAACAAGGGTTTCAAATTATCTCAGATACCGTTCCATAAACCCAATATGTAATAGACAAGCCCTACTCCTTCCTCAATGAATTGGACTCAACACCCCCAATTCACCGCCCAAGAATATATCTGACTAGTAAGAATCTTGAAACCTATGCATTGATATCTCTCTGTAAGTGAGTCAAGTGGGTGTAAAGCGGCAAAATCACAGCAGTGAAAAGCAGGTAAACCCCATTATAAAAATCAATTACTTTTAAAAACCCGTGAAACAAAGACAGTGAAAGAGAGAGAAATTCTTACAAAATTCGTTCAGCGGCTGTAATGCCACCTGGATTGACCATATCTAGACCCACAGCTGATTGAGACATAAGGGTGGACACTCTTGGGGCTGAGAGGTTTGGTGAGGTTGGGTGAGCAAACGCAGACCCTTTAAAGTAATACTGCGTGGTACCCATCCCATGGGTCCCAAATCTCCAGGTTCAAGGGCATCTTCCTACATCGAAAACATGCATGAGAAACCCAGAAGATGGTACACCGTGTGATCGGGAAAGGTTTCTAAAACGCACCTCATTTCTCATCTCCTTGTGCTCGGGTTCGCCATTACAGCCGCTTTACTAGCAATCTCCCTCCTTGGAGAATCAGCACCTTTAACCTCCTGTTCCGTACAGGTTGCAATTTGTCCTGAGGATGAACGGGAAGAGGGGGAACCAATGAGAGACTAGCTCTAGGTGTTGGGACAGGCACAGGTCACTCTATTTTCCCCTCAGGAAGAAGAATTAACCACAGGCTCAGCCTGCCGCCTGGGACCAGAATAGGGCCTGAAGCAATCCTGCGCTCTTGCGGCCAGCTCCCAAGAAAGCGAGTTGAACAATGGAGCTCAGGGGTACTGCAATTCACAAACCTGCAGACTTATAAATGATGACTCTCGTCCACAAATATATTGATGGAAGGCAACGAAGAGGATTTGAAAGCAAGGCAGAATTGCAGGAAACAGATTTCAGGAGGGAGATTCGAATCGCCTTTAAAGCACAGGAAAAGCGGCAAAACCTCGACAATGATGCCCTTGGCCAAAAAGGGCGTATGCGTTTTTTCCTGAATATATTCAGGAAAAAACGCATACGCCCTTTTTGGCCAACCAAGCAACCTGGAAAGGCAAATCAGCGCTACAAAGAAGTCTCGCTTCCCATCGGTCAAAAGGGCCATGCTGAATAAAGTGTCAAAACCAGAAATGCAGGACAGGCCATGGAGAAACGGGAGCCTGGCTACGCTGATGGGCGGGATGTAAATTGCCAACAGCCACTCTGGAGAAGTGCACGGTGTGTCCTGAAACATCTAAAAAACTGAGCTTAGGGAGCATAGGGCACATCCACTCATGGGCGTATAAATTGGGAAAACTAAAAATCAGCAAGACACAGGCACCCCAAAGTTTAGGGCTGCTCTGTTGACAAGAATCTCCACTTCGTTACACCTTAAATATCCCACGAAAGAGAAAAATGGATAAAGAAGTTGTGGTCCTTATGTACAATGGAATATCACTCAGCCATGAAATCAACGTCATAAGGCTAGTAGCAGCATGATGAGTGGATTTAGGTACGACGATTCTAAGTGAAATAAGTCACACAGAAAAAGACACTTATCATAAGATATGACTTATAGAGGGAATGTAAAAACCGCTACCCTTGAACTGAATTACAAAACAGAATAGAGTCACACGTTTAGAAAACACACTATGGCTGCTTAACGGGAAAGGTGAGGTGGGGTGATGCATACAACAAGGGTTTCAAATTATCTCAGATACCGTTCCATAAACCCAATATGTAATAGACAAGCCCTACTCCTTCCTCAATGAATTGGACTCAACACCCCCAATTCACCGCCCAAGAATATATCTGACTAGTAAGAATCTTAAAACCTATGCATTGATATCTCTCTGTAAGTGAGTCAAGTGGGTGTAAAGCGGCAAAATCACAGCAGTGAAAAGCAGGTAAACCCCATTATAAAAATCAATTACTTTTAAAAACCCGTGAAACAAAGACAGTGAAAGAGAGAGAAATTCTTACAAAATTCGTTCAGCGGCTGTAATGCCACCTGGATTGACCATATCTAGACCCACAGCTGATTGAGACATAAGGGTGGACACTCTTGGGGCTGAGAGGTTTGGTGAGGTTGGGTGAGCAAACGCAGACCCTTTAAAGTAATACTGCGTGGTACCCATTCCATGGGTCCCAAATCTCCAGGTTCAAGGGCATCTTCCTCCATCGAAAACATGCATGAGAAACCCAGAAGATGGTACACCGTGTGATCGGGAAAGGTTTCTAAAACGCACCTCATTTCTCATCTCCTTGTGCTTGGGTTCGCCATTCCAGCCGCTTTACTAGCAATCTCCCTCCTTGGAGAATCAGCACCTTTAACCTCCTGTTCCGTACAGGTTGCAATTTGTCCTGAGGATGAACGGGAAGAGGGGGAACCAATGAGAGACTAGCTCTAGGTGTTGTGACAGGCACAGGTCACTCTATTTTCCCCTCAAGAAGAAGAATTAACCACAGGCTCAGCCTGCTGCCTGGGACCAGAATAGGGCCTGAAGCAATCCTGCGCTTTTGCGGCCAGCTCCCAAGAAAGCGAGTTGAAAAATGGAGCTCAGGGACACTGCAATTCACAAACCTACAGACTTATAAATGATGACTCTCGTCCACAAATATATTGAGGGAAGGCAACGAAGAGGATTTGAAAGCAAGGCAGAATTGCAGGAAACAGATTTCAGGAGGGAGATTCGAATCGCCTTTAAAGCACAGGAAAAGCGGCAAAACCTCGACAATGATGCCCTTGGCCAAAAAGGGCGTATGCGTTTTTTCCTGAATATATTCAGGAAAAAACGCATACGCCCTTTTTGGCCAACCAAGCAACCTGGAAAGGCAAATCAGCGCTACAAAGAAGTCTCGCTTCCCATCGGTCAAAAGGGCCATGCTGAATAAAGTGTCAAAACCAGAAATGCAGGGCAGGCCATGGAGGAACGGGAGCCTGGCTACGCTGATGGGCGGGATGTAAATTGCCAACAGCCACTCTGGAGAAGTGCACGGTGTGTCCTGAAACATCTAAAAAACTCAGCTTAGGGAGCATAGGGCACATCCACTCATGGGAGTATAAATTGGGAAAACTAAAAATCAGCAAGACACAGGCACCCCAAAGTTTAGGGCTGCTCTGTTGACAAGAATCTCCACTTCGTTACACCTTAAATATCCCAGGAAAGAGAAAAATGGATAAAGAAGTTGTGGTCCTTATGTACAATGGAATATCACTCAGCCATGAAATCAACGTCATAAGGCTAGTAGCAGCATGATGATTGGATTCAGGTACGACGATTCTAAGTGAAATAAGTCACACAGAAAAAGACACTTATCATAAGATATGACTTATAGAGGGAATGTAAAACCCGCTACCCTTGAACTGAATTACAAAACAGAATAGAGTCACACGTTTAGAAAACACACTATGGCTGCTTAACGGGAAAGGTGAGGTGGGGTGATGCATACAACAAGGGTTTCAAATTAGCTCATATACCGTTCCATAAACCCAATATGTAATAGACAAGCCCTACTCCTTCCTCAATGAATTGGACTCAACACCCCCAATTCACCGCCCAAGAATATATCTGACTAGTAAGAATCTTGAAACCTATGCATTGATATCTCTCTGTAAGTGAGTCAAGTGGGTGTAAAGCGGCAAAATCACAGCAGTGAAAAGCAGGTAAACCCCATTATAAAAATCAATTACTTTTAAAAACCCGTGAAACAAAGACAGTGAAAGAGAGAGAAATTCTTACAAAATTCGTTCAGCGGCTGTAATGCCACCTGGATTGACCATATCTAGACCCACAGCTGATTGAGACATAAGGGTGGACACTCTTGGGGCTGAGAGGTTTGGTGAGGTTGGGTGAGCAAACGCAGACCCTTTAAAGTAATACTGCGTGGTACCCATCCCATGGGTCCCAAATCTCCAGGTTCAAGGGCATCTTCCTACATCGAAAACATGCATGAGAAACCCAGATGATGGTACACCGTGTATTCGGGAAAGGTTTCTAAAACGCACCTCATTTCTCATCTCCTTGTGCTCGGGTTCGCCATTCCAGCCGCTTTACTAGCAATCTCCCTCCTTGGAGAATCAGCACCTTTAACCTCCTGTTCCGTACAGCTTGCAATTTGTCCTGAGGATGAAAGGGAAGAGGGGGAACCAATGAGAGACTAGCTGCAGGTGTTGGGACAGGCAGAGGTCACTCTATTTTCCCATCAGGAAGAAGAATTAACCACAGGCTCAGCCTGCCGCCTGGGACCAGAATAGGGCCTGAAGCAATCCTGCGCTTTTGCGGCCAGCGCCCAAGAAAGCGAGTTGAAAAATGGAGCTCAGGGGCACTGCAATTCACAAACCTGCAGACTTATAAATGATGACTCTCGTCCTCAAATATATTGAGGGAAGGCAACGAAGAGGATTTGAAAGCAAGGCAGAATTGCAGGAAACAGATTTCAGGAGGGAGATTCGAATCGCCTTTAAAGCACAGGAAAAGCGGCAAAACCTCGACAATGATACCCTTGGCCAAAAAGGGCGTATGCGTTTTTTCCTGAATAGATTCAGGAAAAAACGCATACGCCCTTTTTGTCCAACCAAGCAACCTGGAAAGGCAAATCAGCGCTACAAAGAAGTCTCTCTTCCCTTTGGTCAAAAGGGCCATGCTGAATAAAGTGTCAAAACCAGAAATGCAGGACAGGCCATGGAGAAACGGGAGCCTGGCTACGCTGATGGGCGGGATGTAAATTGCCAACAGCCACTCTGGAGAAGTGCACGGTGTGTCCTGAAACATCTAAAAAACGCAGCTTAGGGAGCATAGGGCACATCCACTCATGGGCGTATAAATTGGGAAAACTAAAAATCAGCACGACACAGGCACCCCAAAGTTTAGGGCTGCTCTGTTGACAAGAATCTCCACTTCGTTACACCTTAAATATCCCAGGAAAGAGAAAAATGGATAAAGAAGTTGTGGTCCTTATGTACAATGGAATATCACTCAGCCATGAAATCAACGTCATAAGGCTAGTAGCAGCATGATGAGTGGATTTAGGTACGACGATTCTAAGTGAAATAAGTCACACAGAAAAAGACACTTATCATTAGATATGACTTATAGAGGGAATGTAAAAACCGCTACCCTTGAACTGAATTACAAAACAGAATAGAGTCACACGTTTAGAAAACACACTATGGCTGCTTAATGGGAAAGGTGAGGTGGGGTGATGCATACAACAAGGGTTTCAAATTAGCTCAGATACCGTTCCATAAACCCAATATGTAATAGACAAGCCCTACTCCTTCCTCAATGAATTGGACTCAACACCCCCAATTCACCGCCCAAGAATATATCTGACTAGTAAGAATCTTGAAACCTATGCATTGATATCTCTCTGTAAGTGAGTCAAGTGGGTGTAAAGCGGCAAAATCACAGCAGTGAAAAGCAGGTAAACCCCATTATAAAAATCAATTACTTTTAAAAACCCGTGAAACAAAGACAGTGAAAGAGAGAGAAATTCTTACAAAATTCGTTCAGCGGCTGTAATGCCACCTGGATTGACCATATCTAGACCCACAGCTGATTGAGACATAAGGGTGGACACTCTTGGGGCTGAGAGGTTTGGTGAGGTTGGGTGAGCAAACGCAGACCCTTTAAAGTAATACTGCGTGGTACCCATCCCATGGGTCCCAAATCTCCAGGTTCAAGGGCATCTTCCTACATCGAAAACATGCATGAGAAACCCAGATGATGGTACACCGTGTATTCGGGAAAGGTTTCTAAAACGCACCTCATTTCTCATCTCCTTGTGTTCGGGTTCGCCATTCCAGCCGCTTTACTAGCAATCTCCCTCCTTGGAGAATCAGCACCTTTAACCTCCTGTTCCGTACAGCTTGCAATTTGTCCTGAGGATGAAAGGGAAGAGGGGGAACCAATGAGAGACTAGCTGCAGGTGTTGGGACAGGCAGAGGTCACTCTATTTTCCCATCAGGAAGAAGAATTAACCACAGGCTCAGCCTGCCGCCTGGGACCAGAATAGGGCCTGAAGCAATCCTGCGCTTTTGCGGCCAGCGCCCAAGAAAGCGAGTTGAAAAATGGAGCTCAGGGGCACTGCAATTCACAAACCTGCAGACTTATAAATGATGACTCTCGTCCTCAAATATATTGAGGGAAGGCAACGAAGAGGATTTGAAAGCAAGGCAGAATTGCAGGAAACAGATTTCAGGAGGGAGATTCGAATCGCCTTTAAAGCACAGGAAAAGCGGCAAAACCTCGACAATGATACCCTTGGCCAAAAAGGGCGTATGCGTTTTTTCCTGAATAGATTCAGGAAAAAACGCATACGCCCTTTTTGTCCAACCAAGCAACCTGGAAAGGCAAATCAGCGCTACAAAGAAGTCTCTCTTCCCTTTGGTCAAAAGGGCCATGCTGAATAAAGTGTCAAAACCAGAAATGCAGGACAGGCCATGGAGAAACGGGAGCCTGGCTACGCTGATGGGCGGGATGTAAATTGCCAACAGCCACTCTGGAGAAGTGCACGGTGTGTCCTGAAACATCTAAAAAACGCAGCTTAGGGAGCATAGGGCACATCCACTCATGGGCGTATAAATTGGGAAAACTAAAAATCAGCAAGACACAGGCACCCCAAAGTTTAGGGCTGCTCTGTTGACAAGAATCTCCACTTCGTTACACCTTAAATATCCCAGGAAAGAGAAAAATGGATAAAGAAGTTGTGGTCCTTATGTACAATGGAATATCACTCAGCCATGAAATCAACGTCATAAGGCTAGTAGCAGCATGATGAGTGGATTTAGGTACGACGATTCTAAGTGAAATAAGTCACACAGAAAAAGACACTTATCATAAGATATGACTTATAGAGGGAATGTAAAAACCGCTACCCTTGAACTGAATTACAAAACAGAATAGAGTCACACGTTTAGAAAACACACTATGGCTGCTTAACGGGAAAGGTGAGGTGGGGTGATGCATACAACAAGGGTTTCAAATTATCTCAGATACCGTTCCATAAACCCAATATGTAATAGACAAGCCCTACTCCTTCCTCAATGAATTGGACTCAACACCCCCAATTCACCGCCCAAGAATATATCTGACTAGTAAGAATCTTGAAACCTATGCATTGATATCTCTCTGTAAGTGAGTCAAGTGGGTGTAAAGCAGCAAAATCACAGCAGTGAAAAGCAGGTAAACCCCATTATAAAAATCAATTACTTTTAAAAACCCGTGAAACAAAGACAGTGAAAGAGAGAGAAATACTTACAAAATTCGTTCAACGGCTGTAATGCCACCTGGATTGACCATATCTAGACCCACAGCTGATTGAGACATAAGGGTGGACACTCTTGGGGCTGAGAGGTTTGGTGAGGTTGGGTGAGCAAACGCAGACCCTTTAAAGTAATACTGCGTGGTACCCATCCCATGGGTCCCAAATCTCCAGGTTCAAGGGCATGTTCCTACATCGAAAACATGCATGAGAAACCCAGAAGATGGTACACCGTGTGATCGGGAAAGGTTTCTAAAACGCACCTCATTTCTCATCTCCTTGTGCTCGGGTTCGCCATTCCAGCCGCTTTACTAGCAATCTCCCTCCTTGGAGAATCAGCACCTTTAACCTCCTGTTCCGTACAGCTTGCAATTTGTCCTGAGGATGAAAGGGAAGAGGGGGAACCAATGAGAGACTAGCTCCAGGTGTTGGGACAGGCAGAGGTCACTCTATTTTCCCATCAGGAAGAAGAATTAACCACAGGCTCAGCCTGCCGCCTGGGACCAGAATAGGGCCTGAAGCAATCCTGCGCTTTTGCGGCCAGCGCCCAAGAAAGCGAGTTGAAAAATGGAGCTCAGGGGCACTGCAATTCACAAACCTGCAGACTTATAAATGATGACTCTCGTCCACAAATATATTGAGGGAAGGCAACGAAGAGGATTTGAAAGCAAGGCAGAATTGCAGGAAACAGATTTCAGGAGGGAGATTCGAATCGCCTTTAAAGCACAGGAAAAGCGGCAAAACCTCGACAATGATGCCCTTGGCCAAAAAGGGCGTATGCGTTTTTTCCTGAATATATTCAGGAAAAAACGCATACGCCCTTTTTGGCCAACCAAGCAACCTGGAAAGGCAAATCAGCGCTACAAAGAAGTCTCGCTTCCCATCGGTCAAAAGGGCCATGCTGAATAAAGTGTCAAAACCAGAAATGCAGGACAGGCCATGGAGAAACGGGAGCCTGGCTACGCTGATGGGCGGGATGTAAATTGCCAACAGCCACTCTGGAGAAGTGCACGGTGTGTCCTGAAACATCTAAAAAACTGAGCTTAGGGAGCATAGGGCACATCCACTCATGGGCGTATAAATTGGGAAAACTAAAAATCAGCAAGACACAGGCACCCCAAAGTTTAGGGCTGCTCTGTTGACAAGAATCTCCACTTCGTTACACCTTAAATATCCCAGGAAAGAGAAAAATGGATAAAGAAGTTGTGGTCCTTATGTACAATGGAATATCACTCAGCCATGAAATCAACGTCATAAGGCTAGTAGCAGCATGATGAGTGGATTTAGGTACGAAGATTCTAAGTGAAATAAGTCACACAGAAAAAGACACTTATCATAAGATATGACTTATAGAGGGAATGTAAAAACCGCTACCCTTGAACTGAATTACAAAACAGAATAGAGTCACACGTTTAGAAAACACACTATGGCTGCTTAACGGGAAAGGTGAGGTGGGGTGATGCATACAACAAGGGTTTCAAATTATCTCAGATACCGTTCCATAACCCCAATATGTAATACACAAGCCCTACTCCTTCCTCAATGAATTGGACTCAACACCCCCAATTCACCGCCCAAGAATATATCTGACTAGTAAGAATCTTGAAACCTATGCATTGATATCTCTCTGTAAGTGAGTCAAGTGGGTGTAAAGCGGCAAAATCACAGCAGTGAAAAGCAGGTAAACCCCATTATAAAAATCAATTACTTTTAAAAACCCGTGAAACAAAGACAGTGAAAGAGAGAGAAATTCTTACAAAATTCGTTCAGCGGCTGTAATGCCACCTGGATTGACCATATCTAGACCCACAGCTGATTGAGACATAAGGGTGGACACTCTTGGGGCTGAGAGGTTTGGTGAGGTTGGGTGAGCAAACGCAGACCCTTTAAAGTAATACTGCGTGGTACCCATCCCATGGGTCCCAAATCTCGAGGTTCAAGGGCATCTTCCTACATCGAAAACATGCATGAGAAACCCAGAAGATGGTACACCGTGTGATCGGGAAAGGTTTCTAAAACGCACCTCATTTCTCATCTCCTTCTGCTCGGGTTCGCCATTCCAGCCGCTTTACTAGCAATCTCCCTCCTTGGAGAATCAGCACCTTTAACCTCCTGTTCCGTACAGCTTGCAATTTGTCCTGAGGATGAAAGGGAAGAGGGGGAACCAATGAGAGACTAGCTGCAGGTGTTGGGACAGGCAGAGGTCACTCTATTTTCCCATCAGGAAGAAGAATTAACCACAGGCTCAGCCTGCCGCCTGGGACCAGAATAGGGCCTGAAGCAATCCTGCGCTTTTGCAGCCAGCGCCCAAGAAAGCGAGGTGAAAAATGGAGCTCAGGGGCACTGCAATTCACAAACCTGCAGACTTATAAATGATGACTCTCGTCCACAAATATATTGAGGGAAGGCAACGAAGAGGATTTGAAAGCAAGGCAGAATTGCAGGAAACAGATTTCAGGAGGGAGATTCGAATCGCCTTTAAAGCACAGGAAAAGCGGCAAAACCTCGACAATGATGCCCTTGGCCAAAAAGGGCGTATGCGTTTTTTCCTGAATAGATTCAGGAAAAAACGCATACGCCCTTTTTGGCCAACCAAGCAACCTGGAAAGGCAAATCAGCGCTACAAAGAAGTCTCGCTTCCCATCGGTCAAAAGGGCCATGCTGAATAAAGTGTCAAAACCAGAAATGCAGGACAGGCCATGGAGAAACGGGAGCCTGGCTACGCTGATGGGCGGGATGTAAATTGCCAACAGCCACTCTGGAGAAGTGCACGGTGTGTCCTGAAACATCTAAAAAACTGAGCTTAGGGAGCATAGGGCACATCCACTCATGGGCGTATAAATTGGGAAAACTAAAAATCAGCAAGACACAGGCACCCCAAAGTTTAGGGCTGCTCTGTTGACAAGAATCTCCACTTCGTTACACCTTAAATATCCCAGGAAAGAGAAAAATGGATAAAGAAGTTGTGGTCCTTATGTACAATGGAATATCACTCAGCCATGAAATCAACGTCATAAGGCTAGTAGCAGCATGATGATTGGATTTAGGTACGACGATTCTGAGTGAAATAAGTCACACAGAAAAAGACACTTATCATAAGATATGACTTATAGAGGGAATGTAAAAACCGCTACCCTTGAACTGAATTACAAAACAGAATAGAGTCACACGTTTAGAAAACACACTATGGCTGCTTAACGGGAAAGGTGAGGTGGGGTGATGCATACAACAAGGGTTTCAAATTATCTCAGATACCGTTCCATAAACCCAATATGTAATAGACAAGCCCTACTCCTTCCTCAATGAATTGGACTCAACACCCCCAATTCACCGCCCAAGAATATATCTGACTAGTAAGAATCTTGAAACCTATGCATTGATATCTCTCTGTAAGTGAGTCAAGTGGGTGTAAAGCAGCAAAATCACAGCAGTGAAAAGCAGGTAAACCCCATTATAAAAATCAATTACTTTTAAAAACCCGTGAAACAAAGACAGTGAAAGAGAGAGAAATACTTACAAAATTCGTTCAACGGCTGTAATGCCACCTGGATTGACCATATCTAGACCCACAGCTGATTGAGACATAAGGGTGGACACTCTTGGGGCTGAGAGGTTTGGTGAGGTTGGGTGAGCAAACGCAGACCCTTTAAAGTAATACTGCGTGGTACCCATCCCATGGGTCCCAAATCTCCAGGTTCAAGGGCATGTTCCTACATCGAAAACATGCATGAGAAACCCAGAAGATGGTACACCGTGTGATCGGGAAAGGTTTCTAAAACGCACCTCATTTCTCATCTCCTTGTGCTCGGGTTCGCCATTCCAGCCGCTTTACTAGCAATCTCCCTCCTTGGAGAATCAGCACCTTTAACCTCCTGTTCCGTACAGCTTGCAATTTGTCCTGAGGATGAAAGGGAAGAGGGGGAACCAATGAGAGACTAGCTCCAGGTGTTGGGACAGGCAGAGGTCACTCTATTTTCCCATCAGGAAGAAGAATTAACCACAGGCTCAGCCTGCCGCCTGGGACCAGAATAGGGCCTGAAGCAATCCTGCGCTTTTGCGGCCAGCGCCCAAGAAAGCGAGTTGAAAAATGGAGCTCAGGGGCACTGCAATTCACAAACCTGCAGACTTATAAATGATGACTCTCGTCCACAAATATATTGAGGGAAGGCAACGAAGAGGATTTGAAAGCAAGGCAGAATTGCAGGAAACAGATTTCAGGAGGGAGATTCGAATCGCCTTTAAAGCACAGGAAAAGCGGCAAAACCTCGACAATGATGCCCTTGGCCAAAAAGGGCGTATGCGTTTTTTCCTGAATATATTCAGGAAAAAACGCATACGCCCTTTTTGGCCAACCAAGCAACCTGGAAAGGCAAATCAGCGCTACAAAGAAGTCTCGCTTCCCATCGGTCAAAAGGGCCATGCTGAATAAAGTGTCAAAACCAGAAATGCAGGACAGGCCATGGAGAAACGGGAGCCTGGCTACGCTGATGGGCGGGATGTAAATTGCCAACAGCCACTCTGGAGAAGTGCACGGTGTGTCCTGAAACATCTAAAAAACTGAGCTTAGGGAGCATAGGGCACATCCACTCATGGGCGTATAAATTGGGAAAACTAAAAATCAGCAAGACACAGGCACCCCAAAGTTTAGGGCTGCTCTGTTGACAAGAATCTCCACTTCGTTACACCTTAAATATCCCAGGAAAGAGAAAAATGGATAAAGAAGTTGTGGTCCTTATGTACAATGGAATATCACTCAGCCATGAAATCAACGTCATAAGGCTAGTAGCAGCATGATGAGTGGATTTAGGTACGAAGATTCTAAGTGAAATAAGTCACACAGAAAAAGACACTTATCATAAGATATGACTTATAGAGGGAATGTAAAAACCGCTACCCTTGAACTGAATTACAAAACAGAATAGAGTCACACGTTTAGAAAACACACTATGGCTGCTTAACGGGAAAGGTGAGGTGGGGTGATGCATACAACAAGGGTTTCAAATTATCTCAGATACCGTTCCATAACCCCAATATGTAATACACAAGCCCTACTCCTTCCTCAATGAATTGGACTCAACACCCCCAATTCACCGCCCAAGAATATATCTGACTAGTAAGAATCTTGAAACCTATGCATTGATATCTCTCTGTAAGTGAGTCAAGTGGGTGTAAAGCGGCAAAATCACAGCAGTGAAAAGCAGGTAAACCCCATTATAAAAATCAATTACTTTTAAAAACCCGTGAAACAAAGACAGTGAAAGAGAGAGAAATTCTTACAAAATTCGTTCAGCGGCTGTAATGCCACCTGGATTGACCATATCTAGACCCACAGCTGATTGAGACATAAGGGTGGACACTCTTGGGGCTGAGAGGTTTGGTGAGGTTGGGTGAGCAAACGCAGACCCTTTAAAGTAATACTGCGTGGTACCCATCCCATGGGTCCCAAATCTCGAGGTTCAAGGGCATCTTCCTACATCGAAAACATGCATGAGAAACCCAGAAGATGGTACACCGTGTGATCGGGAAAGGTTTCTAAAACGCACCTCATTTCTCATCTCCTTCTGCTCGGGTTCGCCATTCCAGCCGCTTTACTAGCAATCTCCCTCCTTGGAGAATCAGCACCTTTAACCTCCTGTTCCGTACAGCTTGCAATTTGTCCTGAGGATGAAAGGGAAGAGGGGGAACCAATGAGAGACTAGCTGCAGGTGTAGGGACAGGCAGAGGTCACTCTATTTTCCCATCAGGAAGAAGAATTAACCACAGGCTCAGCCTGCCGCCTGGGACCAGAATAGGGCCTGAAGCAATCCTGCGCTTTTGCAGCCAGCGCCCAAGAAAGCGAGGTGAAAAATGGAGCTCAGGGGCACTGCAATTCACAAACCTGCAGACTTATAAATGATGACTCTCGTCCACAAATATATTGAGGGAAGGCAACGAAGAGGATTTGAAAGCAAGGCAGAATTGCAGGAAACAGATTTCAGGAGGGAGATTCGAATCGCCTTTAAAGCACAGGAAAAGCGGCAAAACCTCGACAATGATGCCCTTGGCCAAAAAGGGCGTATGCGTTTTTTCCTGAATAGATTCAGGAAAAAACGCATACGCCCTTTTTGGCCAACCAAGCAACCTGGAAAGGCAAATCAGCGCTACAAAGAAGTCTCGCTTCCCATCGGTCAAAAGGGCCATGCTGAATAAAGTGTCAAAACCAGAAATGCAGGACAGGCCATGGAGAAACGGGAGCCTGGCTACGCTGATGGGCGGGATGTAAATTGCCAACAGCCACTCTGGAGAAGTGCACGGTGTGTCCTGAAACATCTAAAAAACTGAGCTTAGGGAGCATAGGGCACATCCACTCATGGGCGTATAAATTGGGAAAACTAAAAATCAGCAAGACACAGGCACCCCAAAGTTTAGGGCTGCTCTGTTGACAAGAATCTCCACTTCGTTACACCTTAAATATCCCAGGAAAGAGAAAAATGGATAAAGAAGTTGTGGTCCTTATGTACAATGGAATATCACTCAGCCATGAAATCAACGTCATAAGGCTAGTAGCAGCATGATGATTGGATTTAGGTACGACGATTCTAAGTGAAATAAGTCACACAGAAAAAGACACTTATCATAAGATATGACTTATAGAGGGAATGTAAAAACCGCTACCCTTGAACTGAATTACAAAACAGAATAGAGTCACACGTTTAGAAAACACACTATGGCTGCTTAACGGGAAAGGTGAGGTGGGGTGATGCATACAACAAGGGTTTCAAATTATCTCAGATACCGTTCCATAAACCCAATATGTAATAGACAAGCCCTACTCCTTCCTCAATGAATTGGACTCAACACCCCCAATTCACCGCCCAAGAATATATCTGACTAGTAAGAATCTTGAAACCTATGCATTGATATCTCTCTGTAAGTGAGTCAAGTGGGTGTAAAGCGGCAAAATCACAGCAGTGAAAAGCAGGTAAACCCCATTATAAAAATCAATTACTTTTAAAAACCCGTGAAACAAAGACAGTGAAAGAGAGAGAAATACTTACAAAATTCGTTCAACGGCTGTAATGCCACCTGGATTGACCATATCTAGACCCACAGCTGATTGAGACATAAGGGTGGACACTCTTGGGGCTGAGAGGTTTGGTGAGGTTGGGTGAGCAAACGCAGACCCTTTAAAGTAATACTGCGTGGTACCCATCCCATGGGTCCCAAATCTCCAGGTTCAAGGGCATCTTCCTACATCGAAAACATGCATGAGAAACCCAGAAGATGGTACACCGTGTGATCGGGAAAGGTTTCTAAAACGCACCTCATTTCTCATCTCCTTGTGCTCGGGTTCGCCATTCCAGCCGCTTTACTAGCAATCTCCCTCCTTGGAGAATCAGCACCTTTAACCTCCTGTTCCGTACAGCTTGCAATTTGTCCTGAGGATGAAAGGGAAGAGGGGGAACCAATGAGAGACTAGCTCCAGGTGTTGGGACAGGCAGAGGTCACTCTATTTTCCCATCAGGAAGAAGAATTAACCACAGGCTCAGCCTGCCGCCTGGGACCAGAATAGGGCCTGAAGCAATCCTGCGCTTTTGCGGCCAGCGCCCAAGAAAGCGAGTTGAAAAATGGAGCTCAGGGGCACTGCAATTCACAAACCTGCAGACTTATAAATGATGACTCTCGACCACAAATATATTGATGGAAGGAAACGAAGAGGATTTGAAAGCAAGGCAGAATTGCAGGAAACAGATTTCAGGAGGGAGATTCGAATCGCCTTTAAAGCACAGGAAAAGCGGCAAAACCTCGACTATGATGCCCTTGGCCAAAAAGGGCGTATGCGTTTTTTCCTGAATATATTCAGGAAAAAACGCATACGCCCTTTTTGGCCAACCAAGCAACCTGGAAAGGCAAATCAGCGCTACAAAGAAGTCTCGCTTCCCATCGGTCAAAAGGGCCATGCTGAATAAAGTGTCAAAACCAGAAATGCAGGACAGGCCATGGAGAAACGGGAGCCTGGCTACGCTGATGGGCGGGATGTAAATTGCCAACAGCCACTCTGGAGAAGTGCACGGTGTGTCCTGAAACATCTACAAAACTCAGCTTAGGGAGCATAGGGCACATCCACTCATGGGCGTATAAATTGGGAAAACTAAAAATCAGCAAGACACAGGCACCCCAAAGTTTAGGGCTGCTCTGTTGACAAGAATCTCCACTTCGTTACACCTTAAATATCCCAGGAAAGAGAAAAATGGATAAAGAAGTTGTGGTCCTTATGTACAATGGAATATCACTCAGCCATGAAATCAACGTCATAAGGCTAGTAGCAGCATGATGATTGGATTTAGGTACGACGATTCTAAGTGAAATAAGTCACACAGAAAAAGACACTTATCATAAGATATGACTTATAGAGGGAATGTAAAAACCGCTACCCTTGAACTGAATTACAAAACAGAATAGAGTCACACGTTTAGAAAACACACTATGGCTGCTTAACGGGAAAGGTGAGGTGGGGTGATGCATACAACAAGGGTTTCAAATTATCTCAGATACCGTTCCATAAACCCAATATGTAATAGACAAGCCCTACTCCTTCCTCAATGAATTGGACTCAACACCCCCAATTCACCGCCCAAGAATATATCTGACTAGTAAGAATCTTGAAACCTATGCATTGATATCTCTCTGTAAGTGAGTCAAGTGGGTGTAAAGCGGCAAAATCACAGCAGTGAAAAGCAGGTAAACCCCATTATAAAAATCAATTACTTTTAAAAACCCGTGAAACAAAGACAGTGAAAGAGAGAGAAATTCTTACAAAATTCGTTCAGCGGCTGTAATGCCACCTGGATTGACCATATCTAGACCCACAGCTGATTGAGACATAAGGGTGGACACTCTTGGGGCTGAGAGGTTTGGTGAGGTTGGGTGAGCAAACGCAGACCCTTTAAAGTAATACTGCGTGGTACCCATCCCATGGGTCCCAAATCTCCAGGTTCAAGGGCATCTTCCTACATCGAAAACATGCATGAGAAACCCAGAAGATGGTACACCGTGTGATCGGGAAAGGTTTCTAAAACGCACCTCATTTCTCATCTCCTTGTGCTCGGGTTCGCCATTCCAGCCGCTTTACTAGCAATCTCCCTCCTTGGAGAATCAGCACCTTTAACCTCCTGTTCCATACAGCTTGCAATTTGTCCTGAGGATGAAAGGGAAGAGGGGGAACCAATGAGAGACTAGATCCAGGTGTTGGGACAGGCAGAGGTCACTCTATTTTCCCATCAGGAAGAAGAATTAACCACAGGCTCAGCCTGCCGCCTGGGACCAGAATAGGGCCTGAAGCAATCCTGCGCTTTTGCGGCCAGCGCCCAAGAAAGCGAGTTGAAAAATGGAGCTCAGGGGCACTGCAATTCACAAACCTGCAGACTTATAAATGATGACTCTCGTCCACAAATATATTGAGGGAAGGCAACGAAGAGGATTTGAAAGCAAGGCAGAATTGCAGGAAACAGATTTCAGGAGGGAGATTCGAATCGCCTTTAAAGCACAGGAAAAGCGGCAAAACCTCGACAATGATGCCCTTGGCCAAAAAGGGCGTATGCGTTTTTTCCTGAATATATTCAGGAAAAAACGCATACGCCCTTTTTGGCCAACCAAGCAACCTGGAAAGGCAAATCAGCGCTACAAAGAAGTCTCGCTTCCCATCGGTCAAAAGGGCCATGCTGAATAAAGTGTCAAAACCAGAAATGCAGGACAGGCCATGGAGAAACGGGAGCCTGGCTACGCTGATGGGCGGGATGTAAATTGCCAACAGCCACTCTGGAGAAGTGCACGGTGTGTCCTGAAACATCTAAAAAACTCAGCTTAGGGAGCATAGGGCACATCCACTCATGGGCGTATAAATTGGGAAAACTAAAAATCAGCAAGACACAGGCACCCCAAAGTTTAGGGCTGCTCTGTTGACAAGAATCTCCACTTCGTTACACCTTAAATATCCCAGGAAAGAGAAAAATGGATAAAGAAGTTGTGGTCCTTATGTACAATGGAATATCACTCAGCCATGAAATCAACGTCATAAGGCTAGTAGAAGCATGATGAGTGGATTTAGGTACGAAGATTCTAAGTGAAATAAGTCACACAGAAAAAGACACTTATCATAAGATATGACTTATAGAGGGAATGTAAAAACCGCTACCCTTGAACTGAATTACAAAACAGAATAGAGTCACACGTTTAGAAAACACACTATGGCTGCTTAACGGGAAAGGTGAGGTGGGGTGATGCATACAACAAGGGTTTCAAATTATCTCAGATACCGTTCCATAACCCCAATATGTAATAGACAAGCCCTACTCCTTCCTCAATGAATTGGACTCAACACCCCCAATTCACCGCCCAAGAATATATCTGACTAGTAAGAATCTTGAAACCTATGCATTGATATCTCTCTGTAAGTGAGTCAAGTGGGTGTAAAGCGGCAAAATCACAGCAGTGAAAAGCAGGTAAACCCCATTATAAAAATCAATTACTTTTAAAAACCCGTGAAACAAAGACAGTGAAAGAGAGAGAAATTCTTACAAAATTCGTTCAGCGGCTGTAATGCCACCTGGATTGACCATATCTAGACCCACAGCTGATTGAGACATAAGGGTGGACACTCTTGGGGCTGAGAGGTTTGGTGAGGTTGGGTGAGCAAACGCAGACCCTTTAAAGTAATACTGCGTGGTACCCATCCCATGGGTCCCAAATCTCGAGGTTCAAGGGCATCTTCCTACATCGAAAACATGCATGAGAAACCCAGAAGATGGTACACCGTGTGATCGGGAAAGGTTTCTAAAACGCACCTCATTTCTCATCTCCTTGTGCTCGGGTTCGCCATTCCAGCCGCTTTACTAGCAATCTCCCTCCTTGGAGAATCAGCACCTTTAACCTCCTGTTCCGTACAGCTTGCAATTTGTCCTGAGGATGAAAGGGAAGAGGGGGAACCAATGAGAGACTAGCTGCAGGTGTTGGGACAGGCAGAGGTCACTCTATTTTCCCATCAGGAAGAAGAATTAACCACAGGCTCAGCCTGCCGCCTGGGACCAGAATAGGGCCTGAAGCAATCCTGCGCTTTTGCAGCCAGCGCCCAAGAAAGCGAGGTGAAAAATGGAGCTCAGGGGCACTGCAATTCACAAACCTGCAGACTTATAAATGATGACTCTCGTCCACAAATATATTGAGGGAAGGCAACGAAGAGGATTTGAAAGCAAGGCAGAATTGCAGGAAACAGATTTCAGGAGGGAGATTCGAATCGCCTTTAAAGCACAGGAAAAGCGGCAAAACCTCGACAATGATGCCCTTGGCCAAAAAGGGCGTATGCGTTTTTTCCTGAATATATTCAGGAAAAAACGCATACGCCCTTTTTGGCCAACCAAGCAACCTGGAAAGGCAAATCAGCGCTACAAAGAAGTCTCGCTTCCCATCGGTCAAAAGGGCCATGCTGAATAAAGTGTCAAAACCAGAAATGCAGGACAGGCCATGGAGAAACGGGAGCCTGGCTACGCTGATGGGCGGGATGTAAATTGCCAACAGCCACTCTGGAGAAGTGCACGGTGTGTCCTGAAACATCTAAAAAACTGAGCTTAGGGAGCATAGGGCACATCCACTCATGGGCGTATAAATTGGGAAAACTAAAAATCAGCAAGACACAGGCACCCCAAAGTTTAGGGCTGCTCTGTTGACAAGAATCTCCACTTCGTTACACCTTAAATATCCCAGGAAAGAGAAAAATGGATAAAGAAGTTGTGGTCCTTATGTACAATGGAATATCACTCAGCCATGAAATCAACGTCATAAGGCTAGTAGCAGCATGATGAGTGGATTTAGGTACGAAGATTCTAAGTGAAATAAGTCACACAGAAAAAGACACTTATCATAAGATATGACTTATAGAGGGAATGTAAAAACCGCTACCCTTGAACTGAATTACAAAACAGAATAGAGTCACACGTTTAGAAAACACACTATGGCTGCTTAACGGGAAAGGTGAGGTGGGGTGATGCATACAACAAGGGTTTCAAATTATCTCAGATACCGTTCCATAACCCCAATATGTAATAGACAAGCCCTACTCCTTCCTCAATGAATTGGACTCAACACCCCCAATTCACCGCCCAAGAATATATCTGACTAGTAAGAATCTTGAAACCTATGCATTGATATCTCTCTGTAAGTGAGTCAAGTGGGTGTAAAGCGGCAAAATCACAGCAGTGAAAAGCAGGTAAACCCCATTATAAAAATCAATTACTTTTAAAAACCCGTGAAACAAAGACAGTGAAAGAGAGAGAAATTCTTACAAAATTCGTTCAGCGGCTGTAATGCCACCTGGATTGACCATATCTAGACCCACAGCTGATTGAGACATAAGGGTGGACACTCTTGGGGCTGAGAGGTTTGGTGAGGTTGGGTGAGCAAACGCAGACCCTTTAAAGTAATACTGCGTGGTACCCATCCCATGGGTCCCAAATCTCGAGGTTCAAGGGCATCTTCCTACATCGAAAACATGCATGAGAAACCCAGAAGATGGTACACCGTGTGATCGGGAAAGGTTTCTAAAACGCACCTCATTTCTCATCTCCTTGTGCTCGGGTTCGCCATTCCAGCCGCTTTACTAGCAATCTCCCTCCTTGGAGAATCAGCACCATTAACCTCCTGTTCCGTACAGCTTGCAATTTGTCCTGAGGATGAAAGGGAAGAGGGGGAACCAATGAGAGACTAGCTGCAGGTGTTGGGACAGGCAGAGGTCACTCTATTTTCCCATCAGGAAGAAGAATTAACCACAGGCTCAGCCTGCCGCCTGGGACCAGAATAGGGCCTGAAGCAATCCTGCGCTTTTGCAGCCAGCGCCCAAGAAAGCGAGGTGAAAAATGGAGCTCAGGGGCACTGCAATTCACAAACCTGCAGACTTATAAATGATGACTCTCGTCCACAAATATATTGAGGGAAGGCAACGAAGAGGATTTGAAAGCAAGGCAGAATTGCAGGAAACAGATTTCAGGAGGGAGATTCGAATCGCCTTTAAAGCACAGGAAAAGCGGCAAAACCTCGACAATGATGCCCTTGGCCAAAAAGGGCGTATGCGTTTTTTCCTGAATAGATTCAGGAAAAAACGCATACGCCCTTTTTGGCCAACCAAGCAACCTGGAAAGGCAAATCAGCGCTACAAAGAAGTCTCGCTTCCCATCGGTCAAAAGGGCCATGCTGAATAAAGTGTCAAAACCAGAAATGCAGGACAGGCCATGGAGAAACGGGAGCCTGGCTACGCTGATGGGCGGGATGTAAATTGCCAACAGCCACTCTGGAGAAGTGCACGGTGTGTCCTGAAACATCTAAAAAACTGAGCTTAGGGAGCATAGGGCACATCCACTCATGGGCGTATAAATTGGGAAAACTAAAAATCAGCAAGACACAGGCACCCCAAAGTTTAGGGCTGCTCTGTTGACAAGAATCTCCACTTCGTTACACCTTAAATATCCCAGGAAAGAGAAAAATGGATAAAGAAGTTGTGGTCCTTATGTACAATGGAATATCACTCAGCCATGAAATCAACGTCATAAGGCTAGTAGCAGCATGATGATTGGATTTAGGTACGACGATTCTAAGTGAAATAAGTCACACAGAAAAAGACACTTATCATAAGATATGACTTATAGAGGGAATGTAAAAACCGCTACCCTTGAACTGAATTACAAAACAGAATAGAGTCACACGTTTAGAAAACACACTATGGCTGCTTAACGGGAAAGGTGAGGTGGGGTGATGCATACAACAAGGGTTTCAAATTATCTCAGATACCGTTCCATAAACCCAATATGTAATAGACAAGCCCTACTCCTTCCTCAATGAATTGGACTCAACACCCCCAATTCACCGCCCAAGAATATATCTGACTAGTAAGAATCTTGAAACCTATGCATTGATATCTCTCTGTAAGTGAGTCAAGTGGGTGTAAAGCGGCAAAATCACAGCAGTGAAAAGCAGGTAAACCCCATTATAAAAATCAATTACTTTTAAAAACCCGTGAAACAAAGACAGTGAAAGAGAGAGAAATACTTACAAAATTCGTTCAACGGCTGTAATGCCACCTGGATTGACCATATCTAGACCCACAGCTGATTGAGACATAAGGGTGGACACTCTTGGGGCTGAGAGGTTTGGTGAGGTTGGGTGAGCAAACGCAGACCCTTTAAAGTAATACTGCGTGGTACCCATCCCATGGGTCCCAAATCTCCAGGTTCAAGGGCATCTTCCTACATCGAAAACATGCATGAGAAACCCAGAAGATGGTACACCGTGTGATCGGGAAAGGTTTCTAAAACGCACCTCATTTCTCATCTCCTTCTGCTCGGGTTCGCCATTCCAGCCGCTTTACTAGCAATCTCCCTCCTTGGAGAATCAGCACCTTTAACCTCCTGTTCCGTACAGCTTGCAATTTGTCCTGAGGATGAAAGGGAAGAGGGGGAACCAATGAGAGACTAGCTCCAGGTGTTGGGACAGGCAGAGGTCACTCTATTTTCCCATCAGGAAGAAGAATTAACCACAGGCTCAGCCTGCCGCCTGGGACCAGAATAGGGCCTGAAGCAATCCTGCGCTTTTGCGGCCAGCGCCCAAGAAAGCGAGTTGAAAAATGGAGCTCAGGGGCACTGCAATTCACAAACCTGCAGACTTATAAATGATGACTCTCGACCACAAATATATTGATGGAAGGAAACGAAGAGGATTTGAAAGCAAGGCAGAATTGCAGGAAACAGATTTCAGGAGGGAGATTCGAATCGCCTTTAAAGCACAGGAAAAGCGGCAAAACCTCGACTATGATGCCCTTGGCCAAAAAGGGCGTATGCGTTTTTTCCTGAATATATTCAGGAAAAAACGCATACGCCCTTTTTGGCCAACCAAGCAACCTGGAAAGGCAAATCAGCGCTACAAAGAAGTCTCGCTTCCCATCGGTCAAAAGGGACATGCTGAATAAAGTGTCAAAACCAGAAATGCAGGACAGGCCATGGAGAAACGGGAGCCTGGCTACGCTGATGGGCGGGATGTAAATTGCCAACAGCCACTCTGGAGAAGTGCACGGTGTGTCCTGAAACATCTACAAAACTCAGCTTAGGGAGCATAGGGCACATCCACTCATGGGCGTATAAATTGGGAAAACTAAAAATCAGCAAGACACAGGCACCCCAAAGTTTAGGGCTGCTCTGTTGACAAGAATCTCCACTTCGTTACACCTTAAATATCCCAGGAAAGAGAAAAATGGATAAAGAAGTTGTGGTCCTTATGTACAATGGAATATCACTCAGCCATGAAATCAACGTCATAAGGCTAGTAGCAGCATGATGAGTGGATTTAGGTACGACGATTCTAAGTGAAATAAGTCACACAGAAAAAGACACTTATCATAAGATATGACTTATAGAGGGAATGTAAAAACCGCTACCCTTGAACTGAATTACAAAACAGAATAGAGTCACACGTTTAGAAAACACACTATGGCTGCTTAACGGGAAAGGTGAGGTGGGGTGATGCATACAACAAGGGTTTCAAATTATCTCAGATACCGTTCCATAACCCCAATATGTAATAGACAAGCCCTACTCCTTCCTCAATGAATTGGACTCAACACCCCCAATTCACCGCCCAAGAATATATCTGACTAGTAAGAATCTTGAAACCTATGCATTGATATCTCTCTGTAAGTGAGTCAAGTGGGTGTAAAGCGGCAAAATCACAGCAGTGAAAAGCAGGTAAACCCCATTATAAAAATCAATTACTTTTAAAAACCCGTGAAACAAAGACAGTGAAAGAGAGAGAAATTCTTACAAAATTCGTTCAGCGGCTGTAATGCCACCTGGATTGACCATATCTAGACCCACAGCTGATTGAGACATAAGGGTGGACACTCTTGGGGCTGAGAGGTTTGGTGAGGTTGGGTGAGCAAACGCAGACCCTTTAAAGTAATACTGCGTGGTACCCATCCCATGGGTCCCAAATCTCGAGGTTCAAGGGCATCTTCCTACATCGAAAACATGAATGAGAAACCCAGAAGATGGTACACCGTGTGATCGGGAAAGGTTTCTAAAACGCACCTCATTTCTCATCTCCTTCTGCTCGGGTTCGCCATTCCAGCCGCTTTACTAGCAATCTCCCTCCTTGGAGAATCAGCACCTTTAACCTCCTGTTCCGTACAGCTTGCAATTTGTCCTGAGGATGAAAGGGAAGAGGGGGAACCAATGAGAGACTAGCTGCAGGTGTTGGGACAGGCAGAGGTCACTCTATTTTCCCATCAGGAAGAAGAATTAACCACAGGCTCAGCCTGCCGCCTGGGACCAGAATAGGGCCTGAAGCAATCCTGCGCTTTTGCAGCCAGCGCCCAAGAAAGCGAGGTGAAAAATGGAGCTCAGGGGCACTGCAATTCACAAACCTGCAGACTTATAAATGATGACTCTCGTCCACAAATATATTGAGGGAAGGCAACGAAGAGGATTTGAAAGCAAGGCAGAATTGCAGGAAACAGATTTCAGGAGGGAGATTCGAATCGCCTTTAAAGCACAGGAAAAGCGGCAAAACCTCGACAATGATGCCCTTGGCCAAAAAGGGCGTATGCGTTTTTTCCTGAATATATTAAGGAAAAAACGCATACGCCCTTTTTGGCCAACCAAGCAACCTGGAAAGGCAAATCAGCGCTACAAAGAAGTCTCGCTTCCCATCGGTCAAAAGGGCCATGCTGAATAAAGTGTCAAAACCAGAAATGCAGGACAGGCCATGGAGAAACGGGAGCCTGGCTACGCTGATGGGCGGGATGTAAATTGCCAACAGCCACTCTGGAGAAGTGCACGGTGTGTCCTGAAACATCTAAAAAACTGAGCTTAGGGAGCATAGGGCACATCCACTCATGGGCGTATAAATTGGGAAAACTAAAAATCAGCAAGACACAGGCACCCCAAAGTTTAGGGCTGCTCTGTTGACAAGAATCTCCACTTCGTTACACCTTAAATATCCCAGGAAAGAGAAAAATGGATAAAGAAGTTGTGGTCCTTATGTACAATGGAATATCACTCAGCCATGAAATCAACGTCATAAGGCTAGTAGCAGCATGATGAGTGGATTTAGGTACGAAGATTCTAAGTGAAATAAGTCACACAGAAAAAGACACTTATCATAAGATATGACTTATAGAGGGAATGTAAAAACCGCTACCCTTGAACTGAATTACAAAACAGAATAGAGTCACACGTTTAGAAAACACACTATGGCTGCTTAACGGGAAAGGTGAGGTGGGGTGATGCATACAACAAGGGTTTCAAATTATCTCAGATACCGTTCCATAACCCCAATATGTAATAGACAAGCCCTACTCCTTCCTCAATGAATTGGACTCAACACCCCCAATTCACCGCCCAAGAATATATCTGACTAGTAAGAATCTTGAAACCTATGCATTGATATCTCTCTGTAAGTGAGTCAAGTGGGTGTAAAGCGGCAAAATCACAGCAGTGAAAAGCAGGTAAACCCCATTATAAAAATCAATTACTTTTAAAAACCCGTGAAACAAAGACAGTGAAAGAGAGAGAAATTCTTACAAAATTCGTTCAGCGGCTGTAATGCCACCTGGATTGACCATATCTAGACCCACAGCTGATTGAGACATAAGGGTGGACACTCTTGGGGCTGAGAGGTTTGGTGAGGTTGGGTGAGCAAACGCAGACCCTTTAAAGTAATACTGCGTGGTACCCATCCCATGGGTCCCAAATCTCGAGGTTCAAGGGCATCTTCCTACATCGAAAACATGCATGAGAAACCCAGAAGATGGTACACCGTGTGATCGGGAAAGGTTTCTAAAACGCACCTCATTTCTCATCTCCTTGTGCTCGGGTTCGCCATTCCAGCCGCTTTACTAGCAATCTCCCTCCTTGGAGAATCAGCACCTTTAACCTCCTGTTCCGTACAGCTTGCAATTTGTCCTGAGGATGAAAGGGAAGAGGGGGAACCAATGAGAGACTAGCTGCAGGTGTTGGGACAGGCAGAGGTCACTCTATTTTCCCATCAGGAAGAAGAATTAACCACAGGCTCAGCCTGCCGCCTGGGACCAGAATAGGGCCTGAAGCAATCCTGCGCTTTTGCAGCCAGCGCCCAAGAAAGCGAGGTGAAAAATGGAGCTCAGGGGCACTGCAATTCACAAACCTGCAGACTTATAAATGATGACTCTCGTCCACAAATATATTGAGGGAAGGCAACGAAGAGGATTTGAAAGCAAGGCAGAATTGCAGGAAACAGATTTCAGGAGGGAGATTCGAATCGCCTTTAAAGCACAGGAAAAGCGGCAAAACCTCGACAATGATGCCCTTGGCCAAAAAGGGCGTATGCGTTTTTTCCTGAATATATTCAGGAAAAAACGCATACGCCCTTTTTGGCCAACCAAGCAACCTGGAAAGGCAAATCAGCGCTACAAAGAAGTCTCGCTTCCCATCGGTCAAAAGGGCCATGCTGAATAAAGTGTCAAAACCAGAAATGCAGGACAGGCCATGGAGAAACGGGAGCCTGGCTACGCTGATGGGCGGGATGTAAATTGCCAACAGCCACTCTGGAGAAGTGCACGGTGTGTCCTGAAACATCTAAAAAACTGAGCTTAGGGAGCATAGGGCACATCCACTCATGGGCGTATAAATTGGGAAAACTAAAAATCAGCAAGACACAGGCACCCCAAAGTTTAGGGCTGCTCTGTTGACAAGAATCTCCACTTCGTTACACCTTAAATATCCCAGGAAAGAGAAAAATGGATAAAGAAGTTGTGGTCCTTATGTACAATGGAATATCACTCAGCCATGAAATCAACGTCATAAGGCTAGTAGCAGCATGATGAGTGGATTTAGGTACGAAGATTCTAAGTGAAATAAGTCACACAGAAAAAGACACTTATCATAAGATATGACTTATAGAGGGAATGTAAAAACCGCTACCCTTGAACTGAATTACAAAACAGAATAGAGTCACACGTTTAGAAAACACACTATGGCTGCTTAACGGGAAAGGTGAGGTGGGGTGATGCATACAACAAGGGTTTCAAATTATCTCAGATACCGTTCCATAACCCCAATATGTAATAGACAAGCCCTACTCCTTCCTCAATGAATTGGACTCAACACCCCCAATTCACCGCCCAAGAATATATCTGACTAGTAAGAATCTTGAAACCTATGCATTGATATCTCTCTGTAAGTGAGTCAAGTGGGTGTAAAGCGGCAAAATCACAGCAGTGAAAAGCAGGTAAACCCCATTATAAAAATCAATTACTTTTAAAAACCCGTGAAACAAAGACAGTGAAAGAGAGAGAAATTCTTACAAAATTCGTTCAGCGGCTGTAATGCCACCTGGATTGACCATATCTAGACCCACAGCTGATTGAGACATAAGGGTGGACACTCTTGGGGCTGAGAGGTTTGGTGAGGTTGGGTGAGCAAACGCAGACCCTTTAAAGTAATACTGCGTGGTACCCATCCCATGGGTCCCAAATCTCGAGGTTCAAGGGCATCTTCCTACATCGAAAACATGCATGAGAAACCCAGAAGATGGTACACCGTGTGATCGGGAAAGGTTTCTAAAACGCACCTCATTTCTCATCTCCTTCTGCTCGGGTTCGCCATTCCAGCCGCTTTACTAGCAATCTCCCTCCTTGGAGAATCAGCACCATTAACCTCCTGTTCCGTACAGCTTGCAATTTGTCCTGAGGATGAAAGGGAAGAGGGGGAACCAATGAGAGACTAGCTGCAGGTGTTGGGACAGGCAGAGGTCACTCTATTTTCCCATCAGGAAGAAGAATTAACCACAGGCTCAGCCTGCCGCCTGGGACCAGAATAGGGCCTGAAGCAATCCTGCGCTTTTGCAGCCAGCGCCCAAGAAAGCGAGGTGAAAAATGGAGCTCAGGGGCACTGCAATTCACAAACCTGCAGACTTATAAATGATGACTCTCGTCCACAAATATATTGAGGGAAGGCAACGAAGAGGATTTGAAAGCAAGGCAGAATTGCAGGAAACAGATTTCAGGAGGGAGATTCGAATCGCCTTTAAAGCACAGGAAAAGCGGCAAAACCTCGACAATGATGCCCTTGGCCAAAAAGGGCGTATGCGTTTTTTCCTGAATAGATTCAGGAAAAAACGCATACGCCCTTTTTGGCCAACCAAGCAACCTGGAAAGGCAAATCAGCGCTACAAAGAAGTCTCGCTTCCCATCGGTCAAAAGGGCCATGCTGAATAAAGTGTCAAAACCAGAAATGCAGGACAGGCCATGGAGAAACGGGAGCCTGGCTACGCTGATGGGCGGGATGTAAATTGCCAACAGCCACTCTGGAGAAGTGCACGGTGTGTCCTGAAACATCTAAAAAACTGAGCTTAGGGAGCATAGGGCACATCCACTCATGGGCGTATAAATTGGGAAAACTAAAAATCAGCAAGACACAGGCACCCCAAAGTTTAGGGCTGCTCTGTTGACAAGAATCTCCACTTCGTTACACCTTAA
The DNA here is from genome assembly GCF_965194825.1 of Balaenoptera physalus. Lineage (NCBI taxonomy): Eukaryota > Metazoa > Chordata > Mammalia > Artiodactyla > Balaenopteridae > Balaenoptera > Balaenoptera physalus. The sequence goes on from NW_028125836.1 coordinate 58,600, forward strand.
ATATCCCAGGAAAGAGAAAAATGGATAAAGAAGTTGTGGTCCTTATGTACAATGGAATATCACTCAGCCATGAAATCAACGTCATAAGGCTAGTAGCAGCATGATGATTGGATTTAGGTACGACGATTCTAAGTGAAATAAGTCACACAGAAAAAGACACTTATCATAAGATATGACTTATAGAGGGAATGTAAAAACCGCTACCCTTGAACTGAATTACAAAACAGAATAGAGTCACACGTTTAGAAAACACACTATGGCTGCTTAACGGGAAAGGTGAGGTGGGGTGATGCATACAACAAGGGTTTCAAATTATCTCAGATACCGTTCCATAAACCCAATATGTAATAGACAAGCCCTACTCCTTCCTCAATGAATTGGACTCAACACCCCCAATTCACCGCCCAAGAATATATCTGACTAGTAAGAATCTTGAAACCTATGCATTGATATCTCTCTGTAAGTGAGTCAAGTGGGTGTAAAGCGGCAAAATCACAGCAGTGAAAAGCAGGTAAACCCCATTATAAAAATCAATTACTTTTAAAAACCCGTGAAACAAAGACAGTGAAAGAGAGAGAAATACTTACAAAATTCGTTCAACGGCTGTAATGCCACCTGGATTGACCATATCTAGACCCACAGCTGATTGAGACATAAGGGTGGACACTCTTGGGGCTGAGAGGTTTGGTGAGGTTGGGTGAGCAAACGCAGACCCTTTAAAGTAATACTGCGTGGTACCCATCCCATGGGTCCCAAATCTCCAGGTTCAAGGGCATCTTCCTACATCGAAAACATGCATGAGAAACCCAGAAGATGGTACACCGTGTGATCGGGAAAGGTTTCTAAAACGCACCTCATTTCTCATCTCCTTCTGCTCGGGTTCGCCATTCCAGCCGCTTTACTAGCAATCTCCCTCCTTGGAGAATCAGCACCTTTAACCTCCTGTTCCGTACAGCTTGCAATTTGTCCTGAGGATGAAAGGGAAGAGGGGGAACCAATGAGAGACTAGCTCCAGGTGTTGGGACAGGCAGAGGTCACTCTATTTTCCCATCAGGAAGAAGAATTAACCACAGGCTCAGCCTGCCGCCTGGGACCAGAATAGGGCCTGAAGCAATCCTGCGCTTTTGCGGCCAGCGCCCAAGAAAGCGAGTTGAAAAATGGAGCTCAGGGGCACTGCAATTCACAAACCTGCAGACTTATAAATGATGACTCTCGACCACAAATATATTGATGGAAGGAAACGAAGAGGATTTGAAAGCAAGGCAGAATTGCAGGAAACAGATTTCAGGAGGGAGATTCGAATCGCCTTTAAAGCACAGGAAAAGCGGCAAAACCTCGACTATGATGCCCTTGGCCAAAAAGGGCGTATGCGTTTTTTCCTGAATATATTCAGGAAAAAACGCATACGCCCTTTTTGGCCAACCAAGCAACCTGGAAAGGCAAATCAGCGCTACAAAGAAGTCTCGCTTCCCATCGGTCAAAAGGGACATGCTGAATAAAGTGTCAAAACCAGAAATGCAGGACAGGCCATGGAGAAACGGGAGCCTGGCTACGCTGATGGGCGGCATGTAAATTGCCAACAGCCACTCTGGAGAAGTGCACGGTGTGTCCTGAAACATCTAAAAAACTCAGCTTAGGGAGCATAGGGCACATCCACTCATGGGCGTATAAATTGGGAAAACTAAAAATCAGCAAGACACAGGCACCCCAAAGTTTAGGGCTGCTCTGTTGACAAGAATCTCCACTTCGTTACACCTTAAATATCCCAGGAAAGAGAAAAATGGATAAAGAAGTTGTGGTCCTTATGTACAATGGAATATCACTCAGCCATGAAATCAACGTCATAAGGCTAGTAGCAGCATGATGAGTGGATTTAGGTACGACGATTCTAAGTGAAATAAGTCACACAGAAAAAGACACTTATCATAAGATATGACTTATAGAGGGAATGTAAAAACCGCTACCCTTGAACTGAATTACAAAACAGAATAGAGTCACACGTTTAGAAAACACACTATGGCTGCTTAACGGGAAAGGTGAGGTGGGGTGATGCATACAACAAGGGTTTCAAATTATCTCAGATACCGTTCCATAACCCCAATATGTAATAGACAAGCCCTACTCCTTCCTCAATGAATTGGACTCAACACCCCCAATTCACCGCCCAAGAATATATCTGACTAGTAAGAATCTTGAAACCTATGCATTGATATCTCTCTGTAAGTGAGTCAAGTGGGTGTAAAGCGGCAAAATCACAGCAGTGAAAAGCAGGTAAACCCCATTATAAAAATCAATTACTTTTAAAAACCCGTGAAACAAAGACAGTGAAAGAGAGAGAAATTCTTACAAAATTCGTTCAGCGGCTGTAATGCCACCTGGATTGACCATATCTAGACCCACAGCTGATTGAGACATAAGGGTGGACACTCTTGGGGCTGAGAGGTTTGGTGAGGTTGGGTGAGCAAACGCAGACCCTTTAAAGTAATACTGCGTGGTACCCATCCCATGGGTCCCAAATCTCGAGGTTCAAGGGCATCTTCCTACATCGAAAACATGAATGAGAAACCCAGAAGATGGTACACCGTGTGATCGGGAAAGGTTTCTAAAACGCACCTCATTTCTCATCTCCTTCTGCTCGGGTTCGCCATTCCAGCCGCTTTACTAGCAATCTCCCTCCTTGGAGAATCAGCACCTTTAACCTCCTGTTCCGTACAGCTTGCAATTTGTCCTGAGGATGAAAGGGAAGAGGGGGAACCAATGAGAGACTAGCTGCAGGTGTTGGGACAGGCAGAGGTCACTCTATTTTCCCATCAGGAAGAAGAATTAACCACAGGCTCAGCCTGCCGCCTGGGACCAGAATAGGGCCTGAAGCAATCCTGCGCTTTTGCAGCCAGCGCCCAAGAAAGCGAGGTGAAAAATGGAGCTCAGGGGCACTGCAATTCACAAACCTGCAGACTTATAAATGATGACTCTCGTCCACAAATATATTGAGGGAAGGCAACGAAGAGGATTTGAAAGCAAGGCAGAATTGCAGGAAACAGATTTCAGGAGGGAGATTCGAATCGCCTTTAAAGCACAGGAAAAGCGGCAAAACCTCGACAATGATGCCCTTGGCCAAAAAGGGCGTATGCGTTTTTTCCTGAATATATTAAGGAAAAAACGCATACGCCCTTTTTGGCCAACCAAGCAACCTGGAAAGGCAAATCAGCGCTACAAAGAAGTCTCGCTTCCCATCGGTCAAAAGGGCCATGCTGAATAAAGTGTCAAAACCAGAAATGCAGGACAGGCCATGGAGAAACGGGAGCCTGGCTACGCTGATGGGCGGGATGTAAATTGCCAACAGCCACTCTGGAGAAGTGCACGGTGTGTCCTGAAACATCTAAAAAACTGAGCTTAGGGAGCATAGGGCACATCCACTCATGGGCGTATAAATTGGGAAAACTAAAAATCAGCAAGACACAGGCACCCCAAAGTTTAGGGCTGCTCTGTTGACAAGAATCTCCACTTCGTTACACCTTAAATATCCCAGGAAAGAGAAAAATGGATAAAGAAGTTGTGGTCCTTATGTACAATGGAATATCACTCAGCCATGAAATCAACGTCATAAGGCTAGTAGCAGCATGATGATTGGATTTAGGTACGACGATTCTAAGTGAAATAAGTCACACAGAAAAAGACACTTATCATAAGATATGACTTATAGAGGGAATGTAAAAACCGCTACCCTTGAACTGAATTACAAAACAGAATAGAGTCACACGTTTAGAAAACACACTATGGCTGCTTAACGGGAAAGGTGAGGTGGGGTGATGCATACAACAAGGGTTTCAAATTATCTCAGATACCGTTCCATAAACCCAATATGTAATAGACAAGCCCTACTCCTTCCTCAATGAATTGGACTCAACACCCCCAATTCACCGCCCAAGAATATATCTGACTAGTAAGAATCTTGAAACCTATGCATTGATATCTCTCTGTAAGTGAGTCAAGTGGGTGTAAAGCGGCAAAATCACAGCAGTGAAAAGCAGGTAAACCCCATTATAAAAATCAATTACTTTTAAAAACCCGTGAAACAAAGACAGTGAAAGAGAGAGAAATACTTACAAAATTCGTTCAACGGCTGTAATGCCACCTGGATTGACCATATCTAGACCCACAGCTGATTGAGACATAAGGGTGGACACTCTTGGGGCTGAGAGGTTTGGTGAGGTTGGGTGAGCAAACGCAGACCCTTTAAAGTAATACTGCGTGGTACCCATCCCATGGGTCCCAAATCTCCAGGTTCAAGGGCATCTTCCTACATCGAAAACATGCATGAGAAACCCAGAAGATGGTACACCGTGTGATCGGGAAAGGTTTCTAAAACGCACCTCATTTCTCATCTCCTTGTGCTCGGGTTCGCCATTCCAGCCGCTTTACTAGCAATCTCCCTCCTTGGAGAATCAGCACCTTTAACCTCCTGTTCCGTACAGCTTGCAATTTGTCCTGAGGATGAAAGGGAAGAGGGGGAACCAATGAGAGACTAGCTCCAGGTGTTGGGACAGGCAGAGGTCACTCTATTTTCCCATCAGGAAGAAGAATTAACCACAGGCTCAGCCTGCCGCCTGGGACCAGAATAGGGCCTGAAGCAATCCTGCGCTTTTGCGGCCAGCGCCCAAGAAAGCGAGTTGAAAAATGGAGCTCAGGGGCACTGCAATTCACAAACCTGCAGACTTATAAATGATGACTCTCGTCCACAAATATATTGAGGGAAGGCAACGAAGAGGATTTGAAAGCAAGGCAGAATTGCAGGAAACAGATTTCAGGAGGGAGATTTGAATCGCCTTTAAAGCACAGGAAAAGCGGCAAAACCTCGACAATGATGCCCTTGGCCAAAAAGGGCGTATGCGTTTTTTCCTGAATATATTCAGGAAAAAACGCATACGCCCTTTTTGGCCAACCAAGCAACCTGGAAAGGCAAATCAGCGCTACAAAGAAGTCTCGCTTCCCATCGGTCAAAAGGGCCATGCTGAATAAAGTGTCAAAACCAGAAATGCAGGACAGGCCATGGAGAAACGGGAGCCTGGCTACGCTGATGGGCGGGATGTAAATTGCCAACAGCCACTCTGGAGAAGTGCACGGTGTGTCCTGAAACATCTAAAAAACTGAGCTTAGGGAGCATAGGGCACATCCACTCATGGGCGTATAAATTGGGAAAACTAAAAATCAGCAAGACACAGGCACCCCAAAGTTTAGGGCTGCTCTGTTGACAAGAATCTCCACTTCGTTACACCTTAAATATCCCAGGAAAGAGAAAAATGGATAAAGAAGTTGTGGTCCTTATGTACAATGGAATATCACTCAGCCATGAAATCAACGTCATAAGGCTAGTAGCAGCATGATGATTGGATTTAGGTACGACGATTCTAAGTGAAATAAGTCACACAGAAAAAGACACTTATCATAAGATATGACTTATAGAGGGAATGTAAAAACCGCTACCCTTGAACTGAATTACAAAACAGAATAGAGTCACACGTTTAGAAAACACACTATGGCTGCTTAACGGGAAAGGTGAGGTGGGGTGATGCATACAACAAGGGTTTCAAATTATCTCAGATACCGTTCCATAAACCCAATATGTAATAGACAAGCCCTACTCCTTCCTCAATGAATTGGACTCAACACCCCCAATTCACCGCCCAAGAATATATCTGACTAGTAAGAATCTTGAAACCTATGCATTGATATCTCTCTGTAAGTGAGTCAAGTGGGTGTAAAGCGGCAAAATCACAGCAGTGAAAAGCAGGTAAACCCCATTATAAAAATCAATTACTTTTAAAAACCCGTGAAACAAAGACAGTGAAAGAGAGAGAAATTCTTACAAAATTCGTTCAGCGGCTGTAATGCCACCTGGATTGACCATATCTAGACCCACAGCTGATTGAGACATAAGGGTGGACACTCTTGGGGCTGAGAGGTTTGGTGAGGTTGGGTGAGCAAACGCAGACCCTTTAAAGTAATACTGCGTGGTACCCATTCCATGGGTCCCAAATCTCCAGGTTCAAGGGCATCTTCCTACATCGAAAACATGCATGAGAAACCCAGAAGATGGTACACTGTGTGATCGGGAAAGGTTTCTAAAACGCACCTCATTTCTCATCTCCTTGTGCTCGGGTTCGCCATTCCAGCCGCTTTACTAGCAATCTCCCTCCTTGGAGAATCAGCACCTTTAACCTCCTGTTCCGTACAGGTTGCAATTTATCCTGAGGATGAACGGGAAGAGGGGGAACCAATGAGAGACTAGCTCCAGGTGTTGGGACAGGCACAGGTCACTCTATTTTCCCCTCAAGAAGGAGAATTAACCACAGGCTCAGCCTGCCGCCTGGGACCAGAATAGGGCCTGAAGCAATCCTGCGCTCTTGCGGCCAGCTCCCAAGAAAGCGAGTTGAAAAATGGAGCTCAGGGGCACTGCAATTCACAAACCTGCAGACTTATAAATGATGACTCTCGTCCACAAATATATTGATGGAAGGCAACGAAGAGGATTTGAAAGCAAGGCAGAATTGCAGGAAACAGATTTCAGGAGGGAGATTCGAATCGCCTTTAAAGCACAGGAAAAGCGGGAAAACCTCGACAATGATGCCCTTGGCCAAAAAGGGCGTATGCGTTTTTTCCTGAATATATTCAGGAAAAAACGCATACGCCCTTTTTGGCCAACCAAGCAACCTGGAAAGGCAAATCAGCGCTACAAAGAAGTCTCGCTTCCCATCGGTCAAAAGGGCCATGCTGAATAAAGTGCCAAAAGCAGAAATGCAGGACAGGCCATGGAGAAACAGGAGCCTGGCTACGCTGATGGGCGGGATGTAAATTGCCAACAGCCACTCTGGAGAAGTGCACGGTGTGTCCTGAAACATCTAAAAAACTGAGCTTAGGGAGCATAGGGCACATCCACTCATGGGCGTATAAATTGGGAAAACTAAAAATCAGCAAGACACAGGCACCCCAAAGTTTAGGGCTGCTCTGTTGACAAGAATCTCCACTTCATTACACCTTAAATATCCCAGGAAAGAGAAAAATGGATAAAGAAGTTGTGGACCTTATGTACAATGGAATATCACTCAGCCATGAAATCAACGTCATAAGGCTAGTAGCAGCATGATGATTGGATTTAGGTACGACGATTCTAAGTGAAATAAGTCACACAGAAAAAGACACTTATCATAAGATATGACTTATAGAGGGAATGTAAAAACCGCTACCCTTGAAATGAATTACAAAACAGAATAGAGTCACACGTTTAGAAAACAAACTATGGCTGCTTAACGGGAAAGGTGAGGTGGGGTGATGCATACAACAAGGGTTTCAAATTATCTCAGATACCGTTCCATAAACCCAATATGTAATAGACAAGCCCTACTCCTTCCTCAATGAATTGGACTCAACACCCCCAATTCACCGCCCAAGAATATATCTGACTAGTAAGAATCTTGAAACCTATGCATTGATATCTCTCTGTAAGTGAGTCAAGTGGGTGTAAAGCGGCAAAATCACAGCAGTGAAAAGCAGGTAAACCCCATTATAAAAATCAATTACTTTTAAAAACCCGTGAAACAAAGACAGTGAAAGAGAGAGAAATTCTTACAAAATTCGTTCAGCGGCTGTAATGCCACCTGGATTGACCATATCTAGACCCACAGCTGATTGAGACATAAGGGTGGACACTCTTGGGGCTGAGAGGTTTGGTGAGGTTGGGTGAGCAAACGCAGACCCTTTAAAGTAATACTGCGTGGTACCCATCCCATGGGTCCCAAATCTCCAGGTTCAAGGGCATCTTCCTACATCGAAAACATGCATGAGCAACCCAGAAGATGGTACACCGTGTGATCGGGAAAGGTTTCTAAAACGCACCTCATTTCTCATCTCCTTGTGCTCGGGTTCGCCATTCCAACCTCTTTACTAGCAATCTCCCTCCTTGGAGAATCAGCACCTTTAACCTCCTGTTCCGTACAGCTTGCAATTTGTCCTGAGGATGAAAGGGAAGAGGGGGAACCAATGAGAGACAAGCTCCAGGTGTTGGGACAGGCAGAGGTCACTCTATTTTCCCATCAGGAAGAAGAATTAACCACAGGCTCAGCCTGCCGCCTGGGACCAGAATAGGGCCTGAAGCAATCCTGCGCTTTTGCGGCCAGCGCCCAAGAAAGCGAGTTGAAAAATGGAGCTCAGGGGCACTGCAATTCACAAACCTGCAGAGTTATAAATGATGACTCTCGTCCACAAATATATTGAGGGAAGGCAACGAAGAGGATTTGAAAGCAAGGCAGAATTGCAGGAAACAGATTTCAGGAGGGAGATTTGAATCGCCTTTAAAGCACAGGAAAAGCGGCAAAACCTCGACAATGATGCCCTTGGCCAAAAAGGGCGTATGCGTTTTTTCCTGAATATATTCAGGAAAAAACGCATACGCCCTTTTTGGCCAACCAAGCAACCTGGAAAGGCAAATCAGCGCTACAAAGAAGTCTCGCTTCCCATCGGTCAAAAGGGCCATGCTGAATAAAGTGTCAAAACCAGAAATGCAGGACAGGCCATGGAGAAACGGGAGCCTGGCTACGCTGATGGGCGGGATGTAAATTGCCAACAGCCACTCTGGAGAAGTGCACGGTGTGTCCTGAAACATCTAAAAAACTGAGCTTAGGGAGCATAGGGCACATCCACTCATGGGCGTATAAATTGGGAAAACTAAAAATCAGCAAGACACAGGCACCCCAAAGTTTAGGGCTGCTCTGTTGACAAGAATCTCCGCTTCGTTACACCTTAAATATCCCAGTAAAGAGAAAAATGGATAAAGAAGTTGTGGTCCTTATGTACAATGGAATATCACTCAGCCATGAAATCAACGTCATAAGGCTAGTAGCAGCATGATGATTGGATTTAGGTACGACGATTCTAAGTGAAATAAGTCACACAGAAAAAGACACTTATCATAAGATATGACTTATAGAGGGAATGTAAAAACCGCTACCCTTGAACTGAATTACAAAACAGAATAGAGTCACACGTTTAGAAAACACACTATGGCTGCTTAACGGGAAAGGTGAGGTGGGGTGATGCATACAACAAGGGTTTCAAATTATCTCAGATACCGTTCCATAAACCCAATATGTAATAGACAAGCCCTACTCCTTCCTCAATGAATTGGACTCAACACCCCCAATTCACCGCCCAAGAATATATCTGACTAGTAAGAATCTTGAAACCTATGCATTGATATCTCTCTGTAAGTGAGTCAAGTGGGTGTAAAGCGGCAAAATCACAGCAGTGAAAAGCAGGTAAACCCCATTATAAAAATCAATTACTTTTAAAAACCCGTGAAACAAAGACAGTGAAAGAGAGAGAAATTCTTACAAAATTCGTTCAGCGGCTGTAATGCCACCTGGATTGACCATATCTAGACCCACAGCTGATTGAGACATAAGGGTGGACACTCTTGGGGCTGAGAGGTTTGGTGAGGTTGGGTGAGCAAACGCAGACCCTTTAAAGTAATACTGCGTGGTACCCATTCCATGGGTCCCAAATCTCCAGGTTCAAGGGCATCTTCCTACATCGAAAACATGCATGAGAAACCCAGAAGATGGTACACCGTGTGATCGGGAAAGGTTTCTAAAACGCACCTCATTTCTCATCTCCTTCTGCTCGGGTTCGCCATTCCAGCCGCTTTACTAGCAATCTCCCTCCTTGGAGAATCAGCACCTTTAACCTCCTGTTCCGTACAGCTTGCAATTTGTCCTGAGGATGAAAGGGAAGAGGGGGAACCAATGAGAGACTAGCTGCAGGTGTTGGGACAGGCAGAGGTCACTCTATTTTCCCATCAGGAAGAAGAATTAACCACAGGCTCAGCCTGCCGCCTGGGACCAGAATAGGGCCTGAAGCAATCCTGCGCTTTTGCAGCCAGCGCCCAAGAAAGCGAGGTGAAAAATGGAGCTCAGGGGCACTGCAATTCACAAACCTGCAGACTTATAAATGATGACTCTCGTCCACAAATATATTGAGGGAAGGCAACGAAGAGGATTTGAAAGCAAGGCAGAATTGCAGGAAACAGATTTCAGGAGGGAGATTCGAATCGCCTTTAAAGCACAGGAAAAGCGGCAAAACCTCGACAATGATGCCCTTGGCCAAAAAGGGCGTATGCGTTTTTTCCTGAATATATTAAGGAAAAAACGCATACGCCCTTTTTGGCCAACCAAGCAACCTGGAAAGGCAAATCAGCGCTACAAAGAAGTCTCGCTTCCCATCGGTCAAAAGGGCCATGCTGAATAAAGTGTCAAAACCAGAAATGCAGGACAGGCCATGGAGAAACGGGAGCCTGGCTACGCTGATGGGCGGGATGTAAATTGCCAACAGCCACTCTGGAGAAGTGCACGGTGTGTCCTGAAACATCTAAAAAACTGAGCTTAGGGAGCATAGGGCACATCCACTCATGGGCGTATAAATTGGGAAAACTAAAAATCAGCAAGACACAGGCACCCCAAAGTTTAGGGCTGCTCTGTTGACAAGAATCTCCACTTCGTTACACCTTAAATATCCCAGGAAAGAGAAAAATGGATAAAGAAGTTGTGGTCCTTATGTACAATGGAATATCACTCAGCCATGAAATCAACGTCATAAGGCTAGTAGCAGCATGATGATTGGATTTAGGTACGACGATTCTAAGTGAAATAAGTCACACAGAAAAAGACACTTATCATAAGATATGACTTATAGAGGGAATGTAAAAACCGCTACCCTTGAACTGAATTACAAAACAGAATAGAGTCACACGTTTAGAAAACACACTATGGCTGCTTAACGGGAAAGGTGAGGTGGGGTGATGCATACAACAAGGGTTTCAAATTATCTCAGATACCGTTCCATAAACCCAATATGTAATAGACAAGCCCTACTCCTTCCTCAATGAATTGGACTCAACACCCCCAATTCACCGCCCAAGAATATATCTGACTAGTAAGAATCTTGAAACCTATGCATTGATATCTCTCTGTAAGTGAGTCAAGTGGGTGTAAAGCGGCAAAATCACAGCAGTGAAAAGCAGGTAAACCCCATTATAAAAATCAATTACTTTTAAAAACCCGTGAAACAAAGACAGTGAAAGAGAGAGAAATTCTTACAAAATTCGTTCAGCGGCTGTAATGCCACCTGGATTGACCATATCTAGACCCACAGCTGATTGAGACATAAGGGTGGACACTCTTGGGGCTGAGAGGTTTGGTGAGGTTGGGTGAGCAAACGCAGACCCTTTAAAGTAATACTGCGTGGTACCCATTCCATGGGTCCCAAATCTCCAGGTTCAAGGGCATCTTCCTACATCGAAAACATGCATGAGAAACCCAGAAGATGGTACACTGTGTGATCGGGAAAGGTTTCTAAAACGCACCTCATTTCTCATCTCCTTGTGCTCGGGTTCGCCATTCCAGCCGCTTTACTAGCAATCTCCCTCCTTGGAGAATCAGCACCTTTAACCTCCTGTTCCGTACAGGTTGCAATTTATCCTGAGGATGAACGGGAAGAGGGGGAACCAATGAGAGACTAGCTCCAGGTGTTGGGACAGGCACAGGTCACTCTATTTTCCCCTCAAGAAGGAGAATTAACCACAGGCTCAGCCTGCCGCCTGGGACCAGAATAGGGCCTGAAGCAATCCTGCGCTCTTGCGGCCAGCTCCCAAGAAAGCGAGTTGAAAAATGGAGCTCAGGGGCACTGCAATTCACAAACCTGCAGACTTATAAATGATGACTCTCGTCCACAAATATATTGATGGAAGGCAACGAAGAGGATTTGAAAGCAAGGCAGAATTGCAGGAAACAGATTTCAGGAGGGAGATTCGAATCGCCTTTAAAGCACAGGAAAAGCGGCAAAACCTCGACAATGATGCCCTTGGCCAAAAAGGGCGTATGCGTTTTTTCCTGAATATATTCAGGAAAAAACGCATACGCCCTTTTTGGCCAACCAAGCAACCTGGAAAGGCAAATCAGCGCTACAAAGAAGTCTCGCTTCCCATCGGTCAAAAGGGCCATGCTGAATAAAGTGTCAAAAGCAGAAATGCAGGACAGGCCATGGAGAAACAGGAGCCTGGCTACGCTGATGGGCGGGATGTAAATTGCCAACAGCCACTCTGGAGAAGTGCACGGTGTGTCTGGAAACATCTAAAAAACTGAGCTTAGGGAGCATAGGGCACATCCACTCATGGGCGTATAAATTGGGAAAACTAAAAATCAGCAAGACACAGGCACCCCAAAGTTTAGGGCTGCTCTGTTGACAAGAATCTCCACTTCATTACACCTTAAATATCCCAGGAAAGAGAAAAATGGATAAAGAAGTTGTGGACCTTATGTACAATGGAATATCACTCAGCCATGAAATCAACGTCATAAGGCTAGTAGCAGCATGATGATTGGATTTAGGTACGACGATTCTAAGTGAAATAAGTCACACAGAAAAAGACACTTATCATAAGATATGACTTATAGAGGGAATGTAAAAACCGCTACCCTTGAAATGAATTACAAAATAGAATAGAGTCACACGTTTAGAAAACACACTATGGCTGCTTAACGGGAAAGGTGAGGTGGGGTGATGCATACAACAAGGGTTTCAAATTATCTCAGATACCGTTCCATAAACCCAATATGTAATAGACAAGCCCTACTCCTTCCTCAATGAATTGGACTCAACACCCCCAATTCACCGCCCAAGAATATATCTGACTAGTAAGAATCTTGAAACCTATGCATTGATATCTCTCTGTAAGTGAGTCAAGTGGGTGTAAAGCGGCAAAATCACAGCAGTGAAAAGCAGGTAAACCCCATTATAAAAATCAATTACTTTTAAAAACCCGTGAAACAAAGACAGTGAAAGAGAGAGAAATTCTTACAAAATTCGTTCAGCGGCTGTAATGCCACCTGGATTGACCATATCTAGACCCACAGCTGATTGAGACATAAGGGTGGACACTCTTGGGGCTGAGAGGTTTGGTGAGGTTGGGTGAGCAAACGCAGACCCTTTAAAGTAATACTGCGTGGTACCCATTCCATGGGTCCCAAATCTCCAGGTTCAAGGGCATCTTCCTACATCGAAAACATGCATGAGAAACCCAGAAGATGGTACACTGTGTGATCGGGAAAGGTTTCTAAAACGCACCTCATTTCTCATCTCCTTGTGCTCGGGTTCGCCATTCCAGCCGCTTTACTAGCAATCTCCCTCCTTGGAGAATCAGCACCTTTAACCTCCTGTTCCGTACAGGTTGCAATTTATCCTGAGGATGAACGGGAAGAGGGGGAACCAATGAGAGACTAGCTCCAGGTGTTGGGACAGGCACAGGTCACTCTATTTTCCCCTCAAGAAGGAGAATTAACCACAGGCTCAGCCTGCCGCCTGGGACCAGAATAGGGCCTGAAGCAATCCTGCGCTCTTGCGGCCAGCTCCCAAGAAAGCGAGTTGAAAAATGGAGCTCAGGGGCACTGCAATTCACAAACCTGCAGACTTATAAATGATGACTCTCGTCCACAAATATATTGATGGAAGGCAACGAAGAGGATTTGAAAGCAAGGCAGAATTGCAGGAAACAGATTTCAGGAGGGAGATTCGAATTGCCTTTAAAGCACAGGAAAAGCGGCAAAACCTCGACAATGATGCCCTTGGCCAAAAAGGGCGTATGCGTTTTTTCCTGAATATATTCAGGAAAAAACGCATACGCCCTTTTTGGCCAACCAAGCAACCTGGAAAGGCAAATCAGCGCTACAAAGAAGTCTCGCTTCCCATCGGTCAAAAGGGCCATGCTGAATAAAGTGTCAAAAGCAGAAATGCAGGACAGGCCATGGAGAAACAGGAGCCTGGCTACGCTGATGGGCGGGATGTAAATTGCCAACAGCCACTCTGGAGAAGTGCACGGTGTGTCCTGAAACATCTAAAAAACTGAGCTTAGGGAGCATAGGGCACATCCACTCATGGGCGTATAAATTGGGAAAACTAAAAATCAGCAAGACACAGGCACCCCAAAGTTTAGGGCTGCTCTGTTGACAAGAATCTCCACTTCATTACACCTTAAATATCCCAGGAAAGAGAAAAATGGATAAAGAAGTTGTGGACCTTATGTACAATGGAATATCACTCAGCCATGAAATCAACGTCATAAGGCTAGTAGCAGCATGATGATTGGATTTAGGTACGACGATTCTAAGTGAAATAAGTCACACAGAAAAAGACACTTATCATAAGATATGACTTATAGAGGGAATGTAAAAACCGCTACCCTTGAAATGAATTACAAAACAGAATAGAGTCACACGTTTAGAAAACAAACTATGGCTGCTTAACGGGAAAGGTGAGGTGGGGTGATGCATACAACAAGGGTTTCAAATTATCTCAGATACCGTTCCATAAACCCAATATGTAATAGACAAGCCCTACTCCTTCCTCAATGAATTGGACTCAACACCCCCAATTCACTGCCCAAGAATATATCTGACTAGTAAGAATCTTGAAACCTATGCATTGATATCTCTCTGTAAGTGAGTCAAGTGGGTGTAAAGCGGCAAAATCACAGCAGTGAAAAGCAGGTAAACCCCATTATAAAAATCAATTACTTTTAAAAACCCGTGAAACAAAGACAGTGAAAGAGAGAGAAATTCTTACAAAATTCGTTCAGCGGCTGTAATGCCACCTGGATTGACCATATCTAGACCCACAGCTGATTGAGACATAAGGGTGGACACTCTTGGGGCTGAGAGGTTTGGTGAGGTTGGGTGAGCAAACGCAGACCCTTTAAAGTAATACTGCGTGGTACCCATCCCATGGGTCCCAAATCTCCAGGTTCAAGGGCATCTTCCTACATCGAAAACATGCATGAGCAACCCAGAAGATGGTACACCGTGTGATCGGGAAAGGTTTCTAAAACGCACCTCATTTCTCATCTCCTTGTGCTCGGGTTCGCCATTCCAACCTCTTTACTAGCAATCTCCCTCCTTGGAGAATCAGCACCTTTAACCTCCTGTTCCGTACAGCTTGCAATTTGTCCTGAGGATGAAAGGGAAGAGGGGGAACCAATGAGAGACAAGCTCCAGGTGTTGGGACAGGCAGAGGTCACTCTATTTTCCCATCAGGAAGAAGAATTAACCACAGGCTCAGCCTGCCGCCTGGGACCAGAATAGGGCTTGAAGCAATCCTGCGCTTTTGCGGCCAGCGCCCAAGAAAGCGAGTTGAAAAATGGAGCTCAGGGGCACTGCAATTCACAAACCTGCAGAGTTATAAATGATGACTCTCGTCCACAAATATATTGAGGGAAGGCAACGAAGAGGATTTGAAAGCAAGGCAGAATTGCAGGAAACAGATTTCAGGAGGGAGATTTGAATCGCCTTTAAAGCACAGGAAAAGCGGCAAAACCTCGACAATGATGCCCTTGGCCAAAAAGGGCGTATGCGTTTTTTCCTGAATATATTCAGGAAAAAACGCATACGCCCTTTTTGGCCAACCAAGCAACCTGGAAAGGCAAATCAGCGCTACAAAGAAGTCTCGCTTCCCATCGGTCAAAAGGGCCATGCTGAATAAAGTGTCAAAACCAGAAATGCAGGACAGGCCATGGAGAAACGGGAGCCTGGCTACGCTGATGGGCGGGATGTAAATTGCCAACAGCCACTCTGGAGAAGTGCACGGTGTGTCCTGAAACATCTAAAAAACTGAGCTTAGGGAGCATAGGGCACATCCACTCATGGGCGTATAAATTGGGAAAACTAAAAATCAGCAAGACACATGCACCCCAAAGTTTAGGGCTGCTCTGTTGACAAGAATCTCCGCTTCGTTACACCTTAAATATCCCAGTAAAGAGAAAAATGGATAAAGAAGTTGTGGTCCTTATGTACAATGGAATATCACTCAGCCATGAAATCAACGTCATAAGGCTAGTAGCAGCATGATGATTGGATTTAGGTACGACGATTCTAAGTGAAATAAGTCACACAGAAAAAGACCCTTATCATAAGATATGACTTATAGAGGGAATGTAAAAACCGCTACCCTTGAACTGAATTACAAAACAGAATAGAGTCACACGTTTAGAAAACACACTATGGCTGCTTAACGGGAAAGGTGAGGTGGGGTGATGCATACAACAAGGGTTTCAAATTATCTCAGATACCGTTCCATAAACCCAATATGTAATAGACAAGCCCTACTCCTTCCTCAATGAATTGGACTCAACACCCCCAATTCACCGCCCAAGAATATATCTGACTAGTAAGAATCTTGAAACCTATGCATTGATATCTCTCTGTAAGTGAGTCAAGTGGGTGTAAAGCGGCAAAATCACAGCAGTGAAAAGCAGGTAAACCCCATTATAAAAATCAATTACTTTTAAAAACCCGTGAAACAAAGACAGTGAAAGAGAGAGAAATTCTTACAAAATTCGTTCAGCGGCTGTAATGCCACCTGGATTGACCATATCTAGACCCACAGCTGATTGAGACATAAGGGTGGACACTCTTGGGGCTGAGAGGTTTGGTGAGGTTGGGTGAGCAAACGCAGACCCTTTAAAGTAATACTGCGTGGTACCCATTCCATGGGTCCCAAATCTCCAGGTTCAAGGGCATCTTCCTACATCGAAAACATGCATGAGAAACCCAGAAGATGGTACACCGTGTGATCGGGAAAGGTTTCTAAAACGCACCTCATTTCTCATCTCCTTCTGCTCGGGTTCGCCATTCCAGCCGCTTTACTAGCAATCTCCCTCCTTGGAGAATCAGCACCTTTAACCTCCTGTTCCGTACAGCTTGCAATTTGTCCTGAGGAT
Organism: Balaenoptera physalus; assembly: GCF_965194825.1. Taxonomy (NCBI): domain Eukaryota; kingdom Metazoa; phylum Chordata; class Mammalia; order Artiodactyla; family Balaenopteridae; genus Balaenoptera; species Balaenoptera physalus. Next base: position 75,416 of record NW_028125836.1, read on the forward strand.
GAAAGGGAAGAGGGGGAACCAATGAGAGACTAGCTGCAGGTGTTGGGACAGGCAGAGGTCACTCTATTTTCCCATCAGGAAGAAGAATTAACCACAGGCTCAGCCTGCCGCCTGGGACCAGAATAGGGCCTGAAGCAATCCTGCGCTTTTGCAGCCAGCGCCCAAGAAAGCGAGGTGAAAAATGGAGCTCAGGGGCACTGCAATTCACAAACCTGCAGACTTATAAATGATGACTCTCGTCCACAAATATATTGAGGGAAGGCAACGAAGAGGATTTGAAAGCAAGGCAGAATTGCAGGAAACAGATTTCAGGAGGGAGATTCGAATCGCCTTTAAAGCACAGGAAAAGCGGCAAAACCTCGACAATGATGCCCTTGGCCAAAAGGGCGTATGCGTTTTTTCCTGAATATATTCAGGAAAAAACGCATACGCCCTTTTTGGCCAACCAAGCAACCTGGAAAGGCAAATCAGCGCTACAAAGAAGTCTCGCTTCCCATCGGTCAAAAGGGCCATGCTGAATAAAGTGTCAAAACCAGAAATGCAGGACAGGCCATGGAGAAACGGGAGCCTGGCTACGCTGATGGGCGGGATGTAAATTGCCAACAGCCACTCTGGAGAAGTGCACGGTGTGTCCTGAAACATCTAAAAAACTGAGCTTAGGGAGCATAGGGCACATCCACTCATGGGCGTATAAATTGGGAAAACTAAAAATCAGCAAGACACAGGCACCCCAAAGTTTAGGGCTGCTCTGTTGACAAGAATCTCCACTTCGTTACACCTTAAATATCCCAGGAAAGAGAAAAATGGATAAAGAAGTTGTGGTCCTTATGTACAATGGAATATCACTCAGCCATGAAATCAACGTCATAAGGCTAGTAGCAGCATGATGATTGGATTTAGGTACGACGATTCTAAGTGAAATAAGTCTCACAGAAAAAGACACTTATCATAAGATATGACTTATAGAGGGAATGTAAAAACCGCTACCCTTGAACTGAATTACAAAAAGGAATAGAGTCACACGTTTAGAAAACACACTATGGCTGCTTAACGGGAAAGGTGAGGTGGGGTGATGCATACAACAAGGGTTTCAAATTATCTCAGATACCGTTCCATAAACCCAATATGTAATAGACAAGCCCTACTCCTTCCTCAATGAATTGGACTCAACACCCCCAATTCACCGCCCAAGAATATATCTGACTAGTAAGAATCTTGAAACCTATGCATTGATATCTCTCTGTAAGTGAGTCAAGTGGGTGTAAAGCGGCAAAATCACAGCAGTGAAAAGCAGGTAAACCCCATTATAAAAATCAATTACTTTTAAAAACCCGTGAAACAAAGACAGTGAAAGAGAGAGAAATTCTTACAAAATTCGTTCAGCGGCTGTAATGCCACCTGGATTGACCATATCTAGACCCACAGCTGATTGAGACATAAGGGTGGACACTCTTGGGGCTGAGAGGTTTGGTGAGGTTGGGTGAGCAAACGCAGACCCTTTAAAGTAATACTGCGTGGTACCCATTCCATGGGTCCCAAATCTCCAGGTTCAAGGGCATCTTCCTACATCGAAAACATGCATGAGAAACCCAGAAGATGGTACACTGTGTGATCGGGAAAGGTTTCTAAAACGCACCTCATTTCTCATCTCCTTGTGCTCGGGTTCGCCATTCCAGCCGCTTTACTAGCAATCTCCCTCCTTGGAGAATCAGCACCTTTAACCTCCTGTTCCGTACAGGTTGCAATTTATCCTGAGGATGAACGGGAAGAGGGGGAACCAATGAGAGACTAGCTCCAGGTGTTGGGACAGGCACAGGTCACTCTATTTTCCCCTCAAGAAGGAGAATTAACCACAGGCTCAGCCTGCCGCCTGGGACCAGAATAGGGCCTGAAGCAATGCTGCGCTCTTGCGGCCAGCTCCCAAGAAAGCGAGTTGAAAAATGGAGCTCAGGGGCACTGCAATTCACAAACCTGCAGACTTATAAATGATGACTCTCGTCCACAAATATATTGATGGAAGGCAACGAAGAGGATTTGAAAGCAAGGCAGAATTGCAGGAAACAGATTTCAGGAGGGAGATTCGAATCGCCTTTAAAGCACAGGAAAAGCGGCAAAACCTCGACAATGATGCCCTTGGCCAAAAAGGGCGTATGCGTTTTTTCCTGAATATATTCAGGAAAAAACGCATACGCCCTTTTTGGCCAACCAAGCAACCTGGAAAGGCAAATCAGCGCTACAAAGAAGTCTCGCTTCCCATCGGTCAAAAGGGCCATGCTGAATAAAGTGTCAAAAGCAGAAATGCAGGACAGGCCATGGAGAAACAGGAGCCTGGCTACGCTGATGGGCGGGATGTAAATTGCCAACAGCCACTCTGGAGAAGTGCACGGTGTGTCCTGAAACATCTAAAAAACTGAGCTTAGGGAGCATAGGGCACATCCACTCATGGGCGTATAAATTGGGAAAACTAAAAATCAGCAAGACACAGGCACCCCAAAGTTTAGGGCTGCTCTGTTGACAAGAATCTCCACTTCATTACACCTTAAATATCCCAGGAAAGAGAAAAATGGATAAAGAAGTTGTGGACCTTATGTACAATGGAATATCACTCAGCCATGAAATCAACGTCATAAGGCTAGTAGCAGCATGATGATTGGATTTAGGTACGACGATTCTAAGTGAAATAAGTCACACAGAAAAAGACACTTATCATAAGATATGACTTATAGAGGGAATGTAAAAACCGCTACCCTTGAAATGAATTACAAAACAGAATAGAGTCACACGTTTAGAAAACAAACTATGGCTGCTTAACGGGAAAGGTGAGGTGGGGTGATGCATACAACAAGGGTTTCAAATTATCTCAGATACCGTTCCATAAACCCAATATGTAATAGACAAGCCCTACTCCTTCCTCAATGAATTGGACTCAACACCCCCAATTCACCGCCCAAGAATATATCTGACTAGTAAGAATCTTGAAACCTATGCATTGATATCTCTCTGTAAGTGAGTCAAGTGGGTGTAAAGCGGCAAAATCACAGCAGTGAAAAGCAGGTAAACCCCATTATAAAAATCAATTACTTTTAAAAACCCGTGAAACAAAGACAGTGAAAGAGAGAGAAATTCTTACAAAATTCGTTCAGCGGCTGTAATGCCACCTGGATTGACCATATCTAGACCCACAGCTGATTGAGACATAAGGGTGGACACTCTTGGGGCTGAGAGGTTTGGTGAGGTTGGGTGAGCAAACGCAGACCCTTTAAAGTAATACTGCGTGGTACCCATTCCATGGGTCCCAAATCTCCAGGTTCAAGGGCATCTTCCTACATCGAAAACATGCATGAGAAACCCAGAAGATGGTACACTGTGTGATCGGGAAAGGTTTCTAAAACGCACCTCATTTCTCATCTCCTTGTGCTCGGGTTCGCCATTCCAGCCGCTTTACTAGCAATCTCCCTCCTTGGAGAATCAGCACCTTTAACCTCCTGTTCCGTACAGGTTGCAATTTATCCTGAGGATGAACGGGAAGAGGGGGAACCAATGAGAGACTAGCTCCAGGTGTTGGGACAGGCACAGGTCACTCTATTTTCCCCTCAAGAAGGAGAATTAACCACAGGCTCAGCCTGCCGCCTGGGACCAGAATAGGGCCTGAAGCAATCCTGCGCTCTTGCGGCCAGCTCCCAAGAAAGCGAGTTGAAAAATGGAGCTCAGGGGCACTGCAATTCACAAACCTGCAGACTTATAAATGATGACTCTCGTCCACAAATATATTGATGGAAGGCAACGAAGAGGATTTGAAAGCAAGGCAGAATTGCAGGAAACAGATTTCAGGAGGGAGATTCGAATCGCCTTTAAAGCACAGGAAAAGCGGCAAAACCTCGACAATGATGCCCTTGGCCAAAAAGGGCGTATGCGTTTTTTCCTGAATATATTCAGGAAAAAACGCATACGCCCTTTTTGGCCAACCAAGCAACCTGGAAAGGCAAATCAGCGCTACAAAGAAGTCTCGCTTCCCATCGGTCAAAAGGGCCATGCTGAATAAAGTGTCAAAAGCAGAAATGCAGGACAGGCCATGGAGAAACAGGAGCCTGGCTACGCTGATGGGCGGGATGTAAATTGCCAACAGCCACTCTGGAGAAGTGCACGGTGTGTCCTGAAACATCTAAAAAACTGAGCTTAGGGAGCATAGGGCACATCCACTCATGGGCGTATAAATTGGGAAAACTAAAAATCAGCAAGACACAGGCACCCCAAAGTTTAGGGCTGCTCTGTTGACAAGAATCTCCACTTCATTACACCTTAAATATCCCAGGAAAGAGAAAAATGGATAAAGAAGTTGTGGACCTTATGTACAATGGAATATCACTCAGCCATGAAATCAACGTCATAAGGCTAGTAGCAGCATGATGATTGGATTTAGGTACGACGATTCTAAGTGAAATAAGTCACACAGAAAAAGACACTTATCATAAGATATGACTTATAGAGGGAATGTAAAAACCGCTACCCTTGAAATGAATTACAAAACAGAATAGAGTCACACGTTTAGAAAACAAACTATGGCTGCTTAACGGGAAAGGTGAGGTGGGGTGATGCATACAACAAGGGTTTCAAATTATCTCAGATACCGTTCCATAAACCCAATATGTAATAGACAAGCCCTACTCCTTCCTCAATGAATTGGACTCAACACCCCCAATTCACTGCCCAAGAATATATCTGACTAGTAAGAATCTTGAAACCTATGCATTGATATCTCTCTGTAAGTGAGTCAAGTGGGTGTAAAGCGGCAAAATCACAGCAGTGAAAAGCAGGTAAACCCCATTATAAAAATCAATTACTTTTAAAAACCCGTGAAACAAAGACAGTGAAAGAGAGAGAAATTCTTACAAAATTCGTTCAGCGGCTGTAATGCCACCTGGATTGACCATATCTAGACCCACAGCTGATTGAGACATAAGGGTGGACACTCTTGGGGCTGAGAGGTTTGGTGAGGTTGGGTGAGCAAACGCAGACCCTTTAAAGTAATACTGCGTGGTACCCATCCCATGGGTCCCAAATCTCCAGGTTCAAGGGCATCTTCCTACATCGAAAACATGCATGAGCAACCCAGAAGATGGTACACCGTGTGATCGGGAAAGGTTTCTAAAACGCACCTCATTTCTCATCTCCTTGTGCTCGGGTTCGCCATTCCAACCTCTTTACTAGCAATCTCCCTCCTTGGAGAATCAGCACCTTTAACCTCCTGTTCCGTACAGCTTGCAATTTGTCCTGAGGATGAAAGGGAAGAGGGGGAACCAATGAGAGACAAGCTCCAGGTGTTGGGACAGGCAGAGGTCACTCTATTTTCCCATCAGGAAGAAGAATTAACCACAGGCTCAGCCTGCCGCCTGGGACCAGAATAGGGCCTGAAGCAATCCTGCGCTTTTGCGGCCAGCGCCCAAGAAAGCGAGTTGAAAAATGGAGCTCAGGGGCACTGCAATTCACAAACCTGCAGAGTTATAAATGATGACTCTCGTCCACAAATATATTGAGGGAAGGCAACGAAGAGGATTTGAAAGCAAGGCAGAATTGCAGGAAACAGATTTCAGGAGGGAGATTTGAATCGCCTTTAAAGCACAGGAAAAGCGGCAAAACCTCGACAATGATGCCCTTGGCCAAAAAGGGCGTATGCGTTTTTTCCTGAATATATTCAGGAAAAAACGCATACGCCCTTTTTGGCCAACCAAGCAACCTGGAAAGGCAAATCAGCGCTACAAAGAAGTCTCGCTTCCCATCGGTCAAAAGGGCCATGCTGAATAAAGTGTCAAAACCAGAAATGCAGGACAGGCCATGGAGAAACGGGAGCCTGGCTACGCTGATGGGCGGGATGTAAATTGCCAACAGCCACTCTGGAGAAGTGCACGGTGTGTCCTGAAACATCTAAAAAACTGAGCTTAGGGAGCATAGGGCACATCCACTCATGGGCGTATAAATTGGGAAAACTAAAAATCAGCAAGACACAGGCACCCCAAAGTTTAGGGCTGCTCTGTTGACAAGAATCTCCGCTTCGTTACACCTTAAATATCCCAGTAAAGAGAAAAATGGATAAAGAAGTTGTGGTCCTTATGTACAATGGAATATCACTCAGCCATGAAATCAACGTCATAAGGCTAGTAGCAGCATGATGATTGGATTTAGGTACGACGATTCTAAGTGAAATAAGTCACACAGAAAAAGACACTTATCATAAGATATGACTTATAGAGGGAATGTAAAAACCGCTACCCTTGAACTGAATTACAAAACAGAATAGAGTCACACGTTTAGAAAACACACTATGGCTGCTTAACGGGAAAGGTGAGGTGGGGTGATGCATACAACAAGGGTTTCAAATTATCTCAGATACCGTTCCATAAACCCAATATGTAATAGACAAGCCCTACTCCTTCCTCAATGAATTGGACTCAACACCCCCAATTCACCGCCCAAGAATATATCTGACTAGTAAGAATCTTGAAACCTATGCATTGATATCTCTCTGTAAGTGAGTCAAGTGGGTGTAAAGCGGCAAAATCACAGCAGTGAAAAGCAGGTAAACCCCATTATAAAAATCAATTACTTTTAAAAACCCGTGAAACAAAGACAGTGAAAGAGAGAGAAATTCTTACAAAATTCGTTCAGCGGCTGTAATGCCACCTGGATTGACCATATCTAGACCCACAGCTGATTGAGACATAAGGGTGGACACTCTTGGGGCTGAGAGGTTTGGTGAGGTTGGGTGAGCAAACGCAGACCCTTTAAAGTAATACTGCGTGGTACCCATTCCATGGGTCCCAAATCTCCAGGTTCAAGGGCATCTTCCTACATCGAAAACATGCATGAGAAACCCAGAAGATGGTACACCGTGTGATCGGGAAAGGTTTCTAAAACGCACCTCATTTCTCATCTCCTTCTGCTCGGGTTCGCCATTCCAGCCGCTTTACTAGCAATCTCCCTCCTTGGAGAATCAGCACCTTTAACCTCCTGTTCCGTACAGCTTGCAATTTGTCCTGAGGATGAAAGGGAAGAGGGGGAACCAATGAGAGACTAGCTGCAGGTGTTGGGACAGGCAGAGGTCACTCTATTTTCCCATCAGGAAGAAGAATTAACCACAGGCTCAGCCTGCCGCCTGGGACCAGAATAGGGCCTGAAGCAATCCTGCGCTTTTGCAGCCAGCGCCCAAGAAAGCGAGGTGAAAAATGGAGCTCAGGGGCACTGCAATTCACAAACCTGCAGACTTATAAATGATGACTCTCGTCCACAAATATATTGAGGGAAGGCAACGAAGAGGATTTGAAAGCAAGGCAGAATTGCAGGAAACAGATTTCAGGAGGGAGATTCGAATCGCCTTTAAAGCACAGGAAAAGCGGCAAAACCTCGACAATGATGCCCTTGGCCAAAAAGGGCGTATGCGTTTTTTCCTGAATATATTAAGGAAAAAACGCATACGCCCTTTTTGGCCAACCAAGCAACCTGGAAAGGCAAATCAGCGCTACAAAGAAGTCTCGCTTCCCATCGGTCAAAAGGGCCATGCTGAATAAAGTGTCAAAACCAGAAATGCAGGACAGGCCATGGAGAAACGGGAGCCTGGCTACGCTGATGGGCGGGATGTAAATTGCCAACAGCCACTCTGGAGAAGTGCACGGTGTGTCCTGAAACATCTAAAAAACTGAGCTTAGGGAGCATAGGGCACATCCACTCATGGGCGTATAAATTGGGAAAACTAAAAATCAGCAAGACACAGGCACCCCAAAGTTTAGGGCTGCTCTGTTGACAAGAATCTCCACTTCGTTACACCTTAAATATCCCAGGAAAGAGAAAAATGGATAAAGAAGTTGTGGTCCTTATGTACAATGGAATATCACTCAGCCATGAAATCAACGTCATAAGGCTAGTAGCAGCATGATGATTGGATTTAGGTACGACGATTCTAAGTGAAATAAGTCACACAGAAAAAGACACTTATCATAAGATATGACTTATAGAGGGAATGTAAAAACCGCTACCCTTGAACTGAATTACAAAACAGAATAGAGTCACACGTTTAGAAAACACACTATGGCTGCTTAACGGGAAAGGTGAGGTGGGGTGATGCATACAACAAGGGTTTCAAATTATCTCAGATACCGTTCCATAAACCCAATATGTAATAGACAAGCCCTACTCCTTCCTCAATGAATTGGACTCAACACCCCCAATTCACCGCCCAAGAATATATCTGACTAGTAAGAATCTTGAAACCTATGCATTGATATCTCTCTGTAAGTGAGTCAAGTGGGTGTAAAGCGGCAAAATCACAGCAGTGAAAAGCAGGTAAACCCCATTATAAAAATCAATTACTTTTAAAAACCCGTGAAACAAAGACAGTGAAAGAGAGAGAAATTCTTACAAAATTCGTTCAGCGGCTGTAATGCCACCTGGATTGACCATATCTAGACCCACAGCTGATTGAGACATAAGGGTGGACACTCTTGGGGCTGAGAGGTTTGGTGAGGTTGGGTGAGCAAACGCAGACCCTTTAAAGTAATACTGCGTGGTACCCATTCCATGGGTCCCAAATCTCCAGGTTCAAGGGCATCTTCCTACATCGAAAACATGCATGAGAAACCCAGAAGATGGTACACTGTGTGATCGGGAAAGGTTTCTAAAACGCACCTCATTTCTCATCTCCTTGTGCTCGGGTTCGCCATTCCAGCCGCTTTACTAGCAATCTCCCTCCTTGGAGAATCAGCACCTTTAACCTCCTGTTCCGTACAGGTTGCAATTTATCCTGAGGATGAACGGGAAGAGGGGGAACCAATGAGAGACTAGCTCCAGGTGTTGGGACAGGCACAGGTCACTCTATTTTCCCCTCAAGAAGGAGAATTAACCACAGGCTCAGCCTGCCGCCTGGGACCAGAATAGGGCCTGAAGCAATCCTGCGCTCTTGCGGCCAGCTCCCAAGAAAGCGAGTTGAAAAATGGAGCTCAGGGGCACTGCAATTCACAAACCTGCAGACTTATAAATGATGACTCTCGTCCACAAATATATTGATGGAAGGCAACGAAGAGGATTTGAAAGCAAGGCAGAATTGCAGGAAACAGATTTCAGGAGGGAGATTCGAATCGCCTTTAAAGCACAGGAAAAGCGGCAAAACCTCGACAATGATGCCCTTGGCCAAAAAGGGCGTATGCGTTTTTTCCTGAATATATTCAGGAAAAAACGCATACGCCCTTTTTGGCCAACCAAGCAACCTGGAAAGGCAAATCAGCGCTACAAAGAAGTCTCGCTTCCCATCGGTCAAAAGGGCCATGCTGAATAAAGTGTCAAAAGCAGAAATGCAGGACAGGCCATGGAGAAACAGGAGCCTGGCTACGCTGATGGGCGGGATGTAAATTGCCAACAGCCACTCTGGAGAAGTGCACGGTGTGTCTGGAAACATCTAAAAAACTGAGCTTAGGGAGCATAGGGCACATCCACTCATGGGCGTATAAATTGGGAAAACTAAAAATCAGCAAGACACAGGCACCCCAAAGTTTAGGGCTGCTCTGTTGACAAGAATCTCCACTTCATTACACCTTAAATATCCCAGGAAAGAGAAAAATGGATAAAGAAGTTGTGGACCTTATGTACAATGGAATATCACTCAGCCATGAAATCAACGTCATAAGGCTAGTAGCAGCATGATGATTGGATTTAGGTACGACGATTCTAAGTGAAATAAGTCACACAGAAAAAGACACTTATCATAAGATATGACTTATAGAGGGAATGTAAAAACCGCTACCCTTGAAATGAATTACAAAATAGAATAGAGTCACACGTTTAGAAAACACACTATGGCTGCTTAACGGGAAAGGTGAGGTGGGGTGATGCATACAACAAGGGTTTCAAATTATCTCAGATACCGTTCCATAAACCCAATATGTAATAGACAAGCCCTACTCCTTCCTCAATGAATTGGACTCAACACCCCCAATTCACCGCCCAAGAATATATCTGACTAGTAAGAATCTTGAAACCTATGCATTGATATCTCTCTGTAAGTGAGTCAAGTGGGTGTAAAGCGGCAAAATCACAGCAGTGAAAAGCAGGTAAACCCCATTATAAAAATCAATTACTTTTAAAAACCCGTGAAACAAAGACAGTGAAAGAGAGAGAAATTCTTACAAAATTCGTTCAGCGGCTGTAATGCCACCTGGATTGACCATATCTAGACCCACAGCTGATTGAGACATAAGGGTGGACACTCTTGGGGCTGAGAGGTTTGGTGAGGTTGGGTGAGCAAACGCAGACCCTTTAAAGTAATACTGCGTGGTACCCATTCCATGGGTCCCAAATCTCCAGGTTCAAGGGCATCTTCCTACATCGAAAACATGCATGAGAAACCCAGAAGATGGTACACTGTGTGATCGGGAAAGGTTTCTAAAACGCACCTCATTTCTCATCTCCTTGTGCTCGGGTTCGCCATTCCAGCCGCTTTACTAGCAATCTCCCTCCTTGGAGAATCAGCACCTTTAACCTCCTGTTCCGTACAGGTTGCAATTTATCCTGAGGATGAACGGGAAGAGGGGGAACCAATGAGAGACTAGCTCCAGGTGTTGGGACAGGCACAGGTCACTCTATTTTCCCCTCAAGAAGGAGAATTAACCACAGGCTCAGCCTGCCGCCTGGGACCAGAATAGGGCCTGAAGCAATCCTGCGCTCTTGCGGCCAGCTCCCAAGAAAGCGAGTTGAAAAATGGAGCTCAGGGGCACTGCAATTCACAAACCTGCAGACTTATAAATGATGACTCTCGTCCACAAATATATTGATGGAAGGCAACGAAGAGGATTTGAAAGCAAGGCAGAATTGCAGGAAACAGATTTCAGGAGGGAGATTCGAATCGCCTTTAAAGCACAGGAAAAGCGGCAAAACCTCGACAATGATGCCCTTGGCCAAAAAGGGCGTATGCGTTTTTTCCTGAATATATTCAGGAAAAAACGCATACGCCCTTTTTGGCCAACCAAGCAACCTGGAAAGGCAAATCAGCGCTACAAAGAAGTCTCGCTTCCCATCGGTCAAAAGGGCCATGCTGAATAAAGTGTCAAAACCAGAAATGCAGGACAGGCCATGGAGAAACGGGAGCCTGGCTACGCTGATGGGCGGGATGTAAATTGCCAACAGCCACTCTGGAGAAGTGCACGGTGTGTCCTGAAACATCTAAAAAACTGAGCTTAGGGAGCATAGGGCACATCCACTCATGGGCGTATAAATTGGGAAAACTAAAAATCAGCAAGACACAGGCACCCCAAAGTTTAGGGCTGCTCTGTTGACAAGAATCTCCACTTCATTACACCTTAAATATCCCAGGAAAGAGAAAAATGGATAAAGAAGTTGTGGACCTTATGTACAATGGAATATCACTCAGCCATGAAATCAACGTCATAAGGCTAGTAGCAGCATGATGATTGGATTTAGGTACGACGATTCTAAGTGAAATAAGTCACACAGAAAAAGACACTTATCATAAGATATGACTTATAGAGGGAATGTAAAAACCGCTACCCTTGAAATGAATTACAAAACAGAATAGAGTCACACGTTTAGAAAACAAACTATGGCTGCTTAACGGGAAAGGTGAGGTGGGGTGATGCATACAACAAGGGTTTCAAATTATCTCAGATACCGTTCCATAAACCCAATATGTAATAGACAAGCCCTACTCCTTCCTCAATGAATTGGACTCAACACCCCCAATTCACTGCCCAAGAATATATCTGACTAGTAAGAATCTTGAAACCTATGCATTGATATCTCTCTGTAAGTGAGTCAAGTGGGTGTAAAGCGGCAAAATCACAGCAGTGAAAAGCAGGTAAACCCCATTATAAAAATCAATTACTTTTAAAAACCCGTGAAACAAAGACAGTGAAAGAGAGAGAAATTCTTACAAAATTCGTTCAGCGGCTGTAATGCCACCTGGATTGACCATATCTAGACCCACAGCTGATTGAGACATAAGGGTGGACACTCTTGGGGCTGAGAGGTTTGGTGAGGTTGGGTGAGCAAACGCAGACCCTTTAAAGTAATACTGCGTGGTACCCATCCCATGGGTCCCAAATCTCCAGGTTCAAGGGCATCTTCCTACATCGAAAACATGCATGAGCAACCCAGAAGATGGTACACCGTGTGATCGGGAAAGGTTTCTAAAACGCACCTCATTTCTCATCTCCTTGTGCTCGGGTTCGCCATTCCAACCTCTTTACTAGCAATCTCCCTCCTTGGAGAATCAGCACCTTTAACCTCCTGTTCCGTACAGCTTGCAATTTGTCCTGAGGATGAAAGGGAAGAGGGGGAACCAATGAGAGACAAGCTCCAGGTGTTGGGACAGGCAGAGGTCACTCTATTTTCCCATCAGGAAGAAGAATTAACCACAGGCTCAGCCTGCCGCCTGGGACCAGAATAGGGCTTGAAGCAATCCTGCGCTTTTGCGGCCAGCGCCCAAGAAAGCGAGTTGAAAAATGGAGCTCAGGGGCACTGCAATTCACAAACCTGCAGAGTTATAAATGATGACTCTCGTCCACAAATATATTGAGGGAAGGCAACGAAGAGGATTTGAAAGCAAGGCAGAATTGCAGGAAACAGATTTCAGGAGGGAGATTTGAATCGCCTTTAAAGCACAGGAAAAGCGGCAAAACCTCGACAATGATGCCCTTGGCCAAAAAGGGCGTATGCGTTTTTTCCTGAATATATTCAGGAAAAAACGCATACGCCCTTTTTGGCCAACCAAGCAACCTGGAAAGGCAAATCAGCGCTACAAAGAAGTCTCGCTTCCCATCGGTCAAAAGGGCCATGCTGAATAAAGTGTCAAAACCAGAAATGCAGGACAGGCCATGGAGAAACGGGAGCCTGGCTACGCTGATGGGCGGGATGTAAATTGCCAACAGCCACTCTGGAGAAGTGCACGGTGTGTCCTGAAACATCTAAAAAACTGAGCTTAGGGAGCATAGGGCACATCCACTCATGGGCGTATAAATTGGGAAAACTAAAAATCAGCAAGACACAGGCACCCCAAAGTTTAGGGCTGCTCTGTTGACAAGAATCTCCGCTTCGTTACACCTTAAATATCCCAGTAAAGAGAAAAATGGATAAAGAAGTTGTGGTCCTTATGTACAATGGAATATCACTCAGCCATGAAATCAACGTCATAAGGCTAGTAGCAGCATGATGATTGGATTTAGGTACGACGATTCTAAGTGAAATAAGTCACACAGAAAAAGACACTTATCATAAGATATGACTTATAGAGGGAATGTAAAAACCGCTACCCTTGAACTGAATTACAAAACAGAATAGAGTCACACGTTTAGAAAACACACTATGGCTGCTTAACGGGAAAGGTGAGGTGGGGTGATGCATACAACAAGGGTTTCAAATTATCTCAGATACCGTTCCATAAACCCAATATGTAATAGACAAGCCCTACTCCTTCCTCAATGAATTGGACTCAACACCCCCAATTCACCGCCCAAGAATATATCTGACTAGTAAGAATCTTGAAACCTATGCATTGATATCTCTCTGTAAGTGAGTCAAGTGGGTGTAAAGCGGCAAAATCACAGCAGTGAAAAGCAGGTAAACCCCATTATAAAAATCAATTACTTTTAAAAACCCGTGAAACAAAGACAGTGAAAGAGAGAGAAATTCTTACAAAATTCGTTCAGCGGCTGTAATGCCACCTGGATTGACCATATCTAGACCCACAGCTGATTGAGACATAAGGGTGGACACTCTTGGGGCTGAGAGGTTTGGTGAGGTTGGGTGAGCAAACGCAGACCCTTTAAAGTAATACTGCGTGGTACCCATTCCATGGGTCCCAAATCTCCAGGTTCAAGGGCATCTTCCTACATCGAAAACATGCATGAGAAACCCAGAAGATGGTACACCGTGTGATCGGGAAAGGTTTCTAAAACGCACCTCATTTCTCATCTCCTTCTGCTCGGGTTCGCCATTCCAGCCGCTTTACTAGCAATCTCCCTCCTTGGAGAATCAGCACCTTTAACCTCCTGTTCCGTACAGCTTGCAATTTGTCCTGAGGATGAAAGGGAAGAGGGGGAACCAATGAGAGACTAGCTGCAGGTGTTGGGACAGGCAGAGGTCACTCTATTTTCCCATCAGGAAGAAGAATTAACCACAGGCTCAGCCTGCCGCCTGGGACCAGAATAGGGCCTGAAGCAATCCTGCGCTTTTGCGGCCAGCGCCCAAGAAAGCGAGTTGAAAAATGGAGCTCAGGGGCACTGCAATTCACAAACCTGCAGACTTATAAATGATGACTCTCGTCCACAAATATATTGAGGGAAGGCAACGAAGAGGATTTGAAAGCAAGGCAGAATTGCAGGAAACAGATTTCAGGAGGGAGATTCGAATCGCCTTTAAAGCACAGGAAAAGCGGCAAAACCTCGACAATGATGCCCTTGGCCAAAAAGGGCGTATGCGTTTTTTCCTGAATATATTCAGGAAAAAACGCATACGCCCTTTTTGGCCAACCAAGCAACCTGGAAAGGCAAATCAGCGCTACAAAGAAGTCTCGCTTCCCATCGGTCAAAAGGGCCATGCTGAATAAAGTGTCAAAACCAGAAATGCAGGACAGGCCATGGAGAAACGGGAGCCTGGCTACGCTGATGGGCGGGATGTAAATTGCCAACAGCCACTCTGGAGAAGTGCACGGTGTGTCCTGAAACATCTAAAAAACTGAGCTTAGGGAGCATAGGGCACATCCACTCATGGGCGTATAAATTGGGAAAACTAAAAATCAGCAAGACACAGGCACCCCAAAGTTTAGGGCTGCTCTGTTGACAAGAATCTCCACTTCGTTACACCTTAAATATCCCAGGAAAGAGAAAAATGGATAAAGAAGTTGTGGTCCTTATGTACAATGGAATATCACTCAGCCATGAAATCAACGTCATAAGGCTAGTAGCAGCATGATGATTGGATTTAGGTACGACGATTCTAAGTGAAATAAGTCTCACAGAAAAAGACACTTATCATAAGATATGACTTATAGAGGGAATGTAAAAACCGCTACCCTTGAACTGAATTACAAAACAGAATAGAGTCACACGTTTAGAAAACACACTATGGCTGCTTAACGGGAAAGGTGAGGTGGGGTGATGCATACAACAAGGGTTTCAAATTATCTCAGATACCGTTCCATAAACCCAATATGTAATAGACAAGCCCTACTCCTTCCTCAATGAATTGGACTCAACACCCCCAATTCACCGCCCAAGAATATATCTGACTAGTAAGAATCTTGAAACCTATGCATTGATATCTCTCTGTAAGTGAGTCAAGTGGGTGTAAAGCGGCAAAATCACAGCAGTGAAAAGCAGGTAAACCCCATTATAAAAATCAATTACTTTTAAAAACCCGTGAAACAAAGACAGTGAAAGAGAGAGAAATACTTACAAAATTCGTTCAACGGCTGTAATGCCACCTGGATTGACCATATCTAGACCCACAGCTGATTGAGACATAAGGGTGGACACTCTTGGGGCTGAGAGGTTTGGTGAGGTTGGGTGAGCAAACGCAGACCCTTTAAAGTAATACTGCGTGGTACCCATCCCATGGGTCCCAAATCTCCAGGTTCAAGGGCATCTTCCTACATCGAAAACATGCATGAGAAACCCAGAAGATGGTACACCGTGTGATCGGGAAAGGTTTCTAAAACGCACCTCATTTCTCATCTCCTTGTGCTCGGGTTCGCCATTCCAGCCGCTTTACTAGCAATCTCCCTCCTTGGAGAATCAGCACCTTTAACCTCCTGTTCCGTACAGCTTGCAATTTGTCCTGAGGATGAAAGGGAAGAGGGGGAACCAATGAGAGACTAGCTCCAGGTGTTGGGACAGGCAGAGGTCACTCTATTTTCCCATCAGGAAGAAGAATTAACCACAGGCTCACCCTGCCGCCTGGGACCAGAATAGGGCCTGAAGCAATCCTGCGCTTTTGCGGCCAGCGCCCAAGAAAGCGAGTTGAAAAATGGAGCTCAGGGGCACTGCAATTCACAAACCTGCAGACTTATAAATGATGACTCTCGTCCACAAATATATTGAGGGAAGGCAACGAAGAGTATTTGAAAGCAAGGCAGAATTGCAGGAAACAGATTTCAGGAGGGAGATTCGAATCGCCTTTAAAGCACAGGAAAAGCGGCAAAACCTCGACAATGATGCCCTTGGCCAAAAAGTGCGTATGCGTTTTTTCCTGAATATATTCAGGAAAAAACGCATACGCCCTTTTTGGCCAACCAAGCAACCTGGAAAGGCAAATCAGCGCTACAAAGAAGTCTCGCTTCCCATCGGTCAAAAGGGCCATGCTGAATAAAGTGTCAAAACCAGAAATGCAGGACAGGCCATGGAGAAACGGGAGCCTGGCTACGCTGATGGTCGGGATGTAAATTGCCAACAGCCACTCTGGAGAAGTGTACGGTGTGTCCTGAAACATCTAAAAAACTCAGCTTAGGGAGCATAGGGCACATCCACTCATGGGCGTATAAATTGGGAAAACTAAAAATCAGCAAGACACAGGCACCCCAAAGTTTAGGGCTGCTCTGTTGACAAGAATCTCCACTTCGTTACACCTTAAATATCCCAGGAAAGAGAAAAATGGATAAAGAAGTTGTGGTCCTTATGTACAATGGAATATCACTCAGCCATGAAATCAACGTCATAAGGCTAGTAGCAGCATGATGATTGGATTTAGGTACGACGATTCTAAGTGAAATAAGTCACACAGAAAAAGACACTTATCATAAGATATGACTTATAGAGGGAATGTAAAAACCGCTACCCTTGAACTGAATTACAAAACAGAATAGAGTCACACGTTTAGAAAACACACTATGGCTGCTTAACGGGAAAGGTGAGGTGGGGTGATGCATACAACAAGGGTTTCAAATTATCTCAGATACCGTTCCATAAACCCAATATGTAATAGACAAGCCCTACTCCTTCCTCAATGAATTGGACTCAACACCCCCAATTCACCGCCCAAGAATATATCTGACTAGTAAGAATCTTGAAACCTATGCATTGATATCTCTCTGTAAGTGAGTCAATTGGGTGTAAAGCGGCAAAATCACAGCAGTGAAAAGCAGGTAAACCCCATTATCAAAATTAATTACTTTTAAAAACCCGTGAAACAAAGACAGTGAAAGAGAGAGAAATTCTTACAAAATTCGTTCAGCGGCTGTAATGCCACCTGGATTGACCATATCTAGACCCACAGCTGATTGAGACATAAGGGTGGACACTCTTGGGGCTGAGAGGTTTGGTGAGGTTGGGTGAGCAAACGCAGACCCTTTAAAGTAATACTGCGTGGTACCCATTCCATGGGTCCCAAATCTCCAGGTTCAAGGGCATCTTCCTACATCGAAAACATGCATGAGAAACCCAGAAGATGGTACACTGTGTGATCGGGAAAGGTTTCTAAAACGCACCTCATTTCTCATCTCCTTGTGCTCGGGTTCGCCATTCCAGCCGCTTTACTAGCAATCTCCCTCCTTGGAGAATCAGCACCTTTAACCTCCTGTTCCGTACAGGTTGCAATTTATCCTGAGGATGAACGGGAAGAGGGGGAACCAATGAGAGACTAGCTCCAGGTGTTGGGACAGGCACAGGTCACTCTATTTTCCCCTCAAGAAGGAGAATTAACCACAGGCTCAGCCTGCCGCCTGGGACCAGAATAGGGCCTGAAGCAATCCTGCGCTCTTGCGGCCAGCTCCCAAGAAAGCGAGTTGAAAAATGGAGCTCAGGGGCACTGCAATTCACAAACCTGCAGACTTATAAATGATGACTCTCGTCCACAAATATATTGATGGAAGGCAACGAAGAGGATTTGAAAGCAAGGCAGAATTGCAGGAAACAGATTTCAGGAGGGAGATTCGAATCGCCTTTAAAGCACAGGAAAAGCGGCAAAACCTCGACAATGATGCCCTTGGCCAAAAAGGGCGTATGCGTTTTTTCCTGAATATATTCAGGAAAAAACGCATACGCCCTTTTTGGCCAACCAAGCAACCTGGAAAGGCAAATCAGCGCTACAAAGAAGTCTCGCTTCCCATCGGTCAAAAGGGCCATGCTGAATAAAGTGTCAAAAGCAGAAATGCAGGACAGGCCATGGAGAAACGGGAGCCTGGCTACGCTGATGGGCGGGATGTAAATTGCCAACAGCCACTCTGGAGAAGTGCACGGTGTGTCCTGAAACATCTAAAAAACTGAGCTTAGGGAGCATAGGGCACATCCACTCATGGGCGTATAAATTGGGAAAACTAAAAATCAGCAAGACACAGGCACCCCAAAGTTTAGGGCTGCTCTGTTGACAAGAATCTCCACTTCATTACACCTTAAATATCCCAGGAAAGAGAAAAATGGATAAAGAAGTTGTGGACCTTATGTACAATGGAATATCACTCAGCCATGAAATCAACGTCATAAGGCTAGTAGCAGCATGATGATTGGATTTAGGTACGACGATTCTAAGTGAAATAAGTCACACTGAAAAAGACACTTATCATAAGATATGACTTATAGAGGGAATGTAAAAACCGCTACCCTTGAAATGAATTACAAAACAGAATAGAGTCACACGTTTAGAAAACAAACTATGGCTGCTTAACGGGAAAGGTGAGGTGGGGTGATGCATACAACAAGGGTTTCAAATTATCTCAGATACCGTTCCATAAACCCAATATGTAATAGACAAGCCCTACTCCTTCCTCAATGAATTGGACTCAACACCCCCAATTCACTGCCCAAGAATATATCTGACTAGTAAGAATCTTGAAACCTATGCATTGATATCTCTCTGTAAGTGAGTCAAGTGGGTGTAAAGCGGCAAAATCACAGCAGTGAAAAGCAGGTAAACCCCATTATAAAAATCAATTACTTTTAAAAACCCGTGAAACAAAGACAGTGAAAGAGAGAGAAATTCTTACAAAATTCGTTCAGCGGCTGTAATGCCACCTGGATTGACCATATCTAGACCCACAGCTGATTGAGACATAAGGGTGGACACTCTTGGGGCTGAGAGGTTTGGTGAGGTTGGGTGAGCAAACGCAGACCCTTTAAAGTAATACTGCGTGGTACCCATCCCATGGGTCCCAAATCTCCAGGTTCAAGGGCATCTTCCTACATCGAAAACATGCATGAGCAACCCAGAAGATGGTACACCGTGTGATCGGGAAAGGTTTCTAAAACGCACCTCATTTCTCATCTCCTTGTGCTCGGGTTCGCCATTCCAACCTCTTTACTAGCAATCTCCCTCCTTGGAGAATCAGCACCTTTAACCTCCTGTTCCGTACAGCTTGCAATTTGTCCTGAGGATGAAAGGGAAGAGGGGGAACCAATGAGAGACAAGCTCCAGGTGTTGGGACAGGCAGAGGTCACTCTATTTTCCCATCAGGAAGAAGAATTAACCACAGGCTCAGCCTGCCGCCTGGGACCAGAATAGGGCTTGAAGCAATCCTGCGCTTTTGCGGCCAGCGCCCAAGAAAGCGAGTTGAAAAATGGAGCTCAGGGGCACTGCAATTCACAAACCTGCAGAGTTATAAATGATGACTCTCGTCCACAAATATATTGAGGGAAGGCAACGAAGAGGATTTGAAAGCAAGGCAGAATTGCAGGAAACAGATTTCAGGAGGGAGATTTGAATCGCCTTTAAAGCACAGGAAAAGCGGCAAAACCTCGACAATGATGCCCTTGGCCAAAAAGGGCGTATGCATTTTTTCCTGAATATATTCAGGAAAAAACGCATACGCCCTTTTTGGCCAACCAAGCAACCTGGAAAGGCAAATCAGCGCTACAAAGAAGTCTCGCTTCCCATCGGTCAAAAGGGCCATGCTGAATAAAGTGTCAAAACCAGAAATGCAGGACAGGCCATGGAGAAACGGGAGCCTGGCTACGCTGATGGGCGGGATGTAAATTGCCAACAGCCACTCTGGAGAAGTGCACGGTGTGTCCTGAAACATCTAAAAAACTGAGCTTAGGGAGCATAGGGCACATCCACTCATGGGCGTATAAATTGGGAAAACTAAAAATCAGCAAGACACAGGCACCCCAAAGTTTAGGGCTGCTCTGTTGACAAGAATCTCCGCTTCGTTACACCTTAAATATCCCAGTAAAGAGAAAAATGGATAAAGAAGTTGTGGTCCTTATGTACAATGGAATATCACTCAGCCATGAAATCAACGTCATAAGGCTAGTAGCAGCATGATGATTGGATTTAGGTACGACGATTCTAAGTGAAATAAGTCACACAGAAAAAGACACTTATCATAAGATATGACTTATAGAGGGAATGTAAAAACCGCTACCCTTGAACTGAATTACAAAACAGAATAGAGTCACACGTTTAGAAAACACACTATGGCTGCTTAACGGGAAAGGTGAGGTGGGGTGATGCATACAACAAGGGTTTCAAATTATCTCAGATACCGTTCCATAAACCCAATATGTAATAGACAAGCCCTACTCCTTCCTCAATGAATTGGACTCAACACCCCCAATTCACCGCCCAAGAATATATCTGACTAGTAAGAATCTTGAAACCTATGCATTGATATCTCTCTGTAAGTGAGTCAAGTGGGTGTAAAGCGGCAAAATCACAGCAGTGAAAAGCAGGTAAACCCCATTATAAAAATCAATTACTTTTAAAAACCCGTGAAACAAAGACAGTGAAAGAGAGAGAAATTCTTACAAAATTCGTTCAGCGGCTGTAATGCCACCTGGATTGACCATATCTAGACCCACAGCTGATTGAGACATAAGGGTGGACACTCTTGGGGCTGAGAGGTTTGGTGAGGTTGGGTGAGCAAACGCAGACCCTTTAAAGTAATACTGCGTGGTACCCATTCCATGGGTCCCAAATCTCCAGGTTCAAGGGCATCTTCCTACATCGAAAACATGCATGAGAAACCCAGAAGATGGTACACCGTGTGATCGGGAAAGGTTTCTAAAACGCACCTCATTTCTCATCTCCTTCTGCTCGGGTTCGCCATTCCAGCCGCTTTACTAGCAATCTCCCTCCTTGGAGAATCAGCACCTTTAACCTCCTGTTCCGTACAGCTTGCAATTTGTCCTGAGGATGAAAGGGAAGAGGGGGAACCAATGAGAGACTAGCTGCAGGTGTTGGGACAGGCAGAGGTCACTCTATTTTCCCATCAGGAAGAAGAATTAACCACAGGCTCAGCCTGCCGCCTGGGACCAGAATAGGGCCTGAAGCAATCCTGCGCTTTTGCGGCCAGCGCCCAAGAAAGCGAGTTGAAAAATGGAGCTCAGGGGCACTGCAATTCACAAACCTGCAGACTTATAAATGATGACTCTCGTCCACAAATATATTGAGGGAAGGCAACGAAGAGGATTTGAAAGCAAGGCAGAATTGCAGGAAACAGATTTCAGGAGGGAGATTCGAATCGCCTTTAAAGCACAGGAAAAGCGGCAAAACCTCGACAATGATGCCCTTGGCCAAAAAGGGCGTATGCGTTTTTTCCTGAATATATTCAGGAAAAAACGCATACGCCCTTTTTGGCCAACCAAGCAACCTGGAAAGGCAAATCAGCGCTACAAAGAAGTCTCGCTTCCCATCGGTCAAAAGGGCCATGCTGAATAAAGTGTCAAAACCAGAAATGCAGGACAGGCCATGGAGAAACGGGAGCCTGGCTACGCTGATGGGCGGGATGTAAATTGCCAACAGCCACTCTGGAGAAGTGCACGGTGTGTCCTGAAACATCTAAAAAACTGAGCTTAGGGAGCATAGGGCACATCCACTCATGGGCGTATAAATTGGGAAAACTAAAAATCAGCAAGACACAGGCACCCCAAAGTTTAGGGCTGCTCTGTTGACAAGAATCTCCACTTCGTTACACCTTAAATATCCCAGGAAAGAGAAAAATGGATAAAGAAGTTGTGGTCCTTATGTACAATGGAATATCACTCAGCCATGAAATCAACGTCATAAGGCTAGTAGCAGCATGATGATTGGATTTAGGTACGACGATTCTAAGTGAAATAAGTCTCACAGAAAAAGACACTTATCATAAGATATGACTTATAGAGGGAATGTAAAAACCGCTACCCTTGAACTGAATTACAAAACAGAATAGAGTCACACGTTTAGAAAACACACTATGGCTGCTTAACGGGAAAGGTGAGGTGGGGTGATGCATACAACAAGGGTTTCAAATTATCTCAGATACCGTTCCATAAACCCAATATGTAATAGACAAGCCCTACTCCTTCCTCAATGAATTGGACTCAACACCCCCAATTCACCGCCCAAGAATATATCTGACTAGTAAGAATCTTGAAACCTATGCATTGATATCTCTCTGTAAGTGAGTCAAGTGGGTGTAAAGCGGCAAAATCACAGCAGTGAAAAGCAGGTAAACCCCATTATAAAAATCAATTACTTTTAAAAACCCGTGAAACAAAGACAGTGAAAGAGAGAGAAATACTTACAAAATTCGTTCAACGGCTGTAATGCCACCTGGATTGACCATATCTAGACCCACAGCTGATTGAGACATAAGGGTGGACACTCTTGGGGCTGAGAGGTTTGGTGAGGTTGGGTGAGCAAACGCAGACCCTTTAAAGTAATACTGCGTGGTACCCATCCCATGGGTCCCAAATCTCCAGGTTCAAGGGCATCTTCCTACATCGAAAACATGCATGAGAAACCCAGAAGATGGTACACCGTGTGATCGGGAAAGGTTTCTAAAACGCACCTCATTTCTCATCTCCTTGTGCTCGGGTTCGCCATTCCAGCCGCTTTACTAGCAATCTCCCTCCTTGGAGAATCAGCACCTTTAACCTCCTGTTCCGTACAGCTTGCAATTTGTCCTGAGGATGAAAGGGAAGAGGGGGAACCAATGAGAGACTAGCTCCAGGTGTTGGGACAGGCAGAGGTCACTCTATTTTCCCATCAGGAAGAAGAATTAACCACAGGCTCACCCTGCCGCCTGGGACCAGAATAGGGCCTGAAGCAATCCTGCGCTTTTGCGGCCAGCGCCCAAGAAAGCGAGTTGAAAAATGGAGCTCAGGGGCACTGCAATTCACAAACCTGCAGACTTATAAATGATGACTCTCGTCCACAAATATATTGAGGGAAGGCAACGAAGAGTATTTGAAAGCAAGGCAGAATTGCAGGAAACAGATTTCAGGAGGGAGATTCGAATCGCCTTTAAAGCACAGGAAAAGCGGCAAAACCTCGACAATGATGCCCTTGGCCAAAAAGTGCGTATGCGTTTTTTCCTGAATATATTCAGGAAAAAACGCATACGCCCTTTTTGGCCAACCAAGCAACCTGGAAAGGCAAATCAGCGCTACAAAGAAGTCTCGCTTCCCATCGGTCAAAAGGGCCATGCTGAATAAAGTGTCAAAACCAGAAATGCAGGACAGGCCATGGAGAAACGGGAGCCTGGCTACGCTGATGGTCGGGATGTAAATTGCCAACAGCCACTCTGGAGAAGTGTACGGTGTGTCCTGAAACATCTAAAAAACTCAGCTTAGGGAGCATAGGGCACATCCACTCATGGGCGTATAAATTGGGAAAACTAAAAATCAGCAAGACACAGGCACCCCAAAGTTTAGGGCTGCTCTGTTGACAAGAATCTCCACTTCGTTACACCTTAAATATCCCAGGAAAGAGAAAAATGGATAAAGAAGTTGTGGTCCTTATGTACAATGGAATATCACTCAGCCATGAAATCAACGTCATAAGGCTAGTAGCAGCATGATGATTGGATTTAGGTACGACGATTCTAAGTGAAATAAGTCACACAGAAAAAGACACTTATCATAAGATATGACTTATAGAGGGAATGTAAAAACCGCTACCCTTGAACTGAATTACAAAACAGAATAGAGTCACACGTTTAGAAAACACACTATGGCTGCTTAACGGGAAAGGTGAGGTGGGGTGATGCATACAACAAGGGTTTCAAATTATCTCAGATACCGTTCCATAAACCCAATATGTAATAGACAAGCCCTACTCCTTCCTCAATGAATTGGACTCAACACCCCCAATTCACCGCCCAAGAATATATCTGACTAGTAAGAATCTTGAAACCTATGCATTGATATCTCTCTGTAAGTGAGTCAATTGGGTGTAAAGCGGCAAAATCACAGCAGTGAAAAGCAGGTAAACCCCATTATCAAAATTAATTACTTTTAAAAACCCGTGAAACAAAGACAGTGAAAGAGAGAGAAATTCTTACAAAATTCGTTCAGCGGCTGTAATGCCACCTGGATTGACCATATCTAGACCCACAGCTGATTGAGACATAAGGGTGGACACTCTTGGGGCTGAGAGGTTTGGTGAGGTTGGGTGAGCAAACGCAGACCCTTTAAAGTAATACTGCGTGGTACCCATTCCATGGGTCCCAAATCTCCAGGTTCAAGGGCATCTTCCTACATCGAAAACATGCATGAGAAACCCAGAAGATGGTACACTGTGTGATCGGGAAAGGTTTCTAAAACGCACCTCATTTCTCATCTCCTTGTGCTCGGGTTCGCCATTCCAGCCGCTTTACTAGCAATCTCCCTCCTTGGAGAATCAGCACCTTTAACCTCCTGTTCCGTACAGGTTGCAATTTATCCTGAGGATGAACGGGAAGAGGGGGAACCAATGAGAGACTAGCTCCAGGTGTTGGGACAGGCACAGGTCACTCTATTTTCCCCTCAAGAAGGAGAATTAACCACAGGCTCAGCCTGCCGCCTGGGACCAGAATAGGGCCTGAAGCAATCCTGCGCTCTTGCGGCCAGCTCCCAAGAAAGCGAGTTGAAAAATGGAGCTCAGGGGCACTGCAATTCACAAACCTGCAGACTTATAAATGATGACTCTCGTCCACAAATATATTGATGGAAGGCAACGAAGAGGATTTGAAAGCAAGGCAGAATTGCAGGAAACAGATTTCAGGAGGGAGATTCGAATCGCCTTTAAAGCACAGGAAAAGCGGCAAAACCTCGACAATGATGCCCTTGGCCAAAAAGGGCGTATGCGTTTTTTCCTGAATATATTCAGGAAAAAACGCATACGCCCTTTTTGGCCAACCAAGCAACCTGGAAAGGCAAATCAGCGCTACAAAGATGTCTCGCTTCCCATCGGTCAAAAGGGCCATGCTGAATAAAGTGTCAAAAGCAGAAATGCAGGACAGGCCATGGAGAAACAGGAGCCTGGCTACGCTGATGGGCGGGATGTAAATTGCCAACAGTCACTCTGGAGAAGTGCACGGTGTGTCCTGAAACATCTAAAAAACTGAGCTTAGGGAGCATAGGGCACATCCACTCATGGGCGTATAAATTGGGAAAACTAAAAATCAGCAAGACACAGGCACCCCAAAGTTTAGGGCTGCTCTGTTGACAAGAATCTCCACTTCATTACACCTTAAATATCCCAGGAAAGAGAAAAATGGATAAAGAAGTTGTGGACCTTATGTACAATGGAATATCACTCAGCCATGAAATCAACGTCATAAGGCTAGTAGCAGCATGATGATTGGATTTAGGTACGACGATTCTAAGTGAAATAAGTCACACAGAAAAAGACACTTATCATAAGATATGACTTATAGAGGGAATGTAAAAACCGCTACCCTTGAAATGAATTACAAAATAGAATAGAGTCACACGTTTAGAAAACAAACTATGGCTGCTTAACGGGAAAGGTGAGGTGGGGTGATGCATACAACAAGGGTTTCAAATTATCTCAGATACCGTTCCATAAACCCAATATGTAATAGACAAGCCCTACTCCTTCCTCAATGAATTGGACTCAACACCCCCAATTCACTGCCCAAGAATATATCTGACTAGTAAGAATCTTGAAACCTATGCATTGATATCTCTCTGTAAGTGAGTCAAGTGGGTGTAAAGCGGCAAAATCACAGCAGTGAAAAGCAGGTAAACCCCATTATAAAAATCAATTACTTTTAAAAACCCGTGAAACAAAGACAGTGAAAGAGAGAGAAATTCTTACAAAATTCGTTCAGCGGCTGTAATGCCACCTGGATTGACCATATCTAGACCCACAGCTGATTGAGACATAAGGGTGGACACTCTTGGGGCTGAGAGGTTTGGTGAGGTTGGGTGAGCAAACGCAGACCCTTTAAAGTAATACTGCGTGGTACCCATTCCATGGGTCCCAAATCTCCAGGTTCAAGGGCATCTTCCTACATCGAAAACATGCATGAGAAACCCAGAAGATGGTACACTGTGTGATCGGGAAAGGTTTCTAAAACGCACCTCATTTCTCATCTCCTTGTGCTCGGGTTCGCCATTCCAGCCGCTTTACTAGCAATCTCCCTCCTTGGAGAATCAGCACCTTTAACCTCCTGTTCCGTACAGGTTGCAATTTATCCTGAGGATGAACGGGAAGAGGGGGAACCAATGAGAGACTAGCTCCAGGTGTTGGGACAGGCACAGGTCACTCTATTTTCCCCTCAAGAAGGAGAATTAACCACAGGCTCAGCCTGCCGCCTGGGACCAGAATAGGGCCTGAAGCAATCCTGCGCTCTTGCGGCCAGCTCCCAAGAAAGCGAGTTGAAAAATGGAGCTCAGGGGCACTGCAATTCACAAACCTGCAGACTTATAAATGATGACTCTCGTCCACAAATATATTGATGGAAGGCAACGAAGAGGATTTGAAAGCAAGGCAGAATTGCAGGAAACAGATTTCAGGAGGGAGATTCGAATCGCCTTTAAAGCACAGGAAAAGCGGCAAAACCTCGACAATGATGCCCTTGGCCAAAAAGGGCGTATGCGTTTTTTCCTGAATATATTCAGGAAAAAACGCATACGCCCTTTTTGGCCAACCAAGCAACCTGGAAAGGCAAATCAGCGCTACAAAGAAGTCTCGCTTCCCATCGGTCAAAAGGGCCATGCTGAATAAAGTGTCAAAAGCAGAAATGCAGGACAGGCCATGGAGAAACAGGAGCCTGGCTACGCTGATGGGCGGGATGTAAATTGCCAACAGCCACTCTGGAGAAGTGCACGGTGTGTCCTGAAACATCTAAAAAACTGAGCTTAGGGAGCATAGGGCACATCCACTCATGGGCGTATAAATTGGGAAAACTAAAAATCAGCAAGACACAGGCACCCCAAAGTTTAGGGCTGCTCTGTTGACAAGAATCTCCACTTCATTACACCTTAAATATCCCAGGAAAGAGAAAAATGGATAAAGAAGTTGTGGACCCTATGTACAATGGAATATCACTCAGCCATGAAATCAACGTCATAAGGCTAGTAGCAGCATGATGATTGGATTTAGGTACGACGATTCTAAGTGAAATAAGTCACACAGAAAAAGACACTTATCATAAGATATGACTTATAGAGGGAATGTAAAAACCGCTACCCTTGAAATGAATTACAAAACAGAATAGAGTCACACGTTTAGAAAACAAACTATGGCTGCTTAACGGGAAAGGTGAGGTGGGGTGATGCATACAACAAGGGTTTCAAATTATCTCAGATACCGTTCCATAAACCCAATATGTAATAGACAAGCCCTACTCCTTCCTCAATGAATTGGACTCAACACCCCCAATTCACTGCCCAAGAATATATCTGACTAGTAAGAATCTTGAAACCTATGCATTGATATCTCTCTGTAAGTGAGTCAAGTGGGTGTAAAGCGGCAAAATCACAGCAGTGAAAAGCAGGTAAACCCCATTATAAAAATCAATTACTTTTAAAAACCCGTGAAACAAAGACAGTGAAAGAGAGAGAAATTCTTACAAAATTCGTTCAGCGGCTGTAATGCCACCTGGATTGACCATATCTAGACCCACAGCTGATTGAGACATAAGGGTGGACACTCTTGGGGCTGAGAGGTTTGGTGAGGTTGGGTGAGCAAACGCAGACCCTTTAAAGTAATACTGCGTGGTACCCATTCCATGGGTCCCAAATCTCCAGGTTCAAGGGCATCTTCCTACATCGAAAACATGCATGAGAAACCCAGAAGATGGTACACTGTGTGATCGGGAAAGGTTTCTAAAACGCACCTCATTTCTCATCTCCTTGTGCTCGGGTTCGCCATTCCAGCCGCTTTACTAGCAATCTCCCTCCTTGGAGAATCAGCACCTTTAACCTCCTGTTCCGTACAGGTTGCAATTTATCCTGAGGATGAACGGGAAGAGGGGGAACCAATGAGAGACTAGCTCCAGGTGTTGGGACAGGCACAGGTCACTCTATTTTCCCCTCAAGAAGGAGAATTAACCACAGGCTCAGCCTGCCGCCTGGGACCAGAATAGGGCCTGAAGCAATCCTGCGCTCTTGCGGCCAGCTCCCAAGAAAGCGAGTTGAAAAATGGAGCTCAGGGGCACTGCAATTCACAAACCTGCAGACTTATAAATGATGACTCTCGTCCACAAATATATTGATGGAAGGCAACGAAGAGGATTTGAAAGCAAGGCAGAATTGCAGGAAACAGATTTCAGGAGGGAGATTCGAATCGCCTTTAAAGCACAGGAAAAGCGGCAAAACCTCGACAATGATGCCCTTGGCCAAAAAGGGCGTATGCGTTTTTTCCTGAATATATTCAGGAAAAAACGCATACGCCCTTTTTGGCCAACCAAGCAACCTGGAAAGGCAAATCAGCGCTACAAAGAAGTCTCGCTTCCCATCGGTCAAAAGGGCCATGCTGAATAAAGTGTCAAAAGCAGAAATGCAGGACAGGCCATGGAGAAACAGGAGCCTGGCTACGCTGATGGGCGGGATGTAAATTGCCAACAGCCACTCTGGAGAAGTGCACGGTGTGTCCTGAAACATCTAAAAAACTGAGCTTAGGGAGCATAGGGCACATCCACTCATGGGCGTATAAATTGGGAAAACTAAAAATCAGCAAGACACAGGCACCCCAAAGTTTAGGGCTGCTCTGTTGACAAGAATCTCCACTTCATTACACCTTAAATATCCCAGGAAAGAGAAAAATGGATAAAGAAGTTGTGGACCTTATGTACAATGGAATATCACTCAGCCATGAAATCAACGTCATAAGGCTAGTAGCAGCATGATGATTGGATTTAGGTACGACGATTCTAAGTGAAATAAGTCACACAGAAAAAGACACTTATCATAAGATATGACTTATAGAGGGAATGTAAAAACCGCTACCCTTGAAATGAATTACAAAACAGAATAGAGTCACACGTTTAGAAAACAAACTATGGCTGCTTAACGGGAAAGGTGAGGTGGGGTGATGCATACAACAAGGGTTTCAAATTATCTCAGATACCGTTCCATAAACCCAATATGTAATAGACAAGCCCTACTCCTTCCTCAATGAATTGGACTCAACACCCCCAATTCACTGCCCAAGAATATATCTGACTAGTAAGAATCTTGAAACCTATGCATTGATATCTCTCTGTAAGTGAGTCAAGTGGGTGTAAAGCGGCAAAATCACAGCAGTGAAAAGCAGGTAAACCCCATTATAAAAATCAATTACTTTTAAAAACCCGTGAAACAAAGACAGTGAAAGAGAGAGAAATTCTTACAAAATTCGTTCAGCGGCTGTAATGCCACCTGGATTGACCATATCTAGACCCACAGCTGATTGAGACATAAGGGTGGACACTCTTGGGGCTGAGAGGTTTGGTGAGGTTGGGTGAGCAAACGCAGACCCTTTAAAGTAATACTGCGTGGTACCCATCCCATGGGTCCCAAATCTCCAGGTTCAAGGGCATCTTCCTACATCGAAAACATGCATGAGCAACCCAGAAGATGGTACACCGTGTGATCGGGAAAGGTTTCTAAAACGCACCTCATTTCTCATCTCCTTGTGCTCGGGTTCGCCATTCCAACCTCTTTACTAGCAATCTCCCTCCTTGGAGAATCAGCACCTTTAACCTCCTGTTCCGTACAGCTTGCAATTTGTCCTGAGGATGAAAGGGAAGAGGGGGAACCAATGAGAGACAAGCTCCAGGTGTTGGGACAGGCAGAGGTCACTCTATTTTCCCATCAGGAAGAAGAATTAACCACAGGCTCAGCCTGCCGCCTGGGACCAGAATAGGGCCTGAAGCAATCCTGCGGTTTTGCGGCCAGCGCCCAAGAAAGCGAGTTGAAAAATGGAGCTCAGGGGCACTGCAATTCACAAACCTGCAGACTTATAAATGATGACTCTCGTCCACAAATATATTGAGGGAAGGCAACGAAGAGGATTTGAAAGCAAGGCAGAATTGCAGGAAACAGATTTCAGGAGGGAGATTCGAATCGCCTTTAAAGCACAGGAAAAGCGGCAAAACCTCGACAATGATGCCCTTGGCCAAAAAGGGCGTATGCGTTTTTTCCTGAATATATTCAGGAAAAAACGCATACGCCCTTTTTGGCCAACCAAGCAACCTGGAAAGGCAAATCAGCGCTACAAAGAAGTCTCGCTTCCCATCGGTCAAAAGGGCCATGCTGAATAAAGTGTCAAAACCAGAAATGCAGGACAGGCCATGGAGAAACGGGAGCCTGGCTACGCTGATGGGCGGGATGTAAATTGCCAACAGCCACTCTGGAGAAGTGCACGGTGTGTCCTGAAACATCTAAAAAACTGAGCTTAGGGAGCATAGGTCACATCCACTCATGGGCGTATAAATTGGGAAAACTAAAAATCAGCAAGACACAGGCACCCCAAAGTTTAGGGCTGCTCTGTTGACAAGAATCTCCACTTCGTTACACCTTAAATATCCCAGGAAAGAGAAAAATGGATAAAGAAGTTGTGGTCCTTATGTACAATGGAATATCACTCAGCCATGAAATCAACGTCATAAGGCTAGTAGCAGCATGATGATTGGATTTAGGTACGACGATTCTAAGTGAAATAAGTCACACAGAAAAAGACACTTATCATAATATATGACTTATAGAGGGAATGTACAAACCGCTACCCTTGAACTGAATTACAAAACAGAATAGAGTCACACGTTTAGAAAACACACTATGGCTGCTTAACGGGAAAGGTGAGGTGGGGTGATGCATACAACAAGGGTTTCAAATTATCTCAGATACCGTTCCATAAACCCAATATTTAATAGACAAGCCCTACTCCTTCCTCAATGAATTGGACTCAACACCCCCAATTCACCGCCCAAGAATATATCTGACTAGTAAGAATCTTGAAACCTATGCATTGATATCTCTCTGTAAGTGAGTCAAGTGGGTGTAAAGCGGCAAAATCACAGCAGTGAAAAGCAGGTAAACCCCATTATAAAAATCAATTACTTTTAAAAACCCGTGAAACAAAGACAGTGAAAGAGAGAGAAATACTTACAAAATTCGTTCAGCGGCTGTAATGCCACCTGGATTGACCATATCTAGACCCACAGCTGATTGAGACATAAGGGTGGACACTCTTGGGGCTGAGAGGTTTGGTGAGGTTGGTTGAGCAAACGCAGACCCTATAAAATAATACTGCGTGGTACCCATCCCATGGGTCCCAAATCTCCAGGTTCAAGGGCATCTTCCTACATCGAAAACATGCATGAGAAACCCAGAAGATGGTACACCGTGTGATCGGGAAAGGTTTCTAAAACGCACCTCATTTCTCATCTCCTTGTGCTCGGGTTCACCATTCCAGCCGCTTTACTAGCAATCTCCCTCCTTGGAGAATCAGCACCTTTAACCTCCTGTTCCGTACAGCTTGCAATTTGTCCTGAGGATGAAAGGGAAGAGGGGGAACCAATGAGAGACTAACTCTAGGTGTTGGGACAGGCAGAGGTCACTCTATTTTCCCATCAGGAAGAAGAATTAACCACAGGCTCAGCCTGCCGCCTGGGACCAGAATAGGGCCTGAAGCAATCCTGCGCTTTTGCGGCCAGCGCCCAAGAAAGCGAGTTGAAAAATGGAGCTCAGGGGCACTGCAATTCACAAACCTGCAGACTTATAAATGATGACTCTCGTCCACAAATATATTGAGGGAAGGCAACGAAGAGGATTTGAAAGCAAGGCAGAATTGCAGGAAACAGATTTCAGGAGGGAGATTTGAATCGCCTTTAAAGCACAGGAAAAGCGAAAAAACCTCGACAATGATGCCCTTGGCCAAAAAGGGCGTATGCGTTTTTTCCTGAATATATTCAGGAAAAAATGCATACGCCCTTTTTGGCCAACCAAGCAACCTGGAAAGGCAAATCAGCGCTACAAAGAAGTCTCGCTTCCCATCGGTCAAAAGGGCCATGCTGAATAAAGTGTCAAAACCAGAAATGCAGGACAGGCCATGGAGAAACGGGAGCCTGGCTACGCTGATGGGCGGGATGTAAATTGCCAACAGCCACTCTGGAGAAGTGCACGGTGTGTCCTGAAACATCTAAAAAACTCAGCTTAGGGAGCATAGGGCACATCCACTCATGGGCGTATAAATTGGGAAAACTAAAAATCAGCAAGACACAGGCACCCCAAAGTTTAGGGCTGCTCTGTTGACAAGAATCTCCACTTCATTACACCTTAAATATCCCAGGAAAGAGAAAAATGGATAAAGAAGTTGTGGTCCTTATGTACAATGGAATATCACTCAGCCATGAAATCAACGTCATAAGGCTAGTAGCAGCATGATGAGTGGATTTAGGTACGAAGATTCTAAGTGAAATAAGTCACACAGAAAAAGACACTTATCATAAGATATGACTTATAGAGGGAATGTAAAAACCGCTACCGTTGAACTGAATTACAAAACAGAATAGAGTCACACGTTTAGAAAACACACTATGGCTGCTTAACGGGAAAGGTGAGGTGGGGTGATGCATACAACAAGGGTTTCAAATTAGCTCAGATACCGTTCCATAAACCCAATATGTAATAGACAAGCCTTACTCCTTCCTCAATGAATTGGACTCAACACCCCCAATTCACCGCTCAAGAATATATCTGACTAGTAAGAATCTTGAAACCTATGCATTGATATCTCTCTGTAAGTGAGTCAAGTGGGTGTAAAGCGGCAAAATCACAGCAGTGAAAAGCAGGTAAACCCCATTATAAAAATCAATTACTTTTAAAAACCCGTGAAACAAAGACAGTGAAAGAGAGAGAAATTCTTACAAAATTCGTTCAGCGGCTGTAATGCCACCTGGATTGACCATATCTAGACCCACAGCTGATTGAGACATAAGGGTGGACACTCTTGGGGCTGAGAGGTTTGGTGAGGTTGGGTGAGCAAACGCAGACCCTTTAAAGTAATACTGCGTGGTACCCATTCCATGGGTCCCAAATCTCCAGGTTCAAGGGCATCTTCCTACATCGAAAACATGCATGAGAAACCCAGAAGATGGTACACCGTGTGATCAGGAAAGGTTTCTAAAACGCACCTCATTTCTCATCTCCTTGTGCTCGGGTTTGCCATTCCAGCCGCTTTACTAGCAATCTCCCTCCTTGGAGAATCAGCACCTTTAACCTCCTGTTCCGTACAGCTTGCAATTTGTCCTGAGGATGAAAGGGAAGAGGGGGAACCAATGAGGCACTAGCTCTACGTGTTGGGACAGGCAGAGGTCACTCTATTTTCCCATCAGGAAGAAGAATTAACCACAGGCTCAGCCTGCCGCCTGGGACCAGAATAGGGCCTGAACCAATCCTGCGCTTTTGCGGCCAGCGCCCAAGAAAGCGAGTTGAAAAATGGAGCTCAGGGGCACTGCAATTCACAGACCTGCAGACTTATAAATGATGACTCTCGTCCACAAATATATTGAGGGAAGGCAACGAAGAGGATTTGAAAGCAAGGCAGAATTGAAGGAAACAGATTTCAGGAGGGAGATTCGAATCGCCTTTAAAGCACAGTAAAAGCGGCAAAACCTCGACGATGATGCCCTTGGCCAAAAAGGGCGTATGCGTTTTTTCCTGAATATATTCAGGAAAAAACGCATACGCCCTTTTTGGCCAACCAAGCAACCTGGAAAGGCACATCAGCGCTACAAAGAAGTCTCGCTTCCCATCGGTCAAAAGGGCCATGCTGAATAAAGTGTCAAAACCAGAAATGCAGGACAGGCCATGGAGAAACGGGAGCCTGGCTACGCTGATGGGCGGGATGTAAATTGCCAACAGCCACTCTGGAGAAGTGCACGGTGTATCCTGAAACATCTAAAAAACTGAGCTTAGGGAGCATAGGGCACATCCACTCATGGGCGTATAAATTGGGAAAACTAAAAATCAGCAAGACACAGGCACCCCAAAGTTTAGGGCTGCTCTGTTGACAAGAATCTCCACTTCGTTACACCTTAAATATCCCAGGAAAGAGAAAAATGGATAAAGAAGTTGTGGTCCTTATGTACAATGGAATATCACTCAGCCATGAAATCAACGTCATAATGCTAGTAGCAGCATGATGAGTGGATTTAGGTATGACGATTCTAAGTGAAATAAGTCACACAGAAAAAGACACTTATCATAAGATATGACTTATAGAGGGAATGTACAAACCGCTACACTTGAACTGAATTACAAAACAGAATAGAGTCACACGTTTAGAAAACACACTATGGCTGCTTAATGGGAAAGGTGAGGTGGGGTGATGCATACAACAAGGGTTTCAAATTATCTCAGATACCGTTCCATAAACCCAATATGTAATACACAAGCCCTACTCCTTCCTCAATGAATTGGACTCAACACCCCCAATTCACAGCCCAAGAATATATCTGACTAGTAAGAATCTTGAAACCTATGCATTGATATCTCTCTGTAAGTGAGTCAAGTGGGTGTAAAGCGGCAAAATCACAGCAGTGAAAAGCAGGTAAACCCCATTATAAAAATCAATTACTTTTAAAAACCCGTGAAACAAAGACAGTGAAAGAGAGAGAAATTCTTACAAAATTCGTTCAGGTGTTGTGATGCCACCTGGATTGACCATATCTAGACCCACAGCTGATTGAGACATAAGGGTGGACACTCTTGGGGCTGAGAGGTTTCGTGAGGTTGGGTGAGCAAACGCAGACCCTTTAAAGTAATACTGCGTGGTACCCATCCCATGGGTCCCAAATCTCCAGGTTCAAGGGCATCTTCCTACATCGAAAA
Organism: Balaenoptera physalus; assembly: GCF_965194825.1. Taxonomy (NCBI): domain Eukaryota; kingdom Metazoa; phylum Chordata; class Mammalia; order Artiodactyla; family Balaenopteridae; genus Balaenoptera; species Balaenoptera physalus. Next base: position 110,431 of record NW_028125836.1, read on the forward strand.
CATGCATGAGAAACCCAGAAGATGGTACACCGTGTGATCGGGAAAGGTTTCTAAAACGCACCTCATTTCTCATCTCCTTGTGCTCGGGTTCGCCATTCCAGCCGCTTTACTAGCAATCTCCCTCCTTAGAGAATCAGCACCTTTAACCTACTGTTCCGTACAGGTTGCAATTTGTCCTGAGGATGAATGGGAAGAGGGGGAATCAATGAGAGACTAGCTCTAGGTGTTGGGACAGGCAGAGGTCACTCTATTTTCCCTCAGGAAGAAGAATTAACCACAGGCTCAGCCTGCCGCCCGGGACCAGAATAGGGCCTGAAGCAATCCTGCGCTTTTGCGGCCAGCGCCCAAGAAAGCGAGTTGAAAAATGGAGCTCAGGGGCACTGCAATTCACAAACCTGCAGACTTATAAATGATGACTCTCGTCCACAAATATATTGAGGGAAGGCAACGAAGAGGATTTGAAAGCAAGGCAGAATTGCAGGAAACAGATTTCAGGAGGGAGATTCGAATCGCCTTTAAAGCACAGGAAAAGCGGCAAAACCTCGACAATGATGCCCTTGGCCAAAAAGGGCGTATGCGTTTTTTCCTGAATATATTCAGGAAAAAACGCATACGCCCTTTTTGGCCAACCAAGCAACCTGGAAAGGCAAATCAGCGCTACAAAGAAGTCTCGCTTCCCATCGGTCAAAAGGGCCATGCTGAATAACGTGTCAAAACCAGAAATGCAGGACAGGCCATGGAGAAACGGGAGCCTGGCTACGCTGATGGGCGGGATGTAAATTGCCAACAGCCACTCTGGAGAAGTGCACGGTGTGTCCTGAAACATCTAAAAAACTGAGCTTAGGGAGCATAGGGCACATCCACTCATGGGCGTATAAATTGAGAAAACTAAAAATCAGCAAGACACAGGCACCCCAAAGTTTAGGGCTGCTCTGTTGACAAGAATCTCCACTTCGTTACACCTTAAATATCCCAGGAAAGAGAAAAATGGATAAAGAAGTTGTGGTCCTTATGTACAATGGAATATCACTCAGCCATGAAATCAACGTCATAAGGCTAGTAGCAGCATGATGAGTGGATTTAGGTACAACGATTCTAAGTGAAATAAGTCACACAGAAAAAGACACTTATCATAAGATATGACTTATAGAGGGAATGTACAAACCGCTACCCTTGAACTGAATTACAAAACAGAATAGAGTCACACGTTTAGAAAACACACTATGGCTGCTTAATGGGAAAGGTGAGGTGGGGTGATGCATACAACAAGGGTTTCAAATTAGCTCAGATACCGTTCCATAAACCCAATATGTAATAGACAAGCCCTACTCCTTCCTCAATGAATTGCACTCAACACCCCCAATTCACCGCCCAAGAATATATCTGACTAGTAAGAATCTTGAAACCTATGCATTGATATCTCTCTGTAAGTGAGTCAAGTGGGTGTAAAGCGGCAAAATCAGAGCAGTGAAAAGCAGGTAAACCCCATTATAAAAATCAATTACTTTTAAAAACCCGTGAAACAAAGACAGTGAAAGAGAGAGAAATTCTTACAAAATTCGTTCAGGTGCTGTGATGCCACCTGGATTGACCATATCTAGACCCACAGCTGATTGAGACATAAGGGTGGACACTCTTGGGGCTGAGAGGTTTCGTGAGGTTGGGTGAGCAAACGCAGACCCTTTACAGTAATACTGCGTGGTACCCATTCCATGGGTCCCAAATCTCCAGGTTCAAGGGCATCTTCCTACATCGAAAACATGCAGGAGAAACCCAGAAGATGGTACACCGTGTGATCAGGAAAGGTTTCTAAAACGCACCTCATTTCTCATCTCCTTGTGCTCGGGTTTGCCATTCCAGCCGCTTTACTAGCAATCTCCCTCCTTGGAGAATCAGCACCTTTAACCTCCTGTTCCGTACAGCTTGCAATTTGTCCTGAGGATGAAAGGGAAGAGGGGGAACCAATGAGGCACTAGCTCTACGTGTTGGGACAGGCAGAGGTCACTCTATTTTCCCATCAGGAAGAAGAATTAACCACAGGCTCAGCCTGCCGCCTGGGACCAGAATAGGGCCTGAACCAATCCTGCGCTTTTGCGGCCAGCGCCCAAGAAAGCGAGTTGAAAAATGGAGCTCAGGGGCACTGCAATTCACAGACCTGCAGACTTATAAATGATGACTCTCGTCCACAAATATATTGAGGGAAGGCAACGAAGAGGATTTGAAAGCAAGGCAGAATTGAAGGAAACAGATTTCAGGAGGGAGATTCGAATCGCCTTTAAAGCACAGTAAAAGCGGCAAAACCTCGACGATGATGCCCTTGGCCAAAAAGGGCGTATGCGTTTTTTCCTGAATATATTCAGGAAAAAACGCATACGCCCTTTTTGGCCAACCAAGCAACCTGGAAAGGCACATCAGCGCTACAAAGAAGTCTCGCTTCCCATCGGTCAAAAGGGCCATGCTGAATAAAGTGTCAAAACCAGAAATGCAGGACAGGCCATGGAGAAACGGGAGCCTGGCTACGCTGATGGGCGGGATGTAAATTGCCAACAGCCACTCTGGAGAAGTGCACGGTGTATCCTGAAACATCTAAAAAACTGAGCTTAGGGAGCATAGGGCACATCCACTCATGGGCGTATAAATTGGGAAAACTAAAAATCAGCAAGACACAGGCACCCCAAAGTTTAGGGCTGCTCTGTTGACAAGAATCTCCACTTCGTTACACCTTAAATATCCCAGGAAAGAGAAAAATGGATAAAGAAGTTGTGGTCCTTATGTACAATGGAATATCACTCAGCCATGAAATCAACGTCATAAGGCTAGTAGCAGCATGATGAGTGGATTTAGGTATGACGATTCTAAGTGAAATAAGTCACACAGAAAAAGACACTTATCATAAGATATGACTTATAGAGGGAATGTACAAACCGCTACACTTGAACTGAATTACAAAACAGAATAGAGTCACACGTTTAGAAAACACACTATGGCTGCTTAATGGGAAAGGTGAGGTGGGGTGATGCATACAACAAGGGTTTCAAATTAGCTCAGATACCGTTCCATAAACCCAATATGTAATACACAAGCCCTACTCCTTCCTCAATGAATTGGACTCAACACCCCCAATTCACCGCCCAAGAATATATCTGACTAGTAAGAATCTTGAAACCTATGCATTGATATCTCTCTGTAAGTGAGTCAAGTGGGTGTAAAGCGGCAAAATCACAGCAGTGAAAAGCAGGTAAACCCCATTATAAAAATCAATTACTTTTAAAAACCCGTGAAACAAAGACAGTGAAAGAGAGAGAAATTCTTACAAAATTCGTTCAGGTGTTGTGATGCCACCTGGATTGACCATATCTAGACCCACAGCTGATTGAGACATAAGGGTGGACACTCTTGGGGCTGAGAGGTTTCGTGAGGTTGGGTGAGCAAACGCAGACCCTTTAAAGTAATACTGCGTGGTACCCATCCCATGGGTCCCAAATCTCCAGGTTCAAGGGCATCTTCCTACATCGAAAACATGCATGAGAAACCCAGAAGATGGTACACCGTGTGATCGGGAAAGGTTTCTAAAACGCACCTCATTTCTCATCTCCTTGTGCTCGGGTTCGCCATTCCAGCCGCTTTACTAGCAATCTCCCTCCTTAGAGAATCAGCACCTTTAACCTACTGTTCCGTACAGGTTGCAATTTGTCCTGAGGATGAATGGGAAGAGGGGGAATCAATGAGAGACTAGCTCTAGGTGTTGGGACAGGCAGAGGTCACTCTATTTTCCCTCAGGAAGAAGAATTAACCACAGGCTCAGCCTGCCGCCCGGGACCAGAATAGGGCCTGAAGCAATCCTGCGCTTTTGCGGCCAGCGCCCAAGAAAGCGAGTTGAAAAATGGAGCTCAGGGGCACTGCAATTCACAAACCTGCAGACTTATAAATGATGACTCTCGTCCACAAATATATTGAGGGAAGGCAACGAAGAGGATTTGAAAGCAAGGCAGAATTGCAGGAAACAGATTTCAGGAGGGAGATTCGAATCGCCTTTAAAGCACAGGAAAAGCGGCAAAACCTCGACAATGATGCCCTTGGCCAAAAAGGGCGTATGCGTTTTTTCCTGAATATATTCAGGAAAAAACGCATACGCCCTTTTTGGCCAACCAAGCAACCTGGAAAGGCAAATCAGCGCTACAAAGAAGTCTCGCTTCCCATCGGTCAAAAGGGCCATGCTGAATAAAGTGTCAAAACCAGAAATGCAGGACAGGCCATGGAGAAACGGGAGCCTGGCTACGCTGATGGGCGGGATGTAAATTGCCAACAGCCACTCTGGAGAAGTGCACGGTGTGTCCTGAAACATCTAAAAAACTGAGCTTAGGGAGCATAGGGCACATCCAGTCATGGGCGTATAAATTGAGAAAAGTAAAAATCAGCAAGACACAGGCACCCCAAAGTTTAGGGCTGCTCTGTTGACAAGAATCTCCACTTCGTTACACCTTAAATATCCCAGGAAAGAGAAAAATGGATAAAGAAGTTGTGGTCCTTATGTACAATGGAATATCACTCAGCCATGAAATCAACGTCATAAGGCTAGTAGCAGCATGATGAGTGGATTTAGGTACAACGATTCTAAGTGAAATAAGTCACACAGAAAAAGACACTTATCATAAGATATGACTTATAGAGGGAATGTACAAACCGCTACCCTTGAACTGAATTACAAAACAGAATAGAGTCACACGTTTAGAAAACACACTATGGCTGCTTAATGGGAAAGGTGAGGTGGGGTGATGCATACAACAAGGGTTTCAAATTAGCTCAGATACCGTTCCATAAACCCAATATGTAATAGACAAGCCCTACTCCTTCCTCAATGAATTGCACTCAACACCCCCAATTCACCGCCCAAGAATATATCTGACTAGTAAGAATCTTGAAACCTATGCATTGATATCTCTCTGTAAGTGAGTCAAGTGGGTGTAAAGCGGCAAAATCAGAGCAGTGAAAAGCAGGTAAACCCCATTATAAAAATCAATTACTTTTAAAAACCCGTGAAACAAAGACAGTGAAAGAGAGAGAAATTCTTACAAAATTCGTTCAGGTGCTGTGATGCCACCTGGATTGACCATATCTAGACCCACAGCTGATTGAGACATAAGGGTGGATACTCTTGGGGCTGAGAGGTTTCGTGAGGTTGGGTGAGCAAACGCAGACCCTTTAAAGTAATACTGCGTGGTACCCATCCCATGGGTCCCAAATCTCCAGGTTCAAGGGTATCTTCCTACATCGAAAACATGCATGAGAAACCCAGAAGATGGTACACCGTGTGATCGGGAAAGGTTTCTAAAACGCACCTCATTTCTCATCTCCTTGTGCTCGGGTTCGCCATTCCAGCCGCTTTACTAGCAATCTCCCTCCTTAGAGAATCAGCACCTTTAACCTCCTGTTCCGTACAGGTTGCAATTTGTCCTGAGGATGAACGGGAAGAGGGGGAATCAATGAGAGACTAGCTCTAGGTGTTGGGACAGGCACAGGTCACTCTATTTTCCCCTCAGGAAGAAGAATTAACCACAGGCTCAGCCTGCCGCCCGGGACCAGAATAGGGCCTGAAGCAATCCTGCGCTTTTGCGGCCAGCGCCCAAGAAAGCGAGTTGAAAAATGGAGCTCAGGGGCACTGCAATTCACAAACCTGCAGACTTATAAATGATGACTCTCGTCCACAAATATATTGAGGGAAGGCAACGAAGAGGATTTGAAAGCAAGGCAGAATTGCAGGAAACAGATTTCAGGAGGGAGATTCGAATCGCCTTTAAAGCACAGGAAAAGCGGCAAAACCTCGACAATGATGCCCTTGGCCAAAAAGGGCGTATGCGTTTTTTCCTGAATATATTCAGGAAAAAACGCATACGCCCTTTTTGGCCAACCAAGCAACCTGGAAAGGCAAATCAGCGCTACAAAGAAGTCTCGCTTCCCATCGGTCAAAAGGGCCATGCTGAATAAAGTGTCAAAACCAGAAATGCAGGACAGGCCATGGAGAAACGGGAGCCTGGCTACGCTGATGGGCGGGATGTAAATTGCCAACAGCCACTCTGGAGAAGTGCACGGTGTGTCCTGAAACATCTACAAAACTCAGCTTAGGGAGCATAGGGCACATCCACTCATGGGCGTATAAATTGGGAAAACTAAAAATCAGCAAGACACAGGCACCCCAAAATTTAGGTCTGCTCTGTTGACAAGAACCTCCACTTGGTTACACCTTAAATATCCCAGGAAAGAGAAAAATGGATAAAGAAGTTGTGGTCCTTATGTACAATGGAATATCACTCAGCCATGAAATCAACGTCATAAGGCGAGTAGCAGCATGATGAGTGGATTTAGGTACGACGATTCTAAGTGAAATAAGTCACACAGAAAAAGACACTTATCATAAGATATGACTTATAGAGGGAATGTACAAACCGCTACCCTTGAACTGAATTACAAAACAGAATAGAGTCACACGTTTAGAAAACACACTATGGCTGCTTAACGGGAAAGGTGAGGTGGGGTGATGCATACAACAAGGGTTTCAAATTATCTCAGATACCGTTCCATAAACCCAATATGTAATAGACAAGCCTTACTCCTTCCTCAATGAATTGGACTCAACACCCCCAATTCACCGCCCAAGAATATATCTGACTAGTAAGAATCTTGAAACCTATGCATTGATATCTCTCTGTAAGTGAGTCAAGTGGGTGTAAAGCGGCAAAATCACAGCAGTGAAAAGCAGGTAAACCCCATTATAAAAATCAATTACTTTTAAAAACCCGTGAAACAAAGACAGTGAAAGAGAGAGAAATTCTTACAAAATTCGTTCAGCGGCTGTAATGCCACCTGGATTGACCATATCTAGACCCACAGCTGATTGAGACATAAGGGTGGACACTCTTGGGGCTGAGAGGTTTGGTGAGGTTGGGTGAGCAAACGCAGACCCTTTAAAGTAATACTGCGTGGTACCCATTCCATGGGTCCCAAATCTCCAGGTTCAAGGGCATCTTCCTACATCGAAAACATGCATGAGAAACCCAGAAGATGGTACACCGTGTGATCAGGAAAGGTTTCTAAAACGCACCTCATTTCTCATCTCCTTGTGCTCGGGTTTGCCATTCCAGCCGCTTTACTAGCAATCTCCCTCCTTGGAGAATCAGCACCTTTAACCTCCTGTTCCGTACAGCTTGCAATTTGTCCTGAGGATGAAAGGGAAGAGGGGGAACCAATGAGGCACTAGCTCTACGTGTTGGGACAGGCAGAGGTCACTCTATTTTCCCATCAGGAAGAAGAATTAACCACAGGCTCAGCCTGCCGCCTGGGACCAGAATAGGGCCTGAACCAATCCTGCGCTTTTGCGGCCAGCGCCCAAGAAAGCGAGTTGAAAAATGGAGCTCAGGGGCACTGCAATTCACAGACCTGCAGACTTATAAATGATGACTCTCGTCCACAAATATATTGAGGGAAGGCAACGAAGAGGATTTGAAAGCAAGGCAGAATTGAAGGAAACAGATTTCAGGAGGGAGATTCGAATCGCCTTTAAAGCACAGTAAAAGCGGCAAAACCTCGACGATGATGCCCTTGGCCAAAAAGGGCGTATGCGTTTTTTCCTGAATATATTCAGGAAAAAACGCATACGCCCTTTTTGGCCAACCAAGCAACCTGGAAAGGCACATCAGCGCTACAAAGAAGTCTCGCTTCCCATCGGTCAAAAGGGCCATGCTGAATAAAGTGTCAAAACCAGAAATGCAGGACAGGCCATGGAGAAACGGGAGCCTGGCTACGCTGATGGGCGGGATGTAAATTGCCAACAGCCACTCTGGAGAAGTGCACGGTGTATCCTGAAACATCTAAAAAACTGAGCTTAGGGAGCATAGGGCACATCCACTCATGGGCGTATAAATTGGGAAAACTAAAAATCAGCAAGACACAGGCACCCCAAAGTTTAGGGCTGCTCTGTTGACAAGAATCTCCACTTCGTTACACCTTAAATATCCCAGGAAAGAGAAAAATGGATAAAGAAGTTGTGGTCCTTATGTACAATGGAATATCACTCAGCCATGAAATCAACGTCATAAGGCTAGTAGCAGCATGATGAGTGGATTTAGGTATGACGATTCTAAGTGAAATAAGTCACACAGAAAAAGACACTTATCATAAGATATGACTTATAGAGGGAATGTACAAACCGCTACACTTGAACTGAATTACAAAACAGAATAGAGTCACACGTTTAGAAAACACACTATGGCTGCTTAATGGGAAAGGTGAGGTGGGGTGATGCATACAACAAGGGGTTCAAATTAGCTCAGATACCGTTCCATAAACCCAATATGTAATACACAAGCCCTACTCCTTCCTCAATGAATTGGACTCAACACCCCCAATTCACCGCCCAAGAATATATCTGACTAGTAAGAATCTTGAAACCTATGCATTGATATCTCTCTGTAAGTGAGTCAAGTGGGTGTAAAGCGGCAAAATCACAGCAGTGAAAAGAAGGTAAACCCCATTATAAAAATCAATTACTTTTAAAAACCCGTGAAACAAAGACAGTGAAAGAGAGAGAAATTCTTACAAAATTCGTTCAGGTGTTGTGATGCCACCTGGATTGACCATATCTAGACCCACAGCTGATTGAGACATAAGGGTGGACACTCTTGGGGCTGAGAGGTTTCGTGAGGTTGGGTGAGCAAACGCAGACCCTTTAAAGTAATACTGCGTGGTACCCATCCCATGGGTCCCAAATCTCCAGGTTCAAGGGCATCTTCCTACATCGAAAACATGCATGAGCAACCCAGAAGATGGTACACCGTGTGATCGGGAAAGGTTTCTAAAACGCACCTCATTTCTCATCTCCTTGTGCTCGGGTTCGCCATTCCAGCCGCTTTACTAGCAATCTCCCTCCTTAGAGAATCAGCACCTTTAACCTACTGTTCCGTACAGGTTGCAATTTGTCCTGAGGATGAATGGGAAGAGGGGGAATCAATGAGAGACTAGCTCTAGGTGTTGGGACAGGCAGAGGTCACTCTATTTTCCCTCAGGAAGAAGAATTAACCACAGGCTCAGCCTGCCGCCCGGGACCAGAATAGGGCCTGAAGCAATCCTGCGCTTTTGCGGCCAGCGCCCAAGAAAGCGAGTTGAAAAATGGAGCTCAGGGGCACTGCAATTCACAAACCTGCAGACTTATAAATGATGACTCTCGTCCACAAATATATTGAGGGAAGGCAACGAAGAGGATTTGAAAGCAAGGCAGAATTGCAGGAAACAGATTTCAGGAGGGAGATTCGAATCGCCTTTAAAGCACAGGAAAAGCGGCAAAACCTCGACAATGATGCCCTTGGCCAAAAAGGGCGTATGCGTTTTTTCCTGAATATATTCAGGAAAAAACGCATACGCCCTTTTTGGCCAACCAAGCAACCTGGAAAGGCAAATCAGCGCTACAAAGAAGTCTCGCTTCCCATCGGTCAAAAGGGCCATGCTGAATAAAGTGTCAAAACCAGAAATGCAGGACAGGCCATGGAGAAACGGGAGCCTGGCTACGCTGATGGGCGGGATGTAAATTGCCAACAGCCACTCTGGAGAAGTGCACGGTGTGTCCTGAAACATCTAAAAAACTGAGCTTAGGGAGCATAGGGCACATCCACTCATGGGCGTATAAATTGAGAAAACTAAAAATCAGCAAGACACAGGCACCCCAAAGTTTAGGGCTGCTCTGTTGACAAGAATCTCCACTTCGTTACACCTTAAATATCCCAGGAAAGAGAAAAATGGATAAAGAAGTTGTGGTCCTTATGTACAATGGAATATCACTCAGCCATGAAATCAACGTCATAAGGCTAGTAGCAGCATGATGAGTGGATTTAGGTACAACGATTCTAAGTGAAATAAGTCACACAGAAAAAGACACTTATCATAAGATATGACTTATAGAGGGAATGTACAAACCGCTACCCTTGAACTGAATTACAAAACAGAATAGAGTCACACGTTTAGAAAACACACTATGGCTGCTTAATGGGAAAGGTGAGGTGGGGTGATGCATACAACAAGGGTTTCAAATTAGCTCAGATACCGTTCCATAAACCCAATATGTAATAGACAAGCCCTACTCCTTCCTCAATGAATTGCACTCAACACCCCCAATTCACCGCCCAAGAATATATCTGACTAGTAAGAATCTTGAAACCTATGCATTGATATCTCTCTGTAAGTGAGTCAAGTGGGTGTAAAGCGGCAAAATCAGAGCAGTGAAAAGCAGGTAAACCCCATTATAAAAATCAATTACTTTTAAAAACCCGTGAAACAAAGACAGTGAAAGAGAGAGAAATTCTTACAAAATTCGTTCAGGTGCTGTGATGCCACCTGGATTGACCATATCTAGACCCACAGCTGATTGAGACATAAGGGTGGACACTCTTGGGGCTGAGAGGTTTCGTGAGGTTGGGTGAGCAAACGCAGACCCTTTAAAGTAATACTGCGTGGTACCCATCCCATGGGTCCCAAATCTCCAGGTTCAAGGGTATCTTCCTACATCGAAAACATGCATGAGAAACCCAGAAGATGGTACACCGTGTGATCGGGAAAGGTTTCTAAAACGCACCTCATTTCTCATCTCCTTGTGCTCGGGTTCGCCATTCCAGCCGCTTTACTAGCAATCTCCCTCCTTAGAGAATCAGCACCTTTAACCTCCTGTTCCGTACAGGTTGCAATTTGTCCTGAGGATGAACGGGAAGAGGGGGAATCAATGAGAGACTAGCTCTAGGTGTTGGGACAGGCACAGGTCACTCTATTTTCCCCTCAGGAAGAAGAATTAACCACAGGCTCAGCCTGCCGCCCGGGACCAGAATAGGGCCTGAAGCAATCCTGCGCTTTTGCGGCCAGCGCCCAAGAAAGCGAGTTGAAAAATGGAGCTCAGGGGCACTGCAATTCACAAACCTGCAGACTTATAAATGATGACTCTCGTCCACAAATATATTGAGGGAAGGCAACGAAGAGGATTTGAAAGCAAGGCAGAATTGCAGGAAACAGATTTCAGGAGGGAGATTCGAATCGCCTTTAAAGCACAGGAAAAGCGGCAAAACCTCGACAATGATGCCCTTGGCCAAAAAGGGCGTATGCGTTTTTTCCTGAATATATTCAGGAAAAAACGCATACGCCCTTTTTGGCCAACCAAGCAACCTGGAAAGGCAAATCAGCGCTACAAAGAAGTCTCGCTTCCCATCGGTCAAAAGGGCCATGCTGAATAAAGTGTCAAAACCAGAAATGCAGGACAGGCCATGGAGAAACGGGAGCCTGGCTACGCTGATGGGCGGGATGTAAATTGCCAACAGCCACTCTGGAGAAGTGCACGGTGTGTCCTGAAACATCTACAAAACTCAGCTTAGGGAGCATAGGGCACATCCACTCATGGGCGTATAAATTGGGAAAACTAAAAATCAGCAAGACACAGGCACCCCAAAATTTAGGTCTGCTCTGTTGACAAGAACCTCCACTTGGTTACACCTTAAATATCCCAGGAAAGAGAAAAATGGATAAAGAAGTTGTGGTCCTTATGTACAATGGAATATCACTCAGCCATGAAATCAACGTCATAAGGCGAGTAGCAGCATGATGAGTGGATTTAGGTACGACGATTCTAAGTGAAATAAGTCACACAGAAAAAGACACTTATCATAAGATATGACTTATAGAGGGAATGTACAAACCGCTACCCTTGAACTGAATTACAAAACAGAATAGAGTCACACGTTTAGAAAACACACTATGGCTGCTTAATGGGAAAGGTGAGGTGGGGTGATGCATACAACAAGGGTTTCAAATTAGCTCAGATACCGTTCCATAAACCCAATATGTAATAGACAAGCCCTACTCCTTCCTCAATGAATTGGACTCAACACCCCCAATTCACCGTCCAAGAATATATCTGACTAGTAAGAATCTTGAAACCTATGCATTGATATCTCTCTGTAAGTGAGTCAAGTGGGTGTATAGCGGCAAAATCAGAGCAGTGAAAAGCAGGTAAAGCCCATTATAAAAATCAATTACTTTTAAAAACCCGTGAAACAAAGACAGTGAAAGAGAGAGAAATTCTTACAAAATTCTTTCAGCGGCTGTAATGCCACCTGGATTGACCATATCTAGACCCACAGCTGATTGAGACATAAGGGTGGACACTCTTGGGGCTGAGAGGTTTGGTGAGGTTGGGTGAGCAAACGCAGACCCTTTAAAGTAATACTGCGTGGTACCCATCCCATGGGTCCCAAATCTCCAGGTTCAAGGGCATCTTCCTACATCGAAAACATGCATGAGAAACCCAGAAGATGGTACACCGTGTGATCGGGAAAGGTTTCTAAAACGCACCTCATTTCTCATCTCCTTGTGCTCGGGTTCGCCATTCCAGCCGCTTTACTAGCAATCTCCCTCCTTGGAGAATCAGCACCTTTAACCTCCTGTTCCGTACAGCTTGCAATTTGTCCTGAGGATGAAAGGGAAGAGGGGAAACCAATGAGAGACTATCTCTAGGTGTTGGGATAGGCAGAGGTCACTCTATTTTCCCAACAGGAAGAAGAATTAACCACAGGCTCAGCCTGCCGCCTGGGACCAGAATAGGGCCTGAAGCAATCCTGCGCTTTTGCGGCCAGCGCCCAAGGAAGCGAGTTGAAAAATGGCGCTCAGGGGCACTGCAATTCACAAACCTGCAGACTTATAAATGATGACTCTCGTCCACAAATATATTGAGGGAAGGCAACGAAGAGGATTTGAAAGCAAGGCAGAATTGCAGGAAACAGATTTCAGGAGGGAGATTCGAATCGCCTTTAAAGCACAGGAAAAGCGGCAAAACCTCGACAATGATGCCCTTGGCCAAAAAGGGCGTATGCGTTTTTTCCTGAATATATTCAGGAAAAAACGCATACGCCCTTTTTGGCCAACCAAGCAACCTGGAAAGGCAAATCAGCGCTACAAAGAAGTCTCGCTTCCCATCGGTCAAAAGGGCCATGCTGAATAAAGTGTCAAAACCAGAAATGCAGGACAGGCCATGGAGAAACGGGAGCCTGGCTACGCTGATGGGCGGGATGTAAATTGCCAACAGCCACTCTGGAGAAGTGCACGGTGTGTCCTGAAACATCTAAAAAACTCAGCTTAGGGAGCATAGGGCACATCCACTCATGGGCGTATAAATTGGGAAAACTAAAAATCAGCAAGACACAGGCACCCCAAAATTTAGGTCTGCTCTGTTGACAAGAACCTCCACTTGGTTACACCTTAAATATCCCAGGAAAGAGAAAAATGGATAAAGAAGTTGTGGTCCTTATGTACAATGGAATATCACTCAGCCATGAAATCAACGTCATAAGGCTAGTAGCAGCATGATGAGTGGATTTAGGTACGACGATTCTAAGTGAAATAAGTCACACAGAAAAAGACACTTATCATAAGATATGACTTATAGAGGGAATGTAAAAACCGCTACCCTTGAACTGAATTACAAAACAGAATAGAGTCACACGTTTAGAAAACACACTATGGCTGCTTAACGGGAAAGGTGAGGTGGGTTGATTCATAAAACAAGGGTTTCAAATTATCTGAGATACCGTTCCATAAACCCAATATGTAATAGACAAGACCTACTCCTTGCTCAATGAATTGGACTCAACACCCCCTATTCACCGCCCACGAATATATCTGAATAGTAAGAATCTTAAAACCTATGCATTGATATCTCTCTGTAAGTGAGTCAAGTGGGTGTAAAGCGGCAAAAACACAGGAGTGAAAAGCAGGTAAACCCCATTATAAATATCAATTACTTTTAAAAACCCGTGAAACAAAGACAGTGAAAGAGAGAGAAATTCTTAAAAAGTCGTTCAGGGGCTGTGATGCCACCTGGATTGACCACATCTAGACCCACAGCTGATTGAGACATAAGGGTGGACACTCTTGGGGCTGAGAGGTTTGGTGAGGTTGGGTGAGCAAACGCAGACCCTATAAAGTAATACTGCGTGGTACCCATCCCATGGGTCCCAAATCTCCAGGTTCAAGGGCATCTTCCTACATCGAAAACATTCATGAGAAACCCAGAAGATGGTACACCGTGTGATCGGGAAAGGTTTCTAAAACGCACCTCATTTCTCATCTCCTTGTGCTTGGGTTCGCCATTCCAGCCGCTTTACTAGCAATCTCCCTCCTTGGAGAATCAGCACCTTTAACCTCCTGTTCCGTACAGGTTGCAATTTGTCCTGAGGATGAACGGGAAGAGGGGGAACCAATGAGAGACTAGCTCTAGGTGTTGGGACAGGCACAGGTCACTCTATTTTCCCCTCAAGAAGAAGAATTAACCACAGGCTCAGCATGCCGCCTGGGACCAGAATAGGGCCTGAAGCAATCCTGCGCTTTTGCGGCCAGCGCCCAAGAAAGCGAGTTGAAAAATGGCGCTCAGGGGCACTGCAATTCACAAACCTGCAGACTTATAAATGATGACTCTCGTCCACAAATATATTGATGGAAGGAAACGAAGAGGATTTGAAAGCAAGGCAGAATTGCAGGAAACAGATTTCAGGAGGGAGATTCGAATCGCCTTTAAAGCACAGGAAAGGCGGCAAAACCTCGACAATGATGCCCTTGGCCAAAAAGGGCGTATGCGTTTTTTCCTGAATATATTCAGAAAAAAACGCATACGCCCTTTTTGGCCAACCAAGCAACCTGGAAAGGCAAATCAGCGCTACAAAGAAGTCTCGCTTCCCATCGGTCAAAAGGGCCATGCTGAATAAAGTGTCAAAACCAGAAATGCAGGACAGGCCATGGAGAAACGGGAGCCTGGCTACGCTGATGGGCGGGATGTAAATTGCCAACAGCCACTCTGGAGAAGTGCACGGTGTGTCCTGAAACATCTACAAAACTCAGCTTAGGGAGCATAGGGCACATCCACTCATGGGCGTATAAATTGGGAAAACTAAAAATCAGCAAGACACAGGCACCCCAAAATTTAGGGCTGCTCTGTTGACAAGAACCTCCACTTGGTTACACCTTAAATATCCCAGGAAAGAGAAAAATGGATAAAGAAGTTGTGGTCCTTATGTACAATGGAATATCACTCAGCCATGAAATCAACGTCATAAGGCTAGTAGCAGCATGATGAGTGGATTTAGGTACGACGATTCTAAGTGAAATAAGTCACACAGAAAAAGACACTTATCATAAGCTATGACTTATAGAGGGAATGTAAAAACCGCTACCCTTGAACTGAATTACAAAACAGAATAGAGTCACACGTTTAGAAAACACACTATGGCTGCTTAACGGGAAAGGTGAGGTGGGGTGATGCATACAACAAGGGTTTCAAATTATCTGAGATACCGTTCCATAAACCCAATATGTAATAGACAAGACCTACTCCTTGCTCAATGAATTGGACTCAACACCGCCTATTCACCGCCCACGAATATATCTGACTAGTAAGAATCTTAAAACCTATGCATTGATATCTCTCTGTAAGTGAGTCAAGTGGGTGTAAAGCGGCAAAAACACAGGAGTGAAAAGCAGGTAAACCCCATTATAAATATCAATTACTTTTAAAAACCCGTGAAACAAAGACAGTGAAAGAGAGAGAAATTCTTAAAAAGTCGTTCAGGGGCTGTGATGCCACCTGGATTGACCATATCTAGACCCACAGCTGATTGAGACATAAGGGTGGACACTCTTGGGGCTGAGAGGTTTGGTGAGGTTGGGTGACCAAACGCAGACCCTATAAAGTAATACTGCGTGGTACCCATCCCATGGGTCCCAAATCTCCAGGTTCAAGGGCATCTTCCTACATCGAAAACATTCATGAGAAACCCAGAAGATGGTACACCGTGTGATCGGGAAAGGTTTCTAAAACGCACCTCATTTCTCATCTCCTTGTGCTCGGGTTCGCCATTCCAGCCGCTTTACTAGCAATCTCCCTCCTTGGAGAATCAGCACCTTTAACCTCCTGTTCCGTACAGGTTGCAATTTGTCCTGAGGATGAACGGGAAGAGGGGGAACCAATGAGAGACTAGCTCTAGGTGTTGGGACAGGCACAGGTCACTCTATTTTCCCCTCAAGAAGAAGAATTAACCACAGGCTCAGCATGCCGCCTGGGACCAGAATAGGGCCTGAAGCAATCCTGTGCTTTTGCGGCCAGCGCCCAAGAAAGCGAGTTGAAAAATGGCGCTCAGGGGCACTGCAATTCACAAACCTGCAGACTTATAAATGATGACTCTCGTCCACAAATTTATTGATGGAAGGAAACGAAGAGGATTTGAAAGCAAGGCAGAATTGCAGGAAACAGATTTCAGGAGGGAGATTCGAATCGCCTTTAAAGCACAGGAAAGGCGGCAATACCTCGACAATGATGCCCTTGGCCAAAAAGGGCGTATGCGTTTTTTCCTGAATATATTCAGGAAAAAACGCATACGCCCTTTTTGGCCAACCAAGCAACCTGGAAAGGCAAATCAGCGCTACAAAGAAGTCTCGCTTCCCATCGGTCAAAAGGGCCATGCTGAATAAAGTGTCAAAACCAGAAATGCAGGACAGGCCATGGAGAAACGGGAGCCTGGCTACGCTGATGGGCGGGATGTAAATTGCCAACAGCCACTCTGGAGAAGTGCACGGTGTGTCCTGAAACATCTACAAAACTCAGCTTAGGGAGCATAGGGCACATCCACTCATGGGCGTATAAATTGGGAAAAGTAAAAATCAGCAAGACACAGGCACCCCAAAGTTTAGGGCTGCTCTGTTGACAAGAATCTCCACTTCGTTACACCTTAAATATCCCAGGAAAGAGAAAAATGGATAAAGAAGTTGTGGTCCTTATGTACAATGGAATATCACTCAGCCATGAAATCAACGTCATAAGGCTAGTAGCAGCATGATGAGTGGATTTAGGTACGACGATTCTAAGTGAAATAAGTCACACAGAAAAAGACACTTATCATAAGATATGACTTATAGAGGGAATGTAAAAACCGCTACCCTTGAACTGAATTACAAAACAGAATAGAATCACACGTGTAGAAAACACACTATGGCTGCTTAACGGGAAAGGTGAGGTGGGGTGATGCATACAACAAGGGTTTCAAATTAGCTCAGATACCGTTCCATAAAACCAATATGTAATAGACAAGCCCTACTCCTTGCTCAAGGAATTGGACTCAGCACCCCCTTTTCACCGCCCTAGAATATATCTGACTAGTAAGAATCTTGAAACCTATGCATTGATATCTCTCTGTAAGTGAGTCAAGTGGGTGTAAAGCGGCAAAATCACAGCAGTGAAAAGCAGGTAAACCCCATTATAAAAATCAATTACTTTTAAAAACCCGTGAAACAAAGACAGTGAAAGAGAGAGAAATTCTTACAAAATTCTTTCAGCGGCTGTAATGCCACCTGGATTGACCATATCTAGACCCACAGCTGATTGAGACATAAGGGTGGACACTCTTGGGGCTGAGAGGTTTGGTGAGGTTGGGTGAGCAAACGCAGACCCTTTAAAATAATACTGCGTGGTACCCATCCCATGGGTCCCAAATCTCCAGGTTCAAGGGCATCTTCCTACATCGAAAACATGCATGAGAAACCCAGAAGATGGTAGACCGTGTGATCGGGAAAGGTTTCTAAAACGCACCTCATTTCTCATCTCCTTGTGCTCGGGTTCGCCATTCCAGCCGCTCTACTAGCAATCTCCCTCCTTGGAGAATCAGCACCTTTAACCTCCTGTTCCGTACAGCTTGCAATTTGTCCTGAGGATGAAAGGGAAGAGGGGGAACCAATGAGAGACTATCTCTAGGTGTTGGGATAGGCAGAGGTCACTCTATTTTCCCAACAGGAAGAAGAATTAACCACAGGCTCAGCCTGCCGCCTGGGACCAGAATAGGGCCTGAAGCAATCCTGCGCTTTTGCGGCCAGCGCCCAAGAAAGCGAGTTGAAAAATGGAGCTCAGGGGCACTGCAATTCACAAACCTGCAGACTTATAAATGATGACTCTCGTCCACAAATATATTGATGGAAGGAAACGAAGAGGATTTGAAAGCAAGGCAGAATTGCAGGAAACAGATTTCAGGAGGGAGATTCGAATCGCCTTTAAAGCACAGGAAAAGCGGCAAAACCTCGACAATGATGCCCTTGGCCAAAAAGGGCGTATGCGTTTTTTCCTGAATATATTCAGGAAAAAACGCATACGCCCTTTTTGGCCAACCAAGCAACCTGGAAAGGCAAATCAGCGCTACAAAGAAGTCTCGCTTCCCATCGGTCAAAAGGGCCATGCTGAATAAAGTGTCAAAACCAGAAATGCAGGACAGGCCATGGAGAAACGGGAGCCTGGCTACGCTGATGGGCGGGATGTAAATTGCCAACAGCCACTCTGGAGAAGTGCACGGTGTGTCCTGAAACATCTACAAAACTCAGCTTAGGGAGCATAGGGCACATCCACTCATGGGCGTATAAATTGGGAAAACTAAAAATCAGCAAGACACAGGCACCCCAAAATTTAGGTCTGCTCTGTTGACAAGAACCTCCACTTGGTTACACCTTAAATATCCCAGGAAAGAGAAAAATGGATAAAGAAGTTGTGGTCCTTATGTACAATGGAATATCACTCAGTCATGAAATCAACGTCATAAGGCTAGTAGCAGCATGATGAGTGGATTTAGGTACGACGATTCTAAGTGAAATAAGTCACACAGAAAAAGACACTTATCATAAGATATGACTTATAGAGGGAATGTAAAAACCGCTACCCTTGAACTGAATTACAAAACAGAATAGAGTCACACGTTTAGAAAACACACTATGGCTGCTTAACGGGAAAGGTGAGGTGGGGTGATTCATAAAACAAGGGTTTCAAATTATCTGAGATACCGTTCCATAAACCCAATATGTAATAGACAAGACCTACTCCTTGCTCAATGAATTGGACTCAACACCCCCTATTCACCGCCCACGAATATATCTGAATAGTAAGAATCTTAAAACCTATGCATTGATATCTCTCTGTAAGTGAGTCAAGTGGGTGTAAAGCGGCAAAAACACAGGAGTGAAAAGCAGGTAAACCCCATTATAAATATCAATTACTTTTAAAAACCCGTGAAACAAAGACAGTGAAAGAGAGAGAAATTCTTAAAAAGTCGTTCAGGGGCTGTGATGCCACCTGGATTGACCACATCTAGACCCACAGCTGATTGAGACATAAGGGTGGACACTCTTGGGGCTGAGAGGTTTGGTGAGGTTGGGTGAGCAAACGCAGACCCTATAAAGTAATACTGCGTGGTACCCATCCCATGGGTCCCAAATCTCCAGGTTCAAGGGCATCTTCCTACATCGAAAACATTCATGAGAAACCCAGAAGATGGTACACCGTGTGATCGGGAAAGGTTTCTAAAACGCACCTCATTTCTCATCTCCTTGTGCTTGGGTTCGCCATTCCAGCCGCTTTACTAGCAATCTCCCTCCTTGGAGAATCAGCACCTTTAACCTCCTGTTCCGTACAGGTTGCAATTTGTCCTGAGGATGAACGGGAAGAGGGGGAACCAATGAGAGACTAGCTCTAGGTGTTGGGACAGGCACAGGTCACTCTATTTTCCCCTCAAGAAGAAGAATTAACCACAGGCTCAGCATGCCGCCTGGGACCAGAATAGGGCCTGAAGCAATCCTGCGCTTTTGCGGCCAGCGCCCAAGAAAGCGAGTTGAAAAATGGCGCTCAGGGGCACTGCAATTCACAAACCTGCAGACTTATAAATGATGACTCTCGTCCACAAATATATTGATGGAAGGAAACGAAGAGGATTTGAAAGCAAGGCAGAATTGCAGGAAACAGATTTCAGGAGGGAGATTCGAATCGCCTTTAAAGCACAGGAAAGGCGGCAAAACCTCGACAATGATGCCCTTGGCCAAAAAGGGCGTATGCGTTTTTTCCTGAATATATTCAGGAAAAAACGCATACGCCCTTTTTGGCCAACCAAGCAACCTGGAAAGGCAAATCAGCGCTACAAAGAAGTCTCGCTTCCCATCGGTCAAAAGGGCCATGCTGAATAAAGTGTCAAAACCAGAAATGCAGGACAGGCCATGGAGAAACGGGAGCCTGGCTACGCTGATGGGCGGGATATAAATTGCCAACAGCCACTCTGGAGAAGTGCACGGTGTGTCCTGAAACATCTACAAAACTCAGCTTAGGGAGCATAGGGCACATCCACTCATGGGCGTATAAATTGGGAAAACTAAAAATCAGCAAGACACAGGCACCCCAAAATTTAGGTCTCCTCTGTTGACAGGAACCTCCACTTGGTTACACCTTAAATATCCCAGGAAAGAGAAAAATGGATAAAGAAGTTGTGGTCCTTATGTACAATGGAATATCACTCAGTCATGAAATCAACGTCATAAGGCTAGTAGCAGCATGATGAGTGGATTTAGGTACGAAGATTCTAAGTGAAATAAGTCACACAGAAAAAGACACTTATCATAAGCTATGACTTATAGAGGGAATGTAAAAACCGCTACCCTTGAACTGAATTACAAAACAGAATAGAGTCACACGTCTAGAAAACACACTATGGCTGCTTAACGGGAAAGGTGAGGTGGGGTGATGCATACAACAAGGGTTTCAAATTAGCTCAGATACCGTTCCATAAACCCAATATGTAATAGACAAGCCTTACTCCTTCCTCAATGAATTGGACTCAACACCCCCAATTCACCGCCCAAGAATATATCTGACTAGTAAGAATCTTGAAACCTATGCATTGATATCTCTCTGTAAGTGAGTCAAGTGGGTGTAAAGCGGCAAAAACACAGGAGTGAAAAGCAGGTAAACCCCATTATAAATATCAATTACTTTTAAAAACCCGTGAAACAAAGACAGTGAAAGAGAGAGAAATTCTTAAAAAGTCGTTCAGGGGCTGTGATGCCACCTGGATTGACCACATCTAGACCCACAGCTGATTGAGACATAAGGGTGGACACTCTTGGGGCTGAGAGGTTTGGTGAGGTTGGGTGAGCAAACGCAGACCCTATAAAGTAATACTGCGTGGTACCCATCCCATGGGTCCCAAATCTCCAGGTTCAAGGGCATCTTCCTACATCGAAAACATTCATGAGAAACCCAGAAGATGGTACACCGTGTGATCGGGAAAGGTTTCTAAAACGCACCTCATTTCTCATCTCCTTGTGCTTGGGTTCGCCATTCCAGCCGCTTTACTAGCAATCTCCCTCCTTGGAGAATCAGCACCTTTAACCTCCTGTTCCGTACAGGTTGCAATTTGTCCTGAGGATGAACGGGAAGAGGGGGAACCAATGAGAGACTAGCTCTAGGTGTTGGGACAGGCACAGGTCACTCTATTTTCCCCTCAAGAAGAAGAATTAACCACAGGCTCAGCATGCCGCCTGGGACCTGAATAGGGCCTGAAGCAATCCTGCACTTTTGCGGCCAGCGCCCAAGAAAGCGAGTTGAAAAATGGCGCTCAGGGGCACTGCAATTCACAAACCTGCAGACTTATAAATGATGACTCTCGTCCACAAATATATTGATGGAAGGAAACGAAGAGGATTTGAAAGCAAGGCAGAATTGCAGGAAACAGATTTCAGGAGGGAGATTCGAATCGCCTTTAAAGCACAGGAAAGGCGGCAAAACCTCGACAATGATGCCCTTGGCCAAAAAGGGCGTATGCGTTTTTTCCTGAATATATTCAGGAAAAAACGCATACGCCCTTTTTGGCCAACCAAGCAACCTGGAAAGGCAAATCAGCGCTACAAAGAAGTCTCGCTTCCCATCGGTCAAAAGGGCCATGCTGAATAAAGGGTCAAAACCAGAAATGCAGGACAGGCCATGGAGAAACGGGAGCCTGGCTACGCTGATGGGCGGGATGTAAATTGCCAACAGCCACTCTGGAGAAGTGCACGGTGTGTCCTGAAACATCTACAAAACTCAGCTTAGGGAGCATAGGGCACATCCACTCATGGGCGTATAAATTGGGAAAACTAAAAATCAGCAAGACACAGGCACCCCAAAATTTAGGGCTGCTCTTTTGACAAGAACCTCCACTTGGTTACACCTTAAATATCCCAGGAAAGAGAAAAATGGATAAAGAAGTTGTGGTCCTTATGTACAATGGAATATCACTCAGCCATGAAATCAACGTCATAAGGCTAGTAGCAGCATGATGAGTGGATTTAGGTACGACGATTCTAAGTGAAATAAGTCACACAGAAAAAGACACTTATCATAAGATATGACTTATAGAGGGAATGTAAAAACCGCTACCCTTGAACTGAATTACAAAACAGAATAGAGTCACACGTTTAGAAAACACACTATGGCTGCTTAACGGGAAAGGTGAGGTGGGGTGATTCATAAAACAAGGGTTTCAAATTATCTGAGATACCGTTCCATAAACCCAATATGTAATAGACAAGACCTACTCATTGCTCAATGAATTGGACTCAACACCCCCTATTCACCGCCCACGAATATATCTGAATAGTAAGAATCTTAAAACCTATGCATTGATATCTCTCTGTAAGTGAGTCAAGTGGGTGTAAAGCGGCAAAAACACAGGAGTGAAAAGCAGGTAAACCCCATTATAAATATCAATTACTTTTAAAAACCCGTGAAACAAAGACAGTGAAAGAGAGAGAAATTCTTAAAAAGTCGTTCAGGGGCTGTGATGCCACCTGGATTGACCACATCTAGACCCACAGCTGATTGAGACATAAGGGTGGACACTCTTGGGGCTGAGAGGTTTGGTGAGGTTGGGTGAGCAAACGCAGACCCTATAAAGTAATACTGCGTGGTACCCATCCCATGGGTCCCAAATCTCCAGGTTCAAGGGCATCTTCCTACATCGAAAACATTCATGAGAAACCCAGAAGATGGTACACCGTGTGATCGGGAAAGGTTTCTAAAACGCACCTCATTTCTCATCTCCTTGTGCTCGGGTTCGCCATTCCAGCCGCTTTACTAGCAATCTCCCTCCTTGGAGAATCAGCACCTTTAACCTCCTGTTCCGTACAGGTTGCAATTTGTCCTGAGGATGAACGGGAAGAGGGGGAACCAATGAGAGACTAGCTCTAGGTGTTGGTACAGGCACAGGTCACTCTATTTTCCCCTCAAGAAGAAGAATTAACCACAGGCTCAGCATGCCGCATGGGACCAGAATAGGGCCTGAAGCAATCCTGCGCTTTTGCGGCCAGCGCCCAAGAAAGCGAGTTGAAAAATGGCGCTCAGGGGCACTGCAATTCACAAACCTGCAGACTTATAAATGATGACTCTCGTCCACAAATATATTGATGGAAGGAAACGAAGAGGATTTGAAAGCAAGGCAGAATTGCAGGAAACAGATTTCAGGAGGGAGATTCGAATCGCCTTTAAAGCACAGGAAAGGCGGCAAAACGTCGACAATGATGCCCTTGGCCAAAAAGGGCGTATGCGTTTTTTCCTGAATATATTCAGGAAAAAACGCATACGCCCTTTTTGGCCAACCAAGCAACCTGGAAAGGCAAATCAGCGCTACAAAGAAGTCTCGCTTCCCATCGGTCAAAAGGGCCATGCTGAATAAAGTGTCAAAACCAGAAATGCAGGACAGGCCATGGAGAAACGGGAGCCTGGCTACGCTGATGGGCGGGATGTAAATTGCCAACAGCCACTCTGGAGAAGTGCACGGTGTGTCCTGAAACATCTACAAAACTCAGCTTAGGGAGCATAGGGCACATCCACTCATGGGCGTATAAATTGGGAAAAGTAAAAATCAGCAAGACACAGGCACCCCAAAGTTTAGGGCTGCTCTGTTGACAAGAATCTCCACTTCGTTACACCTTAAATATCCCAGGAAAGAGAAAAATGGATAAAGAAGTTGTGGTCCTTATGTACAATGGAATATCACTCAGCCATGAAATCAACGTCATAAGGCTAGTAGCAGCATGATGAGTGGATTTAGGTACGACGATTCTAAGTGAAATAAGTCACACAGAAAAAGACACTTATCATAAGATATGACTTATAGAGGGAATGTAAAAACCGCTACCCTTGAAATGAATTACAAAACAGAATAGAATCACACGTTTAGAAAACACACTATGGCTGCTTAACGGGAAAGGTGAGGTGGGGTGATGCATACAACAAGGGTTTCAAATTAGCTCAGATACCGTTCCATAAAACCAATATGTAATAGACAAGCCGTACTCCTTGCTCAAGGAATTGGACTCAGCACCCCCTATTCACCGCCCTAGAATATATCTGACTAGTAAGAATCTTGAAACCTATGCATTGATATCTCTCTGAAAGTATGTCAAGTGGGTGTAAAGCGGCAAAATCACAGCAGTGAAAAGCAGGTAAACCCCATTATAAAAATCAATTACTTTTAAAAACCCGTGAAACAAAGACAGTGAAAGAGAGAGAAATTCTTACAAAATTCTTTCAGCGGCTGTAATGCCACCTGGATTGACCATATCTAGACCCACAGCTGATTGAGACATAAGGGTGGACACTCTTGGGGCTGAGAGGTTTGGTGAGGTTGGGTGAGCAAACGCAGACCCTTTAAAGTAATACTGCGTGGTACCCATCCCATGGGTCCCAAATCTCCAGGTTCAAGGGCATCTTCCTACATCGAAAACATGCATGAGAAACCCAGAAGATGGTACACGGTGTGATCGGGAAAGGTTTCTAAAACGCACCTCATTTCTCATCTCCTTGTGCTCGGGTTCGCCATTCCAGCCGCTTTACTAGCAATCTCCCTCCTTGGAGATTCAGCACCTTTAACCTCCTGTTCCGTACAGGTTGAAATTTGTCCTGAGGATGAACGGGAAGAGGGGGAACTAATGAGAGACTAGCTCTAGGTGTTGGGACAGGCACAGGTCACTCTATTTTCCCATCAGGAAGAAGAATTAACCACAGGCTCAACCTGCCGCCCGGGACCAGAATAGGGCCTGAAGCAATCCTGCGCCTTTGCGGCCAGCTCCCAAGAAAGCGAGTTGAAAAATGGAGCTCAGGGGCACTGCAATTCACAAACCTGCAGACTTACAAATGATGACGCTCGTCCACAAATATATTGGTGGAAGGAAACGAAGAGGATTTGAAAGCAAGGCAGAATTGCAGGAAACAGATTTCAGGAGGGAGATTCGAATCGCCTTTAAAGCACAGGAAAAGCGGCAAAACCTCGACAATGATGCCCTTGGCCAAAAAGGGCGTATGCGTTTTTTCCTGAATATATTCAGGAAAAAACGCATACGCCCTTTTTGGCCAACCAAGCAACCTGGAAAGGCAAATCAGCGCTACAAAGAAGTCTCGCTTCCCATCGGTCAAAAGGGCCATGCTGAATAAAGTGTCAAAACCAGAAATGCAGGACAGGCCATGGAGAAACGGGAGCCTGGCTACGCTGATGGGCGGGATGTAAATTGCCAACAGCCACTCTGGAGAAGTGCACGGTGTGTCCTGAAACATCTACAAAACTCAGCTTAGGGAGCATAGGGCACATCCACTCATGGGCGTATAAATTGGGAAAACTAAAAATCAGCAAGACACAGGCACCCCAAAATTTAGGGCTGCTCTGTTGACAAGAACCTCCACTTGGTTACACCTTAAATATCCCAGGAAAGAGAAAAATGGATAAAGAAGTTGTGGTCCTTATGTACAATGGAATATCACTCAGCCATGAAATCAACGTCATAAGGCTAGTAGCACCATGATGAGTGGATTTAGGTACGACGATTCTAAGTGAAATAAGTCACACAGAAAAAGACACTTATCATAAGATATGACTTATAGAGGGAATGTAAAAACCGCTACCCTTGAACTGAATTACAAAACAGAATAGAGTCACACGTTTAGAAAACACACTATGGCTGCTTAACGGGAAAGGTGAGGTGGGGTGATTCATAAAACAAGGGTTTCAAATTATCTGAGATACCGTTCCATAAACCCAATATGTAATAGACAAGACCTACTCCTTGCTCAATGAATTGGACTCAACACCCCCTATTCACCGCCCACGAATATATCTGAATAGTAAGAATCTTAAAACCTATGCATTGATATCTCTCTGTAAGTGAGTCAAGTGGGTGTAAAGCGGCAAAAACACAGGAGTGAAAAGCAGGTAAACCCCATTATAAATATCAATTACTTTTAAAAACCCGTGAAACAAAGACAGTGAAAGAGAGAGAAATTCTTAAAAAGTCGTTCAGGGGCTGTGATGCCACCTGGATTGACCACATCTAGACCCACAGCTGATTGAGACATAAGGGTGGACACTCTTGGGGCTGAGAGGTTTGGTGAGGTTGGGTGAGCAAACGCAGACCCTATAAAGTAATACTGCGTGGTACCCATCCCATGGGTCCCAAATCTCCAGGTTCAAGGGCACCTTCCTACATGGAAAACATTCATGAGAAACCCAGAAGATGGTACACCGTGTGATCGGGAAAGGTTTCTAAAACGCACCTCATTTCTCATCTCCTTGTGCTTGGGTTCGCCATTCCAGCCGCTTTACTAGCAATCTCCCTCCTTGGAGAATCAGCACCTTTAACCTCCTGTTCCGTACAGGTTGCAATTTGTCCTGAGGATGAACGGGAAGAGGGGGAACCAATGAGAGACTAGCTCTAGGTGTTGGGACAGGCACAGGTCACTCTATTTTCCCCTCAAGAAGAAGAATTAACCACAGGCTCAGCATGCCGCCTGGGACCAGAATAGGGCCTGAAGCAATCCTGCGCTTTTGCGGCCAGCGCCCAAGAAAGCGAGTTGAAAAATGGCGCTCAGGGGCACTGCAATTCACAAACCTGCAGACTTATAAATGATGACTCTCGTCCACAAATATATTGATGGAAGGAAACGAAGAGGATTTGAAAGCAAGGCAGAATTGCAGGAAACAGATTTCAGGAGGGAGATTCGAATCGCCTTTAAAGCACAGGAAAGGCGGCAAAACCTCGACAATGATGCCCTTGGCCAAAAAGGGCGTATGCGTTTTTTCCTGAATATATTCAGGAAAAAACGCATACGCCCTTTTTGGCCAACCAAGCAACCTGGAAAGGCAAATCAGCGCTACAAAGAAGTCTCGCTTCCCATCGGTCAAAAGGGCCATGCTGAATAAAGTGTCAAAACCAGAAATGCAGGACAGGCCATGGAGAAACGGGAGCCTGGCTACGCTGATGGGCGGGATGTAAATTGCCAACAGCCACTCTGGAGAAGTGCACGGTGTGTCCTGAAACATCTACAAAACTCAGCTTAGGGAGGATAGGGCACATCCACTCATGGGCGTATAAATTGGGAAAACTAAAAATCAGCAAGACACAGGCACCCCAAAATTTAGGTCTCCTCTGTTGACAAGAACCTCCACTTGGTTACACCTTAAATATCCCAGGAAAGAGAAAAATGGATAAAGAAGTTGTGGTCCTTATGTACAATGGAATATCACTCAGCCATGAAATCAACGTCATAAGGCTAGTAGCAGCATGATGAGTGGATTTAGGTACGACGATTCTAAGTGAAATAAGTCACACAGAAAAAGACACTTATCATAAGCTATGACTTATAGAGGGAATGTAAAAACCGCTACCCTTGAACTGAATTACAAAACAGAATAGAGTCACACGTTTAGAAAACACACTATGGCTGCTTAACGGGAAAGGTGAGGTGGGGTAATGCATACAACAAGGGTTTCAAATTATCTGAGATACCGTTCCATAAACCCAATATGTAATAGACAAGACCTACTCCTTGCTCAATGAATTGGACTCAACACCGCCTATTCACCGCCCACGAATATATCTGACTAGTAAGAATCTTAAAACCTATGCATTGATATCTCTCTGTAAGTGAGTCAAGTGGGTGTAAAGCGGCAAAAACACAGGAGTGAAAAGCAGGTAAACCCCATTATAAATATCAATTACTTTTAAAAACCCGTGAAACAAAGACAGTGAAAGAGAGAGAAATTCTTAAAAAGTCGTTCAGGGGCTGTGATGCCACCTGGATTGACCACATCTAGACCCACAGCTGATTGAGACATAAGGGTGGACACTCTTGGGGCTGAGAGGTTTGGTGAGGTTGGGTGAGCAAACGCAGACCCTATAAAGTAATACTGCGTGGTACCCATCCCATGGGTCCCAAATCTCCAGGTTCAAGGGCATCTTCCTACATCGAAAACATTCATGAGAAACCCAGAAGATGGTACACCGTGTGATCGGGAAAGGTTTCTAAAACGCACCTCATTTCTCATCTCCTTGTGCTTGGGTTCCCCATTCCAGCCGCTTTACTAGCAATCTCCCTCCTTGGAGAATCAGCACCTTTAACCTCCTGTTCCGTACAGGTTGCAATTTGTCCTGAGGATGAACGGGAAGAGGGGGAACCAATGAGAGACTAGCTCTAGGTGTTGGGACAGGCACAGGTCACTCTATTTTCCCCTCAAGAAGAAGAATTAACCACAGGCTCAGCATGCCGCCTGGGACCTGAATAGGGCCTGAAGCAATCCTGCGCTTTTGCGGCCAGCGCCCAAGAAAGCGAGTTGAAAAATGGCGCTCAGGGGCACTGCAATTCACAAACCTGCAGACTTATAAATGATGACTCTCGTCCACAAATATATTGAGGGAAGGCAACGAAGAGGATTTGAAAGCAAGGCAGAATTGCAGGAAACAGATTTCAGGAGGGAGATTCGAATCGCCTTTAAAGCACAGGAAAAGCGGCAAAACCTCGACAATGATGCCCTTGGCCAAAAAGGGCGTATGCGTTTTTTCCTGAATATATTCAGGAAAAAACGCATACGCCCTTTTTGGCCAACCAAGCAACCTGGAAAGGCAAATCAGCGCTACAAAGAAGTCTCGCTTCCCATCGGTCAAAAGGGCCATGCTGAATAAAGTGTCAAAACCAGAAATGCAGGACAGGCCATGGAGAAACGGGAGCCTGGCTACGCTGATGGGCGGGATGTAAATTGCCAACAGCCACTCTGGAGAAGTGCACGGTGTGTCCTGAAACATCTACAAAACTCAGCTTAGGGAGCATAGGGCACATCCACTCATGGGCGTATAAATTGGGAAAAGTAAAAATCAGCAAGACACAGGCACCCCAAAGTTTAGGGCTGCTCTGTTGACAAGAATCTCCACTTCGTTACACCTTAAATATCCCAGGAAAGAGAAAAATGGATAAAGAAGTTGTGGTCCTTATGTACAATGGAATATCACTCAGCCATGAAATCAACGTCATAAGGCTAGTAGCAGCATGATGAGTGGATTTAGGTACGACGATTCTAAGTGAAATAAGTCACACAGAAAAAGACACTTATCATAAGATATGACTTATAGAGGGAATGTAAAAACCGCTACCCTTGAACTGAATTACAAAACAGAATAGAATCACACGTTTAGAAAACACACTATGGCTGCTTAACGGGAAAGGTGAGGTGGGGTGATGCATACAACAAGGGTTTCAAATTAGCTCAGATACCGTTCCATAAAACCAATATGTAATAGACAAGCCCTACTCCTTGCTCAAGGAATTGGACTCAGCACCCCCTATTCACCGCCCTAGAATATATCTGACTAGTAAGAATCTTGAAACCTATGCATTGATATCTCTCTTAAAGTGAGTCAAGTGGGTGTAAAGCGGCAAAATCACAGCAGTGAAAAGCAGGTAAACCCCATTATAAAAATCAATTACTTTTAAAAACCCGTGAAACAAAGACAGTGAAAGAGAGAGAAATTCTTACAAAATTCTTTCAGCGGCTGTAATGCCACCTGGATTGACCATATCTAGACCCACAGCTGATTGAGACATAAGGGTGGACACTCTTGGGGCTGAGAGGTTTGGTGAGGTTGGGTGAGCAAACGCAGACCCTTTAAAGTAATACTGCCTGGTACCCATCCCATGGGTCCCAAATCTCCAGGTTCAAGGGCATCTTCCTACATCGAAAACATGCATGAGAAACCCAGAAGATGGTACACCGTGTGATCGGGAAAGGTTTCTAAAACGCACCTCATTTCTCATCTCCTTGTGCTCGGGTTCGCCATTCCAGCCGCTTTACTAGCAATCTCCCTCCTTGGAGAATCAGCACCTTTAACCTCCTGTTCCGTACAGCTTGCAATTTGTCCTGAGGATGAAAGGGAAGAGGGGGAACCAATGAGAGACTATCTCTAGGTGTTGGGATAGGCAGAGGTCACTCTATTTTCCCAACAGGAAGAAGAATTAACCACAGGCTCAGCCTGCCGCCTGGGACCAGAATAGGGCCTGAAGCAATCCTGCGCTTTTGCGGCCAGCGCCCAAGAAAGCGAGTTGAAAAATGGCGCTCAGGGGCACTGCAATTCACAAACCTGCAGACTTATAAATGATGACTCTCGTCCACAAATATATTGAGGGAAGGCAACGAAGAGGATTTGAAAGCAAGGCAGAATTGCAGGAAACAGATTTCAGGAGGGAGATTCGAATCGCCTTTAAAGCACAGGAAAAGCGGCAAAACCTCGACAATGATGCCCTTGGCCAAAAAGGGCGTATGCGTTTTTTCCTGAATATATTCAGGAAAAAACGCATACGCCCTTTTTGGCCAACCAAGCAACCTGGAAAGGCAAATCAGCGCTACAAAGAAGTCTCGCTTCCCATCGGTCAAAAGGGCCATGCTGAATAAAGTGTCAAAACCAGAAATGCAGGACAGGCCATGGAGAAACGGGAGCCTGGCTACGCTGATGGGCGGGATGTAAATTGCCAACAGCCACTCTGGAGAAGTGCACGGTGTGTCCTGAAACATCTACAAAACTCAGCTTAGGGAGCATAGGGCACATCCACTCATGGGCGTATAAATTGGGAAAACTAAAAATCAGCAAGACACAGGCACCCCAAAATTTAGGTCTGCTCTGTTGACAAGAACCTCCACTTGGTTACACCTTAAATATCACAGGAAAGAGAAAAATGGATAAAGAAGTTGTGGTCCTTATGTACAATGGAATATCACTCAGCCATGAAATCAACGTCATAAGGCTAGTAGCAGCATGATGAGTGGATTTAGGTACGACGATTCTAAGTGAAATAAGTCACACAGAAAAAGACACTTATCATAAGATATGACTTATAGAGGGAATGTAAAAACCGCTACCCTTGAACTGAATTACAAAACAGAATAGAGTCACACGTTTAGAAAACACACTATGGCTGCTTAACGGGAAAGGTGAGGTGGGGTGATTCATAAAACAAGGGTTTCAAATTATCTGAGATACCGTTCCATAAACCCAATATGTAATAGACAAGACCTACTCCTTGCTCAATGAATTGGACTCAACACCCCCTATTCACCGCCCACGAATATATCTGAATAGTAAGAATCTTAAAACCTATGCATTGATATCTCTCTGTAAGTGAGTCAAGTGGGTGTAAAGCGGCAAAAACACAGGAGTGAAAAGCAGGTAAACCCCATTATAAATATCAATTACTTTTAAAAACCCGTGAAACAAAGACAGTGAAAGAGAGAGAAATTCTTAAAAAGTCGTTCAGGGGCTGTGATGCCACCTGGATTGACCACATCTAGACCCACAGCTGATTGAGACATAAGGGTGGACACTCTTGGGGCTGAGAGGTTTGGTGAGGTTGGGTGAGCAAACGCAGACCCTATAAAGTAATACTGCGTGGTACCCATCCCATGGGTCCCAAATCTCCAGGTTCAAGGGCATCTTCCTACATCGAAAACATTCATGAGAAACCCAGAAGATGGTACACCGTGTGATCGGGAAAGGTTTCTAAAACGCACCTCATTTCTCATCTCCTTGTGCTTGGGTTCGCCATTCCAGCCGCTTTACTAGCAATCTCCCTCCTTGGAGAATCAGCACCTTTAACCTCCTGTTCCGTACAGGTTGCAATTTGTCCTGAGGATGAACGGGAAGAGGGGGAACCAATGAGAGACTAGCTCTAGGTGTTGGGACAGGCACAGGTCACTCTATTTTCCCCTCAAGAAGAAGAATTAACCACAGGCTCAGCATGCCGCCTGGGACCAGAATAGGGCCTGAAGCAATCCTGCGCTTTTGCGGCCAGCGCCCAAGAAAGCGAGTTGAAAAATGGCGCTCAGGGGCACTGCAATTCACAAACCTGCAGACTTATAAATGATGACTCTCGTCCACAAATATATTGATGGAAGGAAACGAAGAGGATTTGAAAGCAAGGCAGAATTGCAGGAAACAGATTTCAGGAGGGAGATTCGAATCGCCTTTAAAGCACAGGAAAGGCGGCAAAACCTCGACAATGATGCCCTTGGCCAAAAAGGGCGTATGCGTTTTTTCCTGAATATATTCAGAAAAAAACGCATACGCCCTTTTTGGCCAACCAAGCAACCTGGAAAGGCAAATCAGCGCTACAAAGAAGTCTCGCTTCCCATCGGTCAAAAGGGCCATGCTGAATAAAGTGTCAAAACCAGAAATGCAGGACAGGCCATGGAGAAACGGGAGCCTGGCTACGCTGATGGGCGGGATGTAAATTGCCAACAGCCACTCTGGAGAAGTGCACGGTGTGTCCTGAAACATCTACAAAACTCAGCTTAGGGAGCATAGGGCACATCCACTCATGGGCGTATAAATTGGGAAAACTAAAAATCAGCAAGACACAGGCACCCCAAAATTTAGGGCTGCTCTGTTGACAAGAACCTCCACTTGGTTACACCTTAAATATCCCAGGAAAGAGAAAAATGGATAAAGAAGTTGTGGTCCTTATGTACAATGGAATATCACTCAGCCATGAAATCAACGTCATAAGGCTAGTAGCAGCATGATGAGTGGATTTAGGTACGACGATTCTAAGTGAAATAAGTCACACAGAAAAAGACACTTATCATAAGCTATGACTTATAGAGGGAATGTAAAAACCGCTACCCTTGAACTGAATTACAAAACAGAATAGAGTCACACGTTTAGAAAACACACTATGGCTGCTTAACGGGAAAGGTGAGGTGGGGTGATGCATACAACAAGGGTTTCAAATTATCTGAGATACCGTTCCATAAACCCAATATGTAATAGACAAGACCTACTCCTTGCTCAATGAATTGGACTCAACACCGCCTATTCACCGCCCACGAATATATCTGACTAGTAAGAATCTTAAAACCTATGCATTGATATCTCTCTGTAAGTGAGTCAAGTGGGTGTAAAGCGGCAAAAACACAGGAGTGAAAAGCAGGTAAACCCCATTATAAATATCAATTACTTTTAAAAACCCGTGAAACAAAGACAGTGAAAGAGAGAGAAATTCTTAAAAAGTCGTTCAGGGGCTGTGATGCCACCTGGATTGACCATATCTAGACCCACAGCTGATTGAGACATAAGGGTGGACACTCTTGGGGCTGAGAGGTTTGGTGAGGTTGGGTGACCAAACGCAGACCCTATAAAGTAATACTGCGTGGTACCCATCCCATGGGTCCCAAATCTCCAGGTTCAAGGGCATCTTCCTACATCGAAAACATTCATGAGAAACCCAGAAGATGGTACACCGTGTGATCGGGAAAGGTTTCTAAAACGCACCTCATTTCTCATCTCCTTGTGCTCGGGTTCGCCATTCCAGCCGCTTTACTAGCAATCTCCCTCCTTGGAGAATCAGCACCTTTAACCTCCTGTTCCGTACAGGTTGCAATTTGTCCTGAGGATGAACGGGAAGAGGGGGAACCAATGAGAGACTAGCTCTAGGTGTTGGGACAGGCACAGGTCACTCTATTTTCCCCTCAAGAAGAAGAATTAACCACAGGCTCAGCATGCCGCCTGGGACCAGAATAGGGCCTGAAGCAATCCTGTGCTTTTGCGGCCAGCGCCCAAGAAAGCGAGTTGAAAAATGGCGCTCAGGGGCACTGCAATTCACAAACCTGCAGACTTATAAATGATGACTCTCGTCCACAAATTTATTGATGGAAGGAAACGAAGAGGATTTGAAAGCAAGGCAGAATTGCAGGAAACAGATTTCAGGAGGGAGATTCGAATCGCCTTTAAAGCACAGGAAAGGCGGCAATACCTCGACAATGATGCCCTTGGCCAAAAAGGGCGTATGCGTTTTTTCCTGAATATATTCAGGAAAAAACGCATACGCCCTTTTTGGCCAACCAAGCAACCTGGAAAGGCAAATCAGCGCTACAAAGAAGTCTCGCTTCCCATCGGTCAAAAGGGCCATGCTGAATAAAGTGTCAAAACCAGAAATGCAGGACAGGCCATGGAGAAACGGGAGCCTGGCTACGCTGATGGGCGGGATGTAAATTGCCAACAGCCACTCTGGAGAAGTGCACGGTGTGTCCTGAAACATCTACAAAACTCAGCTTAGGGAGCATAGGGCACATCCACTCATGGGCGTATAAATTGGGAAAAGTAAAAATCAGCAAGACACAGGCACCCCAAAGTTTAGGGCTGCTCTGTTGACAAGAATCTCCACTTCGTTACACCTTAAATATCCCAGGAAAGAGAAAAATGGATAAAGAAGTTGTGGTCCTTATGTACAATGGAATATCACTCAGCCATGAAATCAACGTCATAAGGCTAGTAGCAGCATGATGAGTGGATTTAGGTACGACGATTCTAAGTGAAATAAGTCACACAGAAAAAGACACTTATCATAAGATATGACTTATAGAGGGAATGTAAAAACCGCTACCCTTGAACTGAATTACAAAACAGAATAGAATCACACGTGTAGAAAACACACTATGGCTGCTTAACGGGAAAGGTGAGGTGGGGTGATGCATACAACAAGGGTTTCAAATTAGCTCAGATACCGTTCCATAAAACCAATATGTAATAGACAAGCCCTACTCCTTGCTCAAGGAATTGGACTCAGCACCCCCTTTTCACCGCCCTAGAATATATCTGACTAGTAAGAATCTTGAAACCTATGCATTGATATCTCTCTGTAAGTGAGTCAAGTGGGTGTAAAGCGGCAAAATCACAGCAGTGAAAAGCAGGTAAACCCCATTATAAAAATCAATTACTTTTAAAAACCCGTGAAACAAAGACAGTGAAAGAGAGAGAAATTCTTACAAAATTCTTTCAGCGGCTGTAATGCCACCTGGATTGACCATATCTAGACCCACAGCTGATTGAGACATAAGGGTGGACACTCTTGGGGCTGAGAGGTTTGGTGAGGTTGGGTGAGCAAACGCAGACCCTTTAAAATAATACTGCGTGGTACCCATCCCATGGGTCCCAAATCTCCAGGTTCAAGGGCATCTTCCTACATCGAAAACATGCATGAGAAACCCAGAAGATGGTAGACCGTGTGATCGGGAAAGGTTTCTAAAACGCACCTCATTTCTCATCTCCTTGTGCTCGGGTTCGCCATTCCAGCCGCTCTACTAGCAATCTCCCTCCTTGGAGAATCAGCACCTTTAACCTCCTGTTCCGTACAGCTTGCAATTTGTCCTGAGGATGAAAGGGAAGAGGGGGAACCAATGAGAGACTATCTCTAGGTGTTGGGATAGGCAGAGGTCACTCTATTTTCCCAACAGGAAGAAGAATTAACCACAGGCTCAGCCTGCCGCCTGGGACCAGAATAGGGCCTGAAGCAATCCTGCGCTTTTGCGGCCAGCGCCCAAGAAAGCGAGTTGAAAAATGGAGCTCAGGGGCACTGCAATTCACAAACCTGCAGACTTATAAATGATGACTCTCGTCCACAAATATATTGATGGAAGGAAACGAAGAGGATTTGAAAGCAAGGCAGAATTGCAGGAAACAGATTTCAGGAGGGAGATTCGAATCGCCTTTAAAGCACAGGAAAAGCGGCAAAACCTCGACAATGATGCCCTTGGCCAAAAAGGGCGTATGCGTTTTTTCCTGAATATATTCAGGAAAAAACGCATACGCCCTTTTTGGCCAACCAAGCAACCTGGAAAGGCAAATCAGCGCTACAAAGAAGTCTCGCTTCCCATCGGTCAAAAGGGCCATGCTGAATAAAGTGTCAAAACCAGAAATGCAGGACAGGCCATGGAGAAACGGGAGCCTGGCTACGCTGATGGGCGGGATGTAAATTGCCAACAGCCACTCTGGAGAAGTGCACGGTGTGTCCTGAAACATCTACAAAACTCAGCTTAGGGAGCATAGGGCACATCCACTCATGGGCGTATAAATTGGGAAAACTAAAAATCAGCAAGACACAGGCACCCCAAAATTTAGGTCTGCTCTGTTGACAAGAACCTCCACTTGGTTACACCTTAAATATCCCAGGAAAGAGAAAAATGGATAAAGAAGTTGTGGTCCTTATGTACAATGGAATATCACTCAGTCATGAAATCAACGTCATAAGGCTAGTAGCAGCATGATGAGTGGATTTAGGTACGACGATTCTAAGTGAAATAAGTCACACAGAAAAAGACACTTATCATAAGATATGACTTATAGAGGGAATGTAAAAACCGCTACCCTTGAACTGAATTACAAAACAGAATAGAGTCACACGTTTAGAAAACACACTATGGCTGCTTAACGGGAAAGGTGAGGTGGGGTGATTCATAAAACAAGGGTTTCAAATTATCTGAGATACCGTTCCATAAACCCAATATGTAATAGACAAGACCTACTCCTTGCTCAATGAATTGGACTCAACACCCCCTATTCACCGCCCACGAATATATCTGAATAGTAAGAATCTTAAAACCTATGCATTGATATCTCTCTGTAAGTGAGTCAAGTGGGTGTAAAGCGGCAAAAACACAGGAGTGAAAAGCAGGTAAACCCCATTATAAATATCAATTACTTTTAAAAACCCGTGAAACAAAGACAGTGAAAGAGAGAGAAATTCTTAAAAAGTCGTTCAGGGGCTGTGATGCCACCTGGATTGACCACATCTAGACCCACAGCTGATTGAGACATAAGGGTGGACACTCTTGGGGCTGAGAGGTTTGGTGAGGTTGGGTGAGCAAACGCAGACCCTATAAAGTAATACTGCGTGGTACCCATCCCATGGGTCCCAAATCTCCAGGTTCAAGGGCATCTTCCTACATCGAAAACATTCATGAGAAACCCAGAAGATGGTACACCGTGTGATCGGGAAAGGTTTCTAAAACGCACCTCATTTCTCATCTCCTTGTGCTTGGGTTCGCCATTCCAGCCGCTTTACTAGCAATCTCCCTCCTTGGAGAATCAGCACCTTTAACCTCCTGTTCCGTACAGGTTGCAATTTGTCCTGAGGATGAACGGGAAGAGGGGGAACCAATGAGAGACTAGCTCTAGGTGTTGGGACAGGCACAGGTCACTCTATTTTCCCCTCAAGAAGAAGAATTAACCACAGGCTCAGCATGCCGCCTGGGACCAGAATAGGGCCTGAAGCAATCCTGCGCTTTTGCGGCCAGCGCCCAAGAAAGCGAGTTGAAAAATGGCGCTCAGGGGCACTGCAATTCACAAACCTGCAGACTTATAAATGATGACTCTCGTCCACAAATATATTGATGGAAGGAAACGAAGAGGATTTGAAAGCAAGGCAGAATTGCAGGAAACAGATTTCAGGAGGGAGATTCGAATCGCCTTTAAAGCACAGGAAAGGCGGCAAAACCTCGACAATGATGCCCTTGGCCAAAAAGGGCGTATGCGTTTTTTCCTGAATATATTCAGGAAAAAACGCATACGCCCTTTTTGGCCAACCAAGCAACCTGGAAAGGCAAATCAGCGCTACAAAGAAGTCTCGCTTCCCATCGGTCAAAAGGGCCATGCTGAATAAAGTGTCAAAACCAGAAATGCAGGACAGGCCATGGAGAAACGGGAGCCTGGCTACGCTGATGGGCGGGATATAAATTGCCAACAGCCACTCTGGAGAAGTGCACGGTGTGTCCTGAAACATCTACAAAACTCAGCTTAGGGAGCATAGGGCACATCCACTCATGGGCGTATAAATTGGGAAAACTAAAAATCAGCAAGACACAGGCACCCCAAAATTTAGGTCTCCTCTGTTGACAGGAACCTCCACTTGGTTACACCTTAAATATCCCAGGAAAGAGAAAAATGGATAAAGAAGTTGTGGTCCTTATGTACAATGGAATATCACTCAGTCATGAAATCAACGTCATAAGGCTAGTAGCAGCATGATGAGTGGATTTAGGTACGAAGATTCTAAGTGAAATAAGTCACACAGAAAAAGACACTTATCATAAGCTATGACTTATAGAGGGAATGTAAAAACCGCTACCCTTGAACTGAATTACAAAACAGAATAGAGTCACACGTTTAGAAAACACACTATGGCTGCTTAACGGGAAAGGTGAGGTGGGGTGATGCATACAACAAGGGTTTCAAATTAGCTCAGATACCGTTCCATAAACCCAATATGTAATAGACAAGCCTTACTCCTTCCTCAATGAATTGGACTCAACACCCCCAATTCACCGCCCAAGAATATATCTGACTAGTAAGAATCTTGAAACCTATGCATTGATATCTCTCTGTAAGTGAGTCAAGTGGGTGTAAAGCGGCAAAAACACAGGAGTGAAAAGCAGGTAAACCCCATTATAAATATCAATTACTTTTAAAAACCCGTGAAACAAAGACAGTGAAAGAGAGAGAAATTCTTAAAAAGTCGTTCAGGGGCTGTGATGCCACCTGGATTGACCACATCTAGACCCACAGCTGATTGAGACATAAGGGTGGACACTCTTGGGGCTGAGAGGTTTGGTGAGGTTGGGTGAGCAAACGCAGACCCTATAAAGTAATACTGCGTGGTACCCATCCCATGGGTCCCAAATCTCCAGGTTCAAGGGCATCTTCCTACATCGAAAACATTCATGAGAAACCCAGAAGATGGTACACCGTGTGATCGGGAAAGGTTTCTAAAACGCACCTCATTTCTCATCTCCTTGTGCTTGGGTTCGCCATTCCAGCCGCTTTACTAGCAATCTCCCTCCTTGGAGAATCAGCACCTTTAACCTCCTGTTCCGTACAGGTTGCAATTTGTCCTGAGGATGAACGGGAAGAGGGGGAACCAATGAGAGACTAGCTCTAGGTGTTGGGACAGGCACAGGTCACTCTATTTTCCCCTCAAGAAGAAGAATTAACCACAGGCTCAGCATGCCGCCTGGGACCTGAATAGGGCCTGAAGCAATCCTGCACTTTTGCGGCCAGCGCCCAAGAAAGCGAGTTGAAAAATGGCGCTCAGGGGCACTGCAATTCACAAACCTGCAGACTTATAAATGATGACTCTCGTCCACAAATATATTGATGGAAGGAAACGAAGAGGATTTGAAAGCAAGGCAGAATTGCAGGAAACAGATTTCAGGAGGGAGATTCGAATCGCCTTTAAAGCACAGGAAAGGCGGCAAAACCTCGACAATGATGCCCTTGGCCAAAAAGGGCGTATGCGTTTTTTCCTGAATATATTCAGGAAAAAACGCATACGCCCTTTTTGGCCAACCAAGCAACCTGGAAAGGCAAATCAGCGCTACAAAGAAGTCTCGCTTCCCATCGGTCAAAAGGGCCATGCTGAATAAAGGGTCAAAACCAGAAATGCAGGACAGGCCATGGAGAAACGGGAGCCTGGCTACGCTGATGGGCGGGATGTAAATTGCCAACAGCCACTCTGGAGAAGTGCACGGTGTGTCCTGAAACATCTACAAAACTCAGCTTAGGGAGCATAGGGCACATCCACTCATGGGCGTATAAATTGGGAAAACTAAAAATCAGCAAGACACAGGCACCCCAAAATTTAGGGCTGCTCTTTTGACAAGAACCTCCACTTGGTTACACCTTAAATATCCCAGGAAAGAGAAAAATGGATAAAGAAGTTGTGGTCCTTATGTACAATGGAATATCACTCAGCCATGAAATCAACGTCATAAGGCTAGTAGCAGCATGATGAGTGGATTTAGGTACGACGATTCTAAGTGAAATAAGTCACACAGAAAAAGACACTTATCATAAGATATGACTTATAGAGGGAATGTAAAAACCGCTACCCTTGAACTGAATTACAAAACAGAATAGAGTCACACGTTTAGAAAACACACTATGGCTGCTTAACGGGAAAGGTGAGGTGGGGTGATTCATAAAACAAGGGTTTCAAATTATCTGAGATACCGTTCCATAAACCCAATATGTAATAGACAAGACCTACTCATTGCTCAATGAATTGGACTCAACACCCCCTATTCACCGCCCACGAATATATCTGAATAGTAAGAATCTTAAAACCTATGCATTGATATCTCTCTGTAAGTGAGTCAAGTGGGTGTAAAGCGGCAAAAACACAGGAGTGAAAAGCAGGTAAACCCCATTATAAATATCAATTACTTTTAAAAACCCGTGAAACAAAGACAGTGAAAGAGAGAGAAATTCTTAAAAAGTCGTTCAGGGGCTGTGATGCCACCTGGATTGACCACATCTAGACCCACAGCTGATTGAGACATAAGGGTGGACACTCTTGGGGCTGAGAGGTTTGGTGAGGTTGGGTGAGCAAACGCAGACCCTATAAAGTAATACTGCGTGGTACCCATCCCATGGGTCCCAAATCTCCAGGTTCAAGGGCATCTTCCTACATCGAAAACATTCATGAGAAACCCAGAAGATGGTACACCGTGTGATCGGGAAAGGTTTCTAAAACGCACCTCATTTCTCATCTCCTTGTGCTCGGGTTCGCCATTCCAGCCGCTTTACTAGCAATCTCCCTCCTTGGAGAATCAGCACCTTTAACCTCCTGTTCCGTACAGGTTGCAATTTGTCCTGAGGATGAACGGGAAGAGGGGGAACCAATGAGAGACTAGCTCTA
This sequence comes from Balaenoptera physalus, assembly GCF_965194825.1. Lineage (NCBI taxonomy): Eukaryota > Metazoa > Chordata > Mammalia > Artiodactyla > Balaenopteridae > Balaenoptera > Balaenoptera physalus. The sequence goes on from NW_028125836.1 coordinate 151,118, forward strand.
GGTGTTGGGACAGGCACAGGTCACTCTATTTTCCCCTCAAGAAGAAGAATTAACCACAGGCTCAGCATGCCGCATGGGACCAGAATAGGGCCTGAAGCAATCCTGCGCTTTTGCGGCCAGCGCCCAAGAAAGCGAGTTGAAAAATGGCGCTCAGGGGCACTGCAATTCACAAACCTGCAGACTTATAAATGATGACTCTCGTCCACAAATATATTGATGGAAGGAAACGAAGAGGATTTGAAAGCAAGGCAGAATTGCAGGAAACAGATTTCAGGAGGGAGATTCGAATCGCCTTTAAAGCACAGGAAAGGCGGCAAAACGTCGACAATGATGCCCTTGGCCAAAAAGGGCGTATGCGTTTTTTCCTGAATATATTCAGGAAAAAACGCATACGCCCTTTTTGGCCAACCAAGCAACCTGGAAAGGCAAATCAGCGCTACAAAGAAGTCTCGCTTCCCATCGGTCAAAAGGGCCATGCTGAATAAAGTGTCAAAACCAGAAATGCAGGACAGGCCATGGAGAAACGGGAGCCTGGCTACGCTGATGGGCGGGATGTAAATTGCCAACAGCCACTCTGGAGAAGTGCACGGTGTGTCCTGAAACATCTACAAAACTCAGCTTAGGGAGCATAGGGCACATCCACTCATGGGCGTATAAATTGGGAAAAGTAAAAATCAGCAAGACACAGGCACCCCAAAGTTTAGGGCTGCTCTGTTGACAAGAATCTCCACTTCGTTACACCTTAAATATCCCAGGAAAGAGAAAAATGGATAAAGAAGTTGTGGTCCTTATGTACAATGGAATATCACTCAGCCATGAAATCAACGTCATAAGGCTAGTAGCAGCATGATGAGTGGATTTAGGTACGACGATTCTAAGTGAAATAAGTCACACAGAAAAAGACACTTATCATAAGATATGACTTATAGAGGGAATGTAAAAACCGCTACCCTTGAAATGAATTACAAAACAGAATAGAATCACACGTTTAGAAAACACACTATGGCTGCTTAACGGGAAAGGTGAGGTGGGGTGATGCATACAACAAGGGTTTCAAATTAGCTCAGATACCGTTCCATAAAACCAATATGTAATAGACAAGCCGTACTCCTTGCTCAAGGAATTGGACTCAGCACCCCCTATTCACCGCCCTAGAATATATCTGACTAGTAAGAATCTTGAAACCTATGCATTGATATCTCTCTGAAAGTATGTCAAGTGGGTGTAAAGCGGCAAAATCACAGCAGTGAAAAGCAGGTAAACCCCATTATAAAAATCAATTACTTTTAAAAACCCGTGAAACAAAGACAGTGAAAGAGAGAGAAATTCTTACAAAATTCTTTCAGCGGCTGTAATGCCACCTGGATTGACCATATCTAGACCCACAGCTGATTGAGACATAAGGGTGGACACTCTTGGGGCTGAGAGGTTTGGTGAGGTTGGGTGAGCAAACGCAGACCCTTTAAAGTAATACTGCGTGGTACCCATCCCATGGGTCCCAAATCTCCAGGTTCAAGGGCATCTTCCTACATCGAAAACATGCATGAGAAACCCAGAAGATGGTACACCGTGTGATCGGGAAAGGTTTCTAAAACGCACCTCATTTCTCATCTCCTTGTGCTCGGGTTCGCCATTCCAGCCGCTTTACTAGCAATCTCCCTCCTTGGAGATTCAGCACCTTTAACCTCCTGTTCCGTACAGGTTGAAATTTGTCCTGAGGATGAACGGGAAGAGGGGGAACTAATGAGAGACTAGCTCTAGGTGTTGGGACAGGCACAGGTCACTCTATTTTCCCCTCAAGAAGAAGAATTAACCACAGGCTCAGCATGCCGCCTGGGACCTGAATAGGGCCTGAAGCAATCCTGCGCTTTTGCGGCCAGCGCCCAAGAAAGCGAGTTGAAAAATGGCGCTCAGGGGCACTGCAATTCACAAACCTGCAGACTTATAAATGATGACTCTCGTCCACAAATATATTGAGGGAAGGCAACGAAGAGGATTTGAAAGCAAGGCAGAATTGCAGGAAACAGATTTCAGGAGGGAGATTCGAATCGCCTTTAAAGCACAGGAAAAGCGGCAAAACCTCGACAATGATGCCCTTGGCCAAAAAGGGCGTATGCGTTTTTTCCTGAATATATTCAGGAAAAAACGCATACGCCCTTTTTGGCCAACCAAGCAACCTGGAAAGGCAAATCAGCGCTACAAAGAAGTCTCGCTTCCCATCGGTCAAAAGGGCCATGCTGAATAAAGTGTCAAAACCAGAAATGCAGGACAGGCCATGGAGAAACGGGAGCCTGGCTACGCTGATGGGCGGGATGTAAATTGCCAACAGCCACTCTGGAGAAGTGCACGGTGTGTCCTGAAACATCTACAAAACTCAGCTTAGGGAGCATAGGGCACATCCACTCATGGGCGTATAAATTGGGAAAAGTAAAAATCAGCAAGACACAGGCACCCCAAAGTTTAGGGCTGCTCTGTTGACAAGAATCTCCACTTCGTTACACCTTAAATATCCCAGGAAAGAGAAAAATGGATAAAGAAGTTGTGGTCCTTATGTACAATGGAATATCACTCAGCCATGAAATCAACGTCATAAGGCTAGTAGCAGCATGATGAGTGGATTTAGGTACGACGATTCTAAGTGAAATAAGTCACACAGAAAAAGACACTTATCATAAGATATGACTTATAGAGGGAATGTAAAAACCGCTACCCTTGAACTGAATTACAAAACAGAATAGAATCACACGTTTAGAAAACACACTATGGCTGCTTAACGGGAAAGGTGAGGTGGGGTGATGCATACAACAAGGGTTTCAAATTAGCTCAGATACCGTTCCATAAAACCAATATGTAATAGACAAGCCCTACTCCTTGCTCAAGGAATTGGACTCAGCACCCCCTATTCACCGCCCTAGAATATATCTGACTAGTAAGAATCTTGAAACCTATGCATTGATATCTCTCTTAAAGTGAGTCAAGTGGGTGTAAAGCGGCAAAATCACAGCAGTGAAAAGCAGGTAAACCCCATTATAAAAATCAATTACTTTTAAAAACCCGTGAAACAAAGACAGTGAAAGAGAGAGAAATTCTTACAAAATTCTTTCAGCGGCTGTAATGCCACCTGGATTGACCATATCTAGACCCACAGCTGATTGAGACATAAGGGTGGACACTCTTGGGGCTGAGAGGTTTGGTGAGGTTGGGTGAGCAAACGCAGACCCTTTAAAGTAATACTGCCTGGTACCCATCCCATGGGTCCCAAATCTCCAGGTTCAAGGGCATCTTCCTACATCGAAAACATGCATGAGAAACCCAGAAGATGGTACACCGTGTGATCGGGAAAGGTTTCTAAAACGCACCTCATTTCTCATCTCCTTGTGCTCGGGTTCGCCATTCCAGCCGCTTTACTAGCAATCTCCCTCCTTGGAGAATCAGCACCTTTAACCTCCTGTTCCGTACAGCTTGCAATTTGTCCTGAGGATGAAAGGGAAGAGGGGGAACCAATGAGAGACTATCTCTAGGTGTTGGGATAGGCAGAGGTCACTCTATTTTCCCAACAGGAAGAAGAATTAACCACAGGCTCAGCCTGCCGCCTGGGACCAGAATAGGGCCTGAAGCAATCCTGCGCTTTTGCGGCCAGCGCCCAAGAAAGCGAGTTGAAAAATGGCGCTCAGGGGCACTGCAATTCACAAACCTGCAGACTTATAAATGATGACTCTCGTCCACAAATATATTGAGGGAAGGCAACGAAGAGGATTTGAAAGCAAGGCAGAATTGCAGGAAACAGATTTCAGGAGGGAGATTCGAATCGCCTTTAAAGCACAGGAAAAGCGGCAAAACCTCGACAATGATGCCCTTGGCCAAAAAGGGCGTATGCGTTTTTTCCTGAATATATTCAGGAAAAAACGCATACGCCCTTTTTGGCCAACCAAGCAACCTGGAAAGGCAAATCAGCGCTACAAAGAAGTCTCGCTTCCCATCGGTCAAAAGGGCCATGCTGAATAAAGTGTCAAAACCAGAAATGCAGGACAGGCCATGGAGAAACGGGAGCCTGGCTACGCTGATGGGCGGGATGTAAATTGCCAACAGCCACTCTGGAGAAGTGCACGGTGTGTCCTGAAACATCTACAAAACTCAGCTTAGGGAGCATAGGGCACATCCACTCATGGGCGTATAAATTGGGAAAACTAAAAATCAGCAAGACACAGGCACCCCAAAATTTAGGTCTGCTCTGTTGACAAGAACCTCCACTTGGTTACACCTTAAATATCACAGGAAAGAGAAAAATGGATAAAGAAGTTGTGGTCCTTATGTACAATGGAATATCACTCAGCCATGAAATCAACGTCATAAGGCTAGTAGCAGCATGATGAGTGGATTTAGGTACGACGATTCTAAGTGAAATAAGTCACACAGAAAAAGACACTTATCATAAGATATGACTTATAGAGGGAATGTAAAAACCGCTACCCTTGAACTGAATTACAAAACAGAATAGAGTCACACGTTTAGAAAACACACTATGGCTGCTTAACGGGAAAGGTGAGGTGGGGTGATTCATAAAACAAGGGTTTCAAATTATCTGAGATACCGTTCCATAAACCCAATATGTAATAGACAAGACCTACTCCTTGCTCAATGAATTGGACTCAACACCCCCTATTCACCGCCCACGAATATATCTGAATAGTAAGAATCTTAAAACCTATGCATTGATATCTCTCTGTAAGTGAGTCAAGTGGGTGTAAAGCGGCAAAAACACAGGAGTGAAAAGCAGGTAAACCCCATTATAAATATCAATTACTTTTAAAAACCCGTGAAACAAAGACAGTGAAAGAGAGAGAAATTCTTAAAAAGTCGTTCAGGGGCTGTGATGCCACCTGGATTGACCACATCTAGACCCACAGCTGATTGAGACATAAGGGTGGACACTCTTGGGGCTGAGAGGTTTGGTGAGGTTGGGTGAGCAAACGCAGACCCTATAAAGTAATACTGCGTGGTACCCATCCCATGGGTCCCAAATCTCCAGGTTCAAGGGCATCTTCCTACATCGAAAACATTCATGAGAAACCCAGAAGATGGTACACCGTGTGATCGGGAAAGGTTTCTAAAACGCACCTCATTTCTCATCTCCTTGTGCTTGGGTTCCCCATTCCAGCCGCTTTACTAGCAATCTCCCTCCTTGGAGAATCAGCACCTTTAACCTCCTGTTCCGTACAGGTTGCAATTTGTCCTGAGGATGAACGGGAAGAGGGGGAACCAATGAGAGACTAGCTCTAGGTGTTGGGACAGGCACAGGTCACTCTATTTTCCCCTCAAGAAGAAGAATTAACCACAGGCTCAGCATGCCGCCTGGGACCTGAATAGGGCCTGAAGCAATCCTGCGCTTTTGCGGCCAGCGCCCAAGAAAGCGAGTTGAAAAATGGCGCTCAGGGGCACTGCAATTCACAAACCTGCAGACTTATAAATGATGACTCTCGTCCACAAATATATTGATGGAAGGAAACGAAGAGGATTTGAAAGCAAGGCAGAATTGCAGGAAACAGATTTCAGGAGGGAGATTCGAATCGCCTTTAAAGCACAGGAAAGGCGGCAAAACCTCGACAATGATGCCCTTGGCCAAAAAGGGCGTATGCGTTTTTTCCTGAATATATTCAGGAAAAAACGCATACGCCCTTTTTGGCCAACCAAGCAACCTGGAAAGGCAAATCAGCGCTACAAAGAAGTCTCGCTTCCCATCGGTCAAAAGGGCCATGCTGAATAAAGTGTCAAAACCAGAAATGCAGGACAGGCCATGGAGAAACGGGAGCCTGGCTACGCTGATGGGCGGGATGTAAATTGCCAACAGCCACTCTGGAGAAGTGCACGGTGTGTCCTGAAACATCTACAAAACTCAGCTTAGGGAGGATAGGGCACATCCACTCATGGGCGTATAAATTGGGAAAACTAAAAATCAGCAAGACACAGGCACCCCAAAATTTAGGTCTCCTCTGTTGACAAGAACCTCCACTTGGTTACACCTTAAATATCCCAGGAAAGAGAAAAATGGATAAAGAAGTTGTGGTCCTTATGTACAATGGAATATCACTCAGCCATGAAATCAACGTCATAAGGCTAGTAGCAGCATGATGAGTGGATTTAGGTACGACGATTCTAAGTGAAATAAGTCACACAGAAAAAGACACTTATCATAAGCTATGACTTATAGAGGGAATGTAAAAACCGCTACCCTTGAACTGAATTACAAAACAGAATAGAGTCACACGTTTAGAAAACACACTATGGCTGCTTAACGGGAAAGGTGAGGTGGGGTAATGCATACAACAAGGGTTTCAAATTATCTGAGATACCGTTCCATAAACCCAATATGTAATAGACAAGACCTACTCCTTGCTCAATGAATTGGACTCAACACCGCCTATTCACCGCCCACGAATATATCTGACTAGTAAGAATCTTAAAACCTATGCATTGATATCTCTCTGTAAGTGAGTCAAGTGGGTGTAAAGCGGCAAAAACACAGGAGTGAAAAGCAGGTAAACCCCATTATAAATATCAATTACTTTTAAAAACCCGTGAAACAAAGACAGTGAAAGAGAGAGAAATTCTTAAAAAGTCGTTCAGGGGCTGTGATGCCACCTGGATTGACCACATCTAGACCCACAGCTGATTGAGACATAAGGGTGGACACTCTTGGGGCTGAGAGGTTTGGTGAGGTTGGGTGAGCAAACGCAGACCCTATAAAGTAATACTGCGTGGTACCCATCCCATGGGTCCCAAATCTCCAGGTTCAAGGGCATCTTCCTACATCGAAAACATTCATGAGAAACCCAGAAGATGGTACACCGTGTGATCGGGAAAGGTTTCTAAAACGCACCTCATTTCTCATCTCCTTGTGCTTGGGTTCGCCATTCCAGCCGCTTTACTAGCAATCTCCCTCCTTGGAGAATCAGCACCTTTAACCTCCTGTTCCGTACAGGTTGCAATTTGTCCTGAGGATGAACGGGAAGAGGGGGAACCAATGAGAGACTAGCTCTAGGTGTTGGGACAGGCAGAGGTCACTCTATTTTCCCAACAGGAAGAAGAATTAACCACAGGCTCAGCCTGCCGCCTGGGACCAGAATAGGGCCTGAAGCAATCCTGCGCTTTTGCGGCCAGCGCCCAAGAAAGCGAGTTGAAAAATGGCGCTCAGGGGCACTGCAATTCACAAACCTGCAGACTTATAAATGATGACTCTCGTCCACAAATATATTGAGGGAAGGCAACGAAGAGGATTTGAAAGCAAGGCAGAATTGCAGGAAACAGATTTCAGGAGGGAGATTCGAATCGCCTTTAAAGCACAGGAAAAGCGGCAAAACCTCGACAATGATGCCCTTGGCCAAAAAGGGCGTATGCGTTTTTTCCTGAATATATTCAGGAAAAAACGCATACGCCCTTTTTGGCCAACCAAGCAACCTGGAAAGGCAAATCAGCGCTACAAAGAAGTCTCGCTTCCCATCGGTCAAAAGGGCCATGCTGAATAAAGTGTCAAAACCAGAAATGCAGGACAGGCCATGGAGAAACGGGAGCCTGGCTACGCTGATGGGCGGGATGTAAATTGCCAACAGCCACTCTGGAGAAGTGCACGGTGTGTCCTGAAACATCTACAAAACTCAGCTTAGGGAGCATAGGGCACATCCACTCATGGGCGTATAAATTGGGAAAAGTAAAAATCAGCAAGACACAGGCACCCCAAAGTTTAGGGCTGCTCTGTTGACAAGAATCTCCACTTCGTTACACCTTAAATATCCCAGGAAAGAGAAAAATGGATAAAGAAGTTGTGGTCCTTATGTACAATGGAATATCACTCAGCCATGAAATCAACGTCATAAGGCTAGTAGCAGCATGATGAGTGGATTTAGGTACGACGATTCTAAGTGAAATAAGTCACACAGAAAAAGACACTTATCATAAGATATGACTTATAGAGGGAATGTAAAAACCGCTACCCTTGAACTGAATTACAAAACAGAATAGAATCACACGTTTAGAAAACACACTATGGCTGCTTAACGGGAAAGGTGAGGTGGGGTGATGCATACAACAAGGGTTTCAAATTAGCTCAGATACCGTTCCATAAAACCAATATGTAATAGACAAGCCCTACTCCTTGCTCAAGGAATTGGACTCAGCACCCCCTATTCACCGCCCTAGAATATATCTGACTAGTAAGAATCTTGAAACCTATGCATTGATATCTCTCTTAAAGTGAGTCAAGTGGGTGTAAAGCGGCAAAATCACAGCAGTGAAAAGCAGGTAAACCCCATTATAAAAATCAATTACTTTTAAAAACCCGTGAAACAAAGACAGTGAAAGAGAGAGAAATTCTTACAAAATTCTTTCAGCGGCTGTAATGCCACCTGGATTGACCATATCTAGACCCACAGCTGATTGAGACATAAGGGTGGACACTCTTGGGGCTGAGAGGTTTGGTGAGGTTGGGTGAGCAAACGCAGACCCTTTAAAGTAATACTGCCTGGTACCCATCCCATGGGTCCCAAATCTCCAGGTTCAAGGGCATCTTCCTACATCGAAAACATGCATGAGAAACCCAGAAGATGGTACACCGTGTGATCGGGAAAGGTTTCTAAAACGCACCTCATTTCTCATCTCCTTGTGCTCGGGTTCGCCATTCCAGCCGCTTTACTAGCAATCTCCCTCCTTGGAGAATCAGCACCTTTAACCTCCTGTTCCGTACAGCTTGCAATTTGTCCTGAGGATGAAAGGGAAGAGGGGGAACCAATGAGAGACTATCTCTAGGTGTTGGGATAGGCAGAGGTCACTCTATTTTCCCAACAGGAAGAAGAATTAACCACAGGCTCAGCCTGCCGCCTGGGACCAGAATAGGGCCTGAAGCAATCCTGCGCTTTTGCGGCCAGCGCCCAAGAAAGCGAGTTGAAAAATGGCGCTCAGGGGCACTGCAATTCACAAACCTGCAGACTTATAAATGATGACTCTCGTCCACAAATATATTGAGGGAAGGCAACGAAGAGGATTTGAAAGCAAGGCAGAATTGCAGGAAACAGATTTCAGGAGGGAGATTCGAATCGCCTTTAAAGCACAGGAAAAGCGGCAAAACCTCGACAATGATGCCCTTGGCCAAAAAGGGCGTATGCGTTTTTTCCTGAATATATTCAGGAAAAAACGCATACGCCCTTTTTGGCCAACCAAGCAACCTGGAAAGGCAAATCAGCGCTACAAAGAAGTCTCGCTTCCCATCGGTCAAAAGGGCCATGCTGAATAAAGTGTCAAAACCAGAAATGCAGGACAGGCCATGGAGAAACGGGAGCCTGGCTACGCTGATGGGCGGGATGTAAATTGCCAACAGCCACTCTGGAGAAGTGCACGGTGTGTCCTGAAACATCTACAAAACTCAGCTTAGGGAGCATAGGGCACATCCACTCATGGGCGTATAAATTGGGAAAACTAAAAATCAGCAAGACACAGGCACCCCAAAATTTAGGTCTGCTCTGTTGACAAGAACCTCCACTTGGTTACACCTTAAATATCACAGGAAAGAGAAAAATGGATAAAGAAGTTGTGGTCCTTATGTACAATGGAATATCACTCAGCCATGAAATCAACGTCATAAGGCTAGTAGCAGCATGATGAGTGGATTTAGGTACGACGATTCTAAGTGAAATAAGTCACACAGAAAAAGACACTTATCATAAGATATGACTTATAGAGGGAATGTAAAAACCGCTACCCTTGAACTGAATTACAAAACAGAATAGAGTCACACGTTTAGAAAACACACTATGGCTGCTTAACGGGAAAGGTGAGGTGGGGTGATTCATAAAACAAGGGTTTCAAATTATCTGAGATACCGTTCCATAAACCCAATATGTAATAGACAAGACCTACTCCTTGCTCAATGAATTGGACTCAACACCCCCTATTCACCGCCCACGAATATATCTGAATAGTAAGAATCTTAAAACCTATGCATTGATATCTCTCTGTAAGTGAGTCAAGTGGGTGTAAAGCGGCAAAAACACAGGAGTGAAAAGCAGGTAAACCCCATTATAAATATCAATTACTTTTAAAAACCCGTGAAACAAAGACAGTGAAAGAGAGAGAAATTCTTAAAAAGTCGTTCAGGGGCTGTGATGCCACCTGGATTGACCACATCTAGACCCACAGCTGATTGAGACATAAGGGTGGACACTCTTGGGGCTGAGAGGTTTGGTGAGGTTGGGTGAGCAAACGCAGACCCTATAAAGTAATACTGCGTGGTACCCATCCCATGGGTCCCAAATCTCCAGGTTCAAGGGCATCTTCCTACATCGAAAACATTCATGAGAAACCCAGAAGATGGTACACCGTGTGATCGGGAAAGGTTTCTAAAACGCACCTCATTTCTCATCTCCTTGTGCTTGGGTTCCCCATTCCAGCCGCTTTACTAGCAATCTCCCTCCTTGGAGAATCAGCACCTTTAACCTCCTGTTCCGTACAGGTTGCAATTTGTCCTGAGGATGAACGGGAAGAGGGGGAACCAATGAGAGACTAGCTCTAGGTGTTGGGACAGGCACAGGTCACTCTATTTTCCCCTCAAGAAGAAGAATTAACCACAGGCTCAGCATGCCGCCTGGGACCTGAATAGGGCCTGAAGCAATCCTGCGCTTTTGCGGCCAGCGCCCAAGAAAGCGAGTTGAAAAATGGCGCTCAGGGGCACTGCAATTCACAAACCTGCAGACTTATAAATGATGACTCTCGTCCACAAATATATTGATGGAAGGAAACGAAGAGGATTTGAAAGCAAGGCAGAATTGCAGGAAACAGATTTCAGGAGGGAGATTCGAATCGCCTTTAAAGCACAGGAAAGGCGGCAAAACCTCGACAATGATGCCCTTGGCCAAAAAGGGCGTATGCGTTTTTTCCTGAATATATTCAGGAAAAAACGCATACGCCCTTTTTGGCCAACCAAGCAACCTGGAAAGGCAAATCAGCGCTACAAAGAAGTCTCGCTTCCCATCGGTCAAAAGGGCCATGCTGAATAAAGTGTCAAAACCAGAAATGCAGGACAGGCCATGGAGAAACGGGAGCCTGGCTACGCTGATGGGCGGGATGTAAATTGCCAACAGCCACTCTGGAGAAGTGCACGGTGTGTCCTGAAACATCTACAAAACTCAGCTTAGGGAGGATAGGGCACATCCACTCATGGGCGTATAAATTGGGAAAACTAAAAATCAGCAAGACACAGGCACCCCAAAATTTAGGTCTCCTCTGTTGACAAGAACCTCCACTTGGTTACACCTTAAATATCCCAGGAAAGAGAAAAATGGATAAAGAAGTTGTGGTCCTTATGTACAATGGAATATCACTCAGCCAAGAAATCAACGTCATAAGGCTAGTAGCAGCATGATGAGTGGATTTAGGTACGACGATTCTAAGTGAAATAAGTCACACAGAAAAAGACACTTATCATAAGCTATGACTTATAGAGGGAATGTAAAAACCGCTACCCTTGAACTGAATTACAAAACAGAATAGAGTCACACGTTTAGAAAACACACTATGGCTGCTTAACGGGAAAGCTGAGGTGGGGTAATGCATACAACAAGGGTTTCAAATTATCTGAGATACCGTTCCATAAACCCAATATGTAATAGACAAGACCTACTCCTTGCTCAATGAATTGGACTCAACACCGCCTATTCACCGCCCACGAATATATCTGACTAGTAAGAATCTTAAAACCTATGCATTGATATCTCTCTGTAAGTGAGTCAAGTGGGTGTAAAGCGGCAAAAACACAGGAGTGAAAAGCAGGTAAACCCCATTATAAATATCAATTACTTTTAAAAACCCGTGAAACAAAGACAGTGAAAGAGAGAGAAATTCTTAAAAAGTCGTTCAGGGGCTGTGATGCCACCTGGATTGACCACATCTAGACCCACAGCTGATTGAGACATAAGGGTGGACACTCTTGGGGCTGAGAGGTTTGGTGAGGTTGGGTGAGCAAACGCAGACCCTATAAAGTAATACTGCGTGGTACCCATCCCATGGGTCCCAAATCTCCAGGTTCAAGGGCATCTTCCTACATCGAAAACATTCATGAGAAACCCAGAAGATGGTACACCGTGTGATCGGGAAAGGTTTCTAAAACGCACCTCATTTCTCATCTCCTTGTGCTTGGGTTCGCCATTCCAGCCGCTTTACTAGCAATCTCCCTCCTTGGAGAATCAGCACCTTTAACCTCCTGTTCCGTACAGGTTGCAATTTGTCCTGAGGATGAACGGGAAGAGGGGGAACCAATGAGAGACTAGCTCTAGGTGTTGGGACAGGCAGAGGTCACTCTATTTTCCCAACAGGAAGAAGAATTAACCACAGGCTCAGCCTGCCGCCTGGGACCAGAATAGGGCCTGAAGCAATCCTGCGCTTTTGCGGCCAGCGCCCAAGAAAGCGAGTTGAAAAATGGCGCTCAGGGGCACTGCAATTCACAAACCTGCAGACTTATAAATGATGACTCTCGTCCACAAATATATTGAGGGAAGGCAACGAAGAGGATTTGAAAGCAAGGCAGAATTGCAGGAAACAGATTTCAGGAGGGAGATTCGAATCGCCTTTAAAGCACAGGAAAAGCGGCAAAACCTCGACAATGATGCCCTTGGCCAAAAAGGGCGTATGCGTTTTTTCCTGAATATATTCAGGAAAAAACGCATACGCCCTTTTTGGCCAACCAAGCAACCTGGAAAGGCAAATCAGCGCTACAAAGAAGTCTCGCTTCCCATCGGTCAAAAGGGCCATGCTGAATAAAGTGTCAAAACCAGAAATGCAGGACAGGCCATGGAGAAACGGGAGCCTGGCTACGCTGATGGGCGGGATGTAAATTGCCAACAGCCACTCTGGAGAAGTGCACGGTGTGTCCTGAAACATCTACAAAACTCAGCTTAGGGAGCATAGGGCACATCCACTCATGGGCGTATAAATTGGGAAAAGTAAAAATCAGCAAGACACAGGCACCCCAAAGTTTAGGGCTGCTCTGTTGACAAGAATCTCCACTTCGTTACACCTTAAATATCCCAGGAAAGAGAAAAATGGATAAAGAAGTTGTGGTCCTTATGTACAATGGAATATCACTCAGCCATGAAATCAACGTCATAAGGCTAGTAGCAGCATGATGAGTGGATTTAGGTACGACGATTCTAAGTGAAATAAGTCACACAGAAAAAGACACTTATCATAAGATATGACTTATAGAGGGAATGTAAAAACCGCTACCCTTGAACTGAATTACAAAACAGAATAGAATCACACGTTTAGAAAACACACTATGGCTGCTTAACGGGAAAGGTGAGGTGGGGTGATGCATACAACAAGGGTTTCAAATTAGCTCAGATACCGTTCCATAAAACCAATATGTAATAGACAAGCCCTACTCCTTGCTCAAGGAATTGGACTCAGCACCCCCTATTCACCGCCCTAGAATATATCTGACTAGTAAGAATCTTGAAACCTATGCATTGATATCTCTCTTAAAGTGAGTCAAGTGGGTGTAAAGCGGCAAAATCACAGCAGTGAAAAGCAGGTAAACCCCATTATAAAAATCAATTACTTTTAAAAACCCGTGAAACAAAGACAGTGAAAGAGAGAGAAATTCTTACAAAATTCTTTCAGCGGCTGTAATGCCACCTGGATTGACCATATCTAGACCCACAGCTGATTGAGACATAAGGGTGGACACTCTTGGGGCTGAGAGGTTTGGTGAGGTTGGGTGAGCAAACGCAGACCCTTTAAAGTAATACTGCCTGGTACCCATCCCATGGGTCCCAAATCTCCAGGTTCAAGGGCATCTTCCTACATCGAAAACATGCATGAGAAACCCAGAAGATGGTACACCGTGTGATCGGGAAAGGTTTCTAAAACGCACCTCATTTCTCATCTCCTTGTGCTCGGGTTCGCCATTCCAGCCGCTTTACTAGCAATCTCCCTCCTTGGAGAATCAGCACCTTTAACCTCCTGTTCCGTACAGCTTGCAATTTGTCCTGAGGATGAAAGGGAAGAGGGGGAACCAATGAGAGACTATCTCTAGGTGTTGGGATAGGCAGAGGTCACTCTATTTTCCCAACAGGAAGAAGAATTAACCACAGGCTCAGCCTGCCGCCTGGGACCAGAATAGGGCCTGAAGCAATCCTGCGCTTTTGCGGCCAGCGCCCAAGAAAGCGAGTTGAAAAATGGCGCTCAGGGGCACTGCAATTCACAAACCTGCAGACTTATAAATGATGACTCTCGTCCACAAATATATTGAGGGAAGGCAACGAAGAGGATTTGAAAGCAAGGCAGAATTGCAGGAAACAGATTTCAGGAGGGAGATTCGAATCGCCTTTAAAGCACAGGAAAAGCGGCAAAACCTCGACAATGATGCCCTTGGCCAAAAAGGGCGTATGCGTTTTTTCCTGAATATATTCAGGAAAAAACGCATACGCCCTTTTTGGCCAACCAAGCAACCTGGAAAGGCAAATCAGCGCTACAAAGAAGTCTCGCTTCCCATCGGTCAAAAGGGCCATGCTGAATAAAGTGTCAAAACCAGAAATGCAGGACAGGCCATGGAGAAACGGGAGCCTGGCTACGCTGATGGGCGGGATGTAAATTGCCAACAGCCACTCTGGAGAAGTGCACGGTGTGTCCTGAAACATCTACAAAACTCAGCTTAGGGAGCATAGGGCACATCCACTCATGGGCGTATAAATTGGGAAAACTAAAAATCAGCAAGACACAGGCACCCCAAAATTTAGGTCTGCTCTGTTGACAAGAACCTCCACTTGGTTACACCTTAAATATCACAGGAAAGAGAAAAATGGATAAAGAAGTTGTGGTCCTTATGTACAATGGAATATCACTCAGCCATGAAATCAACGTCATAAGGCTAGTAGCAGCATGATGAGTGGATTTAGGTACGACGATTCTAAGTGAAATAAGTCACACAGAAAAAGACACTTATCATAAGATATGACTTATAGAGGGAATGTAAAAACCGCTACCCTTGAACTGAATTACAAAACAGAATAGAGTCACACGTTTAGAAAACACACTATGGCTGCTTAACGGGAAAGGTGAGGTGGGGTGATTCATAAAACAAGGGTTTCAAATTATCTGAGATACCGTTCCATAAACCCAATATGTAATAGACAAGACCTACTCCTTGCTCAATGAATTGGACTCAACACCCCCTATTCACCGCCCACGAATATATCTGAATAGTAAGAATCTTAAAACCTATGCATTGATATCTCTCTGTAAGTGAGTCAAGTGGGTGTAAAGCGGCAAAAACACAGGAGTGAAAAGCAGGTAAACCCCATTATAAATATCAATTACTTTTAAAAACCCGTGAAACAAAGACAGTGAAAGAGAGAGAAATTCTTAAAAAGTCGTTCAGGGGCTGTGATGCCACCTGGATTGACCACATCTAGACCCACAGCTGATTGAGACATAAAGGTGGACACTCTTGGGGCTGAGAGGTTTGGTGAGGTTGGGTGAGCAAACGCAGACCCTATAAAGTAATACTGCGTGGTACCCATCCCATGGGTCCCAAATCTCCAGGTTCAAGGGCATCTTCCTACATCGAAAACATTCATGAGAAACCCAGAAGATGGTACACCGTGTGATCGGGAAAGGTTTCTAAAACGCACCTCATTTCTCATCTCCTTGTGCTTGGGTTCGCCATTCCAGCCGCTTTACTAGCAATCTCCCTCCTTGGAGAATCAGCACCTTTAACCTCCTGTTCCGTACAGGTTGCAATTTGTCCTGAGGATGAACGGGAAGAGGGGGAACCAATGAGAGACTAGCTCTAGGTGTTGGGACAGGCACAGGTCACTCTATTTTCCCCTCAAGAAGAAGAATTAACCACAGGCTCAGCATGCCGCCTGGGACCTGAATAGGGCCTGAAGCAATCCTGCGCTTTTGCGGCCAGCGCCCAAGAAAGCGAGTTGAAAAATGGCGCTCAGGGGCACTGCAATTCACAAACCTGCAGACTTATAAATGATGACTCTCGTCCACAAATATATTGATGGAAGGAAACGAAGAGGATTTGAAAGCAAGGCAGAATTGCAGGAAACAGATTTCAGGAGGGAGATTCGAATCGCCTTTAAAGCACAGGAAAGGCGGCAAAACCTCGACAATGATGCCCTTGGCCAAAAAGGGCGTATGCGTTTTTTCCTGAATATATTCAGGAAAAAACGCATACGCCCTTTTTGGCCAACCAAGCAACCTGGAAAGGCAAATCAGCGCTACAAAGAAGTCTCGCTTCCCATCGGTCAAAAGGGCCATGCTGAATAAAGTGTCAAAACCAGAAATGCAGGACAGGCCATGGAGAAACGGGAGCCTGGCTACGCTGATGGGCGGGATGTAAATTGCCAACAGCCACTCTGGAGAAGTGCACGGTGTGTCCTGAAACATCTACAAAACTCAGCTTAGGGAGCATAGGGCACATCCACTCATGGGCGTATAAATTGGGAAAACTAAAAATCAGCAAGACACAGGCACCCCAAAATTTAGGGCTGCTCTGTTGACAAGAACCTCCACTTGGTTACACCTTAAATATCCCAGGAAAGAGAAAAATGGATAAAGAAGTTGTGGTCCTTATGTACAATGGAATATCACTCAGCCATGAAATCAACGTCATAAGGCTAGTAGCAGCATGATGAGTGGATTTAGGTACGACGATTCTAAGTGAAATAAGTCACACAGAAAAAGACACTTATCATAAGATATGACTTATAGAGGGAATGTAAAAACCGCTACCCTTGAACTGAATTACAAAACAGAATAGAGTCACACGTTTAGAAAACACACTATGGCTGCTTAACGGGAAAGGTGAGGTGGGGTGATTCATAAAACAAGGGTTTCAAATTATCTGAGATACCGTTCCATAAACCCAATATGTAATAGACAAGACCTACTCCTTGCTCAATGAATTGGACTCAACACCCCCTATTCACCGCCCACGAATATATCTGAATAGTAAGAATCTTAAAACCTATGCATTGATATCTCTCTGTAAGTGAGTCAAGTGGGTGTAAAGCGGCAAAAACACAGGAGTGAAAAGCAGGTAAACCCCATTATAAATATCAATTACTTTTAAAAACCCGTGAAACAAAGACAGTGAAAGAGAGAGAAATTCTTAAAAAGTCGTTCAGGGGCTGTGATGCCACCTGGATTGACCACATCTAGACCCACAGCTGATTGAGACATAAGGGTGGACACTCTTGGGGCTGAGAGGTTTGGTGAGGTTGGGTGAGCAAACGCAGACCCTATAAAGTAATACTGCGTGGTACCCATCCCATGGGTCCCAAATCTCCAGGTTCAAGGGCATCTTCCTACATCGAAAACATTCATGAGAAACCCAGAAGATGGTACACCGTGTGATCGGGAAAGGTTTCTAAAACGCACCTCATTTCTCATCTCCTTGTGCTTGGGTTCCCCATTCCAGCCGCTTTACTAGCAATCTCCCTCCTTGGAGAATCAGCACCTTTAACCTCCTGTTCCGTACAGGTTGCAATTTGTCCTGAGGATGAACGGGAAGAGGGGGAACCAATGAGAGACTAGCTCTAGGTGTTGGGACAGGCACAGGTCACTCTATTTTCCCCTCAAGAAGAAGAATTAACCACAGGCTCAGCATGCCGCATGGGACCAGAATAGGGCCTGAAGCAATCCTGCGCTTTTGCGGCCAGCGCCCAAGAAAGCGAGTTGAAAAATGGCGCTCAGGGGCACTGCAATTCACAAACCTGCAGACTTATAAATGATGACTCTCGTCCACAAATATATTGAGGGAAGGCAACGAAGAGGATTTGAAAGCAAGGCAGAATTGCAGGAAACAGATTTCAGGAGGGAGATTCGAATCGCCTTTAAAGCACAGGAAAGGCGGCAAAACCTCGACAATGATGCCCTTGGCCAAAAAGGGCGTATGCGTTTTTTCCTGAATATATTCAGGAAAAAACGCATACGCCCTTTTTGGCCAACCAAGCAACCTGGAAAGGCAAATCAGCGCTACAAAGAAGTCTCGCTTCCCATCGGTCAAAAGGGCCATGCTGAATAAAGTGTCAAAACCAGAAATGCAGGACAGGCCATGGAGAAACGGGAGCCTGGCTACGCTGATGGGCGGGATGTAAATTGCCAACAGCCACTCTGGAGAAGTGCACGGTGTGTACTGAAACATCTACAAAACTCAGCTTAGGGAGCATAGGGCACATCCACTCATGGGCGTATAATTTGGGAAAAGTAAAAATCAGCAAGACACAGGCACCCCAAAGTTTAGGGCTGCTCTGTTGACAAGAATCTCCACTTCGTTACACCTTAAATATCCCAGGAAAGAGAAAAATGGATAAAGAAGTTGTGGTCCTTATGTACAATGGAATATCACTCAGCCATGAAATCAACATCATAAGGCTAGTAGCAGCATGATGAGTGGATTTAGGTACGACGATTCTAAGTGAAATAAGTCACACAGAAAAAGACACTTATCATAATATATGACTTATAGAGGGAATGTAAAAACCGCTACCCTTGAACTGAATTACAAAACAGAATAGAGTCACACGTTTACAAAACACATTATGGCTGCTTAACGGGAAAGGTGAGGTGGGGTGATGCATACAACAAGGGTTTCAAATTAGCTCAGATACCGTTCCATAAACCCAATATGTAATAGACAAGCCCTACTCCTTGCTCAGTGAATTGGACTCAGCACCCCCTATTCACCGCCCAAGAATATATCTGACTAGTAAGAATCTTGAAACCTATGCATTGATATCTCTCTGAAAGTGAGTCAAGTGGGTGTAAAGCGGCAAAATCACAGCAGTGAAAAGCAGGTAAACCCCATTATAAAAATCAATTACTTTTAAAAACCCGTGAAACAAAGACAGTGAAAGAGAGAGAAATTCTTACAAAATTCTTTCAGCGGCTGTAATGCCACCTGGATTGACCATATCTAGACCCACAGCTGATTGAGACATAAGGGTGGACACTCTTGGGGCTGAGAGGTTTGGTGAGGTTGGGTGAGCAAACGCAGACCCTTTAAAGTAATACTGCGTGGTACCCATCCCATGGGTCCCAAATCTCCAGGTTCAAGGGCATCTTCCTACATCGAAAACATGCATGAGAAACCCAGAAGATGGTACACCGTGTGATCGGGAAAGGTTTCTAAAACGCACCTCATTTCTCATCTCCTTGTGCTCGGGTTCGCCATTCCAGCCGCTTTACTAGCAATCTCCCTCCTTGGAGAATCAGCACCTTTAACCTCCTGTTCCGTACAGCTTGCAATTTGTCCTGAGGATGAAAGGGAAGAGGGGGAACCAATGAGAGACTAGCTCTAGGTGTTGGGAGAGGCAGAGGTCACTCTATTTTCCCATCAGGAAGAAGAATTAACCACAGGCTCAGCCTGCCGCCTGGGACCAGAATAGGGCCTGAAGCAATCCTGCGCTTTTGCGGCCAGCGCCCAAGAAAGCGAGTTGAAAAATGGCGCTCAGGGGCACTGCAATTCACAAACCTGCAGACTTATAAATGATGACTCTCGTCCACAAATATATTGAGGGAAGGCAACGAAGAGGATTTGAAAGCAAGGCAGAATTGCAGGAAACAGATTTCAGGAGGGAGATTCGAATCGCCTTTAAAGCACAGGAAAAGCGGCAAAACCTCGACAATGATGCCCTTGGCCAAAAAGGGCGTATGCGTTTTTTCCTGAATATATTCAGGAGAAAACGCATAGGCCCTTTTTGGCCAACCAAGCAACCTGGAAAGGCAAATCAGCGCTACAAAGAAGTCTCGCTTCCCATCGGTCAAAAGGGCCATGCTGAATAAAGTGTCAAAACCAGAAATGCAGGACAGGCCATGGAGAAACGGGAGCCTGGCTACGCTGATGGGCGGGATGTAAATTGCCAACAGCCACTCTGGAGAAGTGCACGGTGTGTCCTGAAACATCTACAAAACTCAGCTTAGGGAGCATAGGGCACATCCACTCATGGGCGTATAAATTGGGAAAAGTAAAAATCAGCAAGACACAGGCACCCCAAAGTTTAGGGCTGCTCTGTTGACAAGAATCTCCACTTCGTTACACCTTAAATATCCCAGGAAAGAGAAAAATGGATAAAGAAGTGGTGGTCCTTATGTACAATGGAATATCACTCAGCCATGAAATCAACGTCATAAGGCTAGTAGCAGCATGATGAGTGGATTTAGGTACGACGATTCTAAGTGAAATAAGTCACACAGAAAAAGACACTTATCATAAGATATGACTTATAGAGGGAATGTAAAAACCGCTACCCTTGAACTGAATTACAAAACAGAATAGAATCACACGTTTAGAAAACACACTATGGCTGCTTAACAGGAAAGGTGAGGTGGGGTGATGCATACAACAAGGGTTTCAAATTAGCTCAGATACCGTTCCATAAAACCAATATGTAATAGACAAGCCCTACTCCTTGCTCAAGGAATTGGACTCAGCACCCCCTATTCACCGCCCAAAAATATATCTGACTAGTAAGAATCTTGAAACCTATGCATTGATATCTCTCTGAAAGTGA
The DNA here is from genome assembly GCF_965194825.1 of Balaenoptera physalus. Lineage (NCBI taxonomy): Eukaryota > Metazoa > Chordata > Mammalia > Artiodactyla > Balaenopteridae > Balaenoptera > Balaenoptera physalus. The sequence goes on from NW_028125836.1 coordinate 171,685, forward strand.
GTCAAGTGGGTGTAAAGCGGCAAAATCACAGCAGTGAAAAGCAGGTAAACACCATTATAAAAATCAATTACTTTTAAAAACCCGTGAAACAAAGACAGTGAAAGAGAGAGAAATTCTTACAAAATTCTTTCAGCGGCTGTAATGCCACCTGGATTGACCATATCTAGACCCACAGCTGATTGAGACATAAGGGTGGACACTCTTGGGGCTGAGAGGTTTGGTGAGGTTGGGTGAGCAAACGCAGACCCTTTAAAGTAATACTGCGTGGTACCCATCCCATGGGTCCCAAATCTCCAGGTTCAAGGGCATCTTCCTACATCGAAAACATGCATGAGAAACCCAGAAGATGGTACACCGTGTGATCGGGAAAGGTTTCTAAAACGCACCTCATTTCTCATCTCCTTGTGCTCGGGTTCGCCATTCCAGCCGCTCTACTAGCAATCTCCCTCCTTGGAGAATCAGCACCTTTAACCTCCTGTTCCGTACAGCTTGCAATTTGTCCTGAGGATGAAAGGGAAGAGGGGGAACCAATGAGAGACTATCTCTAGGTGTTGGGATAGGCAGAGGTCACTCTATTTTCCCAACAGGAAGAAGAATTAACCACAGGCTCAGCCTGCCGCCTGGGACCAGAATAGGGCCTGAAGCAATCCTGCGCTTTTGCGGCCAGCGCCCAAGAAAGCGAGTTGAAAAATGGCGCTCAGGGGCACTGCAATTCACAAACCTGCAGACTTATAAATGATGACTCTCGTCCACAAATATATTGATGGAAGGAAACGAAGAGGATTTGAAAGCAAGGCAGAATTGCAGGAAACAGATTTCAGGAGGGAGATTCGAATCGCCTTTAAAGCACAGGAAAAGCGGCAAAACCTCGACAATGATGCCCTTGGCCAAAAAGGGCGTATGCGTTTTTTCCTGAATATATTCAGGAAAAAACGCATACGCCCTTTTTGGCCAACCAAGCAACCTGGAAAGGCAAATCAGCGCTACAAAGAAGTCTCGCTTCCCATCGGTCAAAAGGGCCATGCTGAATAAAGTGTCAAAACCAGAAATGCAGGACAGGCCATGGAGAAACGGGAGCCTGGCTACGCTGATGGGCGGGATGTAAATTGCCAACAGCCACTCTGGAGAAGTGCACGGTGTGTCCTGAAACATCTACAAAACTCAGCTTAGGGAGCATAGGGCACATCCACTCATGGGCGTATAAATTGGGAAAACTAAAAATCAGCAAGACACAGGCACCCCAAAATTTAGGTCTGCTCTGTTGACAAGAACCTCCACTTGGTTACACCTTAAATATCCCAGGAAAGAGAAAAATGGATAAAGAAGTTGTGGTCCTTATGTACAATGGAATATCACTCAGCCATGAAATCAACATCATAAGGCTAGTAGCAGCATGATGAGTGGATTTAGGTACGACGATTCTAAGTGAAATAAGTCACACAGAAAAAGACACTTATCATAAGATATGACTTATAGAGGGAATGTAAAAACCGCTACCCTTGAACTGAATTACAAAACAGAATAGAGTCACACGTTTAGAAAACACACTATGGCTGCTTAACGGGAAAGGTGAGGTGGGGTGATTCATAAAACAAGGGTTTCAAATTATCTGAGATACCGTTCCATAAACCCAATATGTAATAGACAAGACCTACTCCTTGCTCAATGAATTGGACTCAACACCCCCTATTCACCGCCCACGAATATATCTGAATAGTAAGAATCTTAAAACCTATGCATTGATATCTCTCTGTAAGTGAGTCAAGTGGGTGTAAAGCGGCAAAAACACAGGAGTGAAAAGCAGGTAAACCCCATTATAAATATCAATTACTTTTAAAAACCCGTGAAACAAAGACAGTGAAAGAGAGAGAAATTCTTAAAAAGTCGTTCAGGGGCTGTGATGCCACCTGGATTGACCACATCTAGACCCACAGCTGATTGAGACATAAGGGTGGACACTCTTGGGGCTGAGAGGTTTGGTGAGGTTGGGTGAGCAAACGCAGACCCTATAAAGTAATACTGCGTGGTACCCATCCCATGGGTCCCAAATCTCCAGGTTCAAGGGCATCTTCCTACATCGAAAACATTCATGAGAAACCCAGAAGATGGTACACCGTGTGATCGGGAAAGGTTTCTAAAACGCACCTCATTTCTCATCTCCTTGTGCTTGGGTTCGCCATTCCAGCCGCTTTACTAGCAATCTCCCTCCTTGGAGAATCAGCACCTTTAACCTCCTGTTCCGTACAGGTTGCAATTTGTCCTGAGGATGAACGGGAAGAGGGGGAACCAATGAGAGACTAGCTCTAGGTGTTGGGACAGGCACAGGTCACTCTATTTTCCCCTCAAGAAGAAGAATTAACCACAGGCTCAGCATGCCGCCTGGGACCTGAATAGGGCCTGAAGCAATCCTGCGCTTTTGCGGCCAGCGCCCAAGAAAGCGAGTTGAAAAATGGCGCTCAGGGGCACTGCAATTCACAAACCTGCAGACTTATAAATGATGACTCTCGTCCACAAATATATTGATGGAAGGAAACGAAGAGGATTTGAAAGCAAGGCAGAATTGCAGGAAACAGATTTCAGGAGGGAGATTCGAATCGCCTTTAAAGCACAGGAAAGGCGGCAAAACCTCGACAATGATGCCCTTGGCCAAAAAGGGCGTATGCGTTTTTTCCTGAATATATTCAGGAAAAAACGCATACGCCCTTTTTGGCCAACCAAGCAACCTGGAAAGGCAAATCAGCGCTACAAAGAAGTCTCGCTTCCCATCAGTCAAAAGGGCCATGCTGAATAAAGTGTCAAAACCAGAAATGCAGGACAGGCCATGGAGAAACGGGAGCCTGGCTACGCTGATGGGCGGGATGTAAATTGCCAACAGCCACTCTGGAGAAGTGCACGGTGTGTCCTGAAACATCTACAAAACTCAGCTTAGGGAGCATAGGGCACATCCACTCATGGGCGTATAAATTGGGAAAACTAAAAATCAGCAAGACACAGGCACCCCAAAATTTAGGGCTGCTCTGTTGACAAGAACCTCCACTTGGTTACACCTTAAATATCCCAGGAAAGAGAAAAATGGATAAAGAAGTTGTGGTCCTTATGTACAATGGAATATCACTCAGCCATGAAATCAACGTCATAAGGCTAGTAGCAGCATGATGAGTGGATTTAGGTACGACGATTCTAAGTGAAATAAGTCACACAGAAAAAGACACTTATCATAAGATATGACTTATAGAGGGAATGTAAAAACCGCTACCCTTGAACTGAATTACAAAACAGAATAGAGTCACACGTTTAGAAAACACACTATGGCTGCTTAACGGGAAAGGTGAGGTGGGGTGATTCATAAAACAAGGGTTTCAAATTATCTGAGATACCGTTCCATAAACCCAATATGTAATAGACAAGACCTACTCCTTGCTCAATGAATTGGACTCAACACCCCCTATTCACCGCCCACGAATATATCTGAATAGTAAGAATCTTAAAACCTATGCATTGATATCTCTCTGTAAGGGAGTCAAGTGGGTGTAAAGCGGCAAAAACACAGGAGTGAAAAGCAGGTAAACCCCATTATAAATATCAATTACTTTTAAAAACCCGTGAAACAAAGACAGTGAAAGAGAGAGAAATTCTTAAAAAGTCGTTCAGGGGCTGTGATGCCACCTGGATTGACCACATCTAGACCCACAGCTGATTGAGACATAAGGGTGGACACTCTTGGGGCTGAGAGGTTTGGTGAGGTTGGGTGAGCAAACGCAGACCCTATAAAGTAATACTGCGTGGTACCCATCCCATGGGTCCCAAATCTCCAGGTTCAAGGGCATCTTCCTACATCGAAAACATTCATGAGAAACCCAGAAGATGGTACACCGTGTGATCGGGAAAGGTTTCTAAAACGCACCTCATTTCTCATCTCCTTGTGCTTGGGTTCCCCATTCCAGCCGCTTTACTAGCAATCTCCCTCCTTGGAGAATCAGCACCTTTAACCTCCTGTTCCGTACAGGTTGCAATTTGTCCTGAGGATGAACGGGAAGAGGGGGAACCAATGAGAGACTAGCTCTAGGTGTTGGGACAGGCACAGGTCACTCTATTTTCCCCTCAAGAAGAAGAATTAACCACAGGCTCAGCATGCCGCATGGGACCAGAATAGGGCCTGAAGCAATCCTGCGCTTTTGCGGCCAGCGCCCAAGAAAGCGAGTTGAAAAATGGCGCTCAGGGGCACTGCAATTCACAAACCTGCAGACTTATAAATGATGACTCTCGTCCACAAATATATTGATGGAAGGAAACGAAGAGGATTTGAAAGCAAGGCAGAATTGCAGGAAACAGATTTCAGGAGGGAGATTCGAATCGCCTTTAAAGCACAGGAAAGGCGGCAAAACCTCGACAATGATGCCCTTGGCCAAAAAGGGCGTATGCGTTTTTTCCTGAATATATTCAGGAAAAAACGCATACGCCCTTTTTGGCCAACCAAGCAACCTGGAAAGGCAAATCAGCGCTACAAAGAAGTCTCGCTTCCCATCGGTCAAAAGGGCCATGCTGAATAAAGTGTCAAAACCAGAAATGCAGGACAGGCCATGGAGAAACGGGAGCCTGGCTACGCTGATGGGCGGGATGTAAATTGCCAACAGCCACTCTGGAGAAGTGCACGGTGTGTCCTGAAACATCTACAAAACTCAGCTTAGGGAGCATAGGGCACATCCACTCATGGGCGTATAATTTGGGAAAAGTAAAAATCAGCAAGACACAGGCACCCCAAAGTTTAGGGCTGCTCTGTTGACAAGAATCTCCACTTCGTTACACCTTAAATATCCCAGGAAAGAGAAAAATGGATAAAGAAGTTGTGGTCCTTATGTACAATGGAATATCACTCAGCCATGAAATCAACATCATAAGGCTAGTAGCAGCATGATGAGTGGATTTAGGTACGACGATTCTAAGTGAAATAAGTCACACAGAAAAAGACACTTATCATAATATATGACTTATAGAGGGAATGTAAAAACCGCTACCCTTGAACTGAATTACAAAACAGAATAGAGTCACACGTTTACAAAACACATTATGGCTGCTTAACGGGAAAGGTGAGGTGGGGTGATGCATACAACAAGGGTTTCAAATTAGCTCAGATACCGTTCCATAAACCCAATATGTAATAGACAAGCCCTACTCCTTGCTCAGTGAATTGGACTCAGCACCCCCTATTCACCGCCCAAGAATATATCTGACTAGTAAGAATCTTGAAACCTATGCATTGATATCTCTCTGAAAGTGAGTCAAGTGGGTGTAAAGCGGCAAAATCACAGCAGTGAAAAGCAGGTAAACCCCATTATAAAAATCAATTACTTTTAAAAACCCGTGAAACAAAGACAGTGAAAGAGAGAGAAATTCTTACAAAATTCTTTCAGCGGCTGTAATGCCACCTGGATTGACCATATCTAGACCCACAGCTGATTGAGACATAAGGGTGGACACTCTTGGGGCTGAGAGGTTTGGTGAGGTTGGGTGAGCAAACGCAGACCCTTTAAAGTAATACTGCGTGGTACCCATCCCATGGGTCCCAAATCTCCAGGTTCAAGGGCATCTTCCTACATCGAAAACATGCATGAGAAACCCAGAAGATGGTACACCGTGTGATCGGGAAAGGTTTCTAAAACGCACCTCATTTCTCATCTCCTTGTGCTCGGGTTCGCCATTCCAGCCGCTTTACTAGCAATCTCCCTCCTTGGAGAATCAGCACCTTTAACCTCCTGTTCCGTACAGCTTGCAATTTGTCCTGAGGATGAAAGGGAAGAGGGGGAACCAATGAGAGACTAGCTCTAGGTGTTGGGAGAGGCAGAGGTCACTCTATTTTCCCATCAGGAAGAAGAATTAACCACAGGCTCAGCCTGCCGCCTGGGACCAGAATAGGGCCTGAAGCAATCCTGCGCTTTTGCGGCCAGCGCCCAAGAAAGCGAGTTGAAAAATGGCGCTCAGGGGCACTGCAATTCACAAACCTGCAGACTTATAAATGATGACTCTCGTCCACAAATATATTGAGGGAAGGCAACGAAGAGGATTTGAAAGCAAGGCAGAATTGCAGGAAACAGATTTCAGGAGGGAGATTCGAATCGCCTTTAAAGCACAGGAAAAGCGGCAAAACCTCGACAATGATGCCCTTGGCCAAAAAGGGCGTATGCGTTTTTTCCTGAATATATTCAGGAGAAAACGCATAGGCCCTTTTTGGCCAACCAAGCAACCTGGAAAGGCAAATCAGCGCTACAAAGAAGTCTCGCTTCCCATCGGTCAAAAGGGCCATGCTGAATAAAGTGTCAAAACCAGAAATGCAGGACAGGCCATGGAGAAACGGGAGCCTGGCTACGCTGATGGGCGGGATGTAAATTGCCAACAGCCACTCTGGAGAAGTGCACGGTGTGTCCTGAAACATCTACAAAACTCAGCTTAGGGAGCATAGGGCACATCCACTCATGGGCGTATAAATTGGGAAAAGTAAAAATCAGCAAGACACAGGCACCCCAAAGTTTAGGGCTGCTCTGTTGACAAGAATCTCCACTTCGTTACACCTTAAATATCCCAGGAAAGAGAAAAATGGATAAAGAAGTGGTGGTCCTTATGTACAATGGAATATCACTCAGCCATGAAATCAACGTCATAAGGCTAGTAGCAGCATGATGAGTGGATTTAGGTACGACGATTCTAAGTGAAATAAGTCACACAGAAAAAGACACTTATCATAAGATATGACTTATAGAGGGAATGTAAAAACCGCTACCCTTGAACTGAATTACAAAACAGAATAGAATCACACGTTTAGAAAACACACTATGGCTGCTTAACGGGAAAGGTGAGGTGGGGTGATGCATACAACAAGGGTTTCAAATTAGCTCAGATACCGTTCCATAAAACCAATATGTAATAGACAAGCCCTACTCCTTGCTCAAGGAATTGGACTCAGCACCCCCTATTCACCGCCCAAAAATATATCTGACTAGTAAGAATCTTGAAACCTATGCATTGATATCTCTCTGAAAGTGAGTCAAGTGGGTGTAAAGCGGCAAAATCACAGCAGTGAAAAGCAGGTAAACCCCATTATAAAAATCAATTACTTTTAAAAACCCGTGAAACAAAGACAGTGAAAGAGAGAGAAATTCTTACAAAATTCTTTCAGCGGCTGTAATGCCACCTGGATTGACCATATCTAGACCCACAGCTGATTGAGACATAAGGGTGGACACTCTTGGGGCTGAGAGGTTTGGTGAGGTTGGGTGAGCAAACGCAGACCCTTTAAAGTAATACTGCGTGGTACCCATCCCATGGGTCCCAAATCTCCAGGTTCAAGGGCATCTTCCTACATCGAAAACATGCATGAGAAACCCAGAAGATGGTACACCGTGTGATCGGGAAAGGTTTCTAAAACGCACCTCATTTCTCATCTCCTTGTGCTCGGGTTCGCCATTCCAGCCGCTCTACTAGCAATCTCCCTCCTTGGAGAATCAGCACCTTTAACCTCCTGTTCCGTACAGCTTGCAATTTGTCCTGAGGATGAAAGGGAAGAGGGGGAACCAATGAGAGACTATCTCTAGGTGTTGGGATAGGCAGAGGTCACTCTATTTTCCCAACAGGAAGAAGAATTAACCACAGGCTCAGCCTGCCGCCTGGGACCAGAATAGGGCCTGAAGCAATCCTGCGCTTTTGCGGCCAGCGCCCAAGAAAGCGAGTTGAAAAATGGCGCTCAGGGGCACTGCAATTCACAAACCTGCAGACTTATAAATGATGACTCTCGTCCACAAATATATTGATGGAAGGAAACGAAGAGGATTTGAAAGCAAGGCAGAATTGCAGGAAACAGATTTCAGGAGGGAGATTCGAATCGCCTTTAAAGCACAGGAAAAGCGGCAAAACCTCGACAATGATGCCCTTGGCCAAAAAGGGCGTATGCGTTTTTTCCTGAATATATTCAGGAAAAAACGCATACGCCCTTTTTGGCCAACCAAGCAACCTGGAAAGGCAAATCAGCGCTACAAAGAAGTCTCGCTTCCCATCGGTCAAAAGGGCCATGCTGAATAAAGTGTCAAAACCAGAAATGCAGGACAGGCCATGGAGAAACGGGAGCCTGGCTACGCTGATGGGCGGGATGTAAATTGCCAACAGCCACTCTGGAGAAGTGCACGGTGTGTCCTGAAACATCTACAAAACTCAGCTTAGGGAGCATAGGGCACATCCACTCATGGGCGTATAAATTGGGAAAACTAAAAATCAGCAAGACACAGGCACCCCAAAATTTAGGTCTGCTCTGTTGACAAGAACCTCCACTTGGTTACACCTTAAATATCCCAGGAAAGAGAAAAATGGATAAAGAAGTTGTGGTCCTTATGTACAATGGAATATCACTCAGCCATGAAATCAACATCATAAGGCTAGTAGCAGCATGATGAGTGGATTTAGGTACGACGATTCTAAGTGAAATAAGTCACACAGAAAAAGACACTTATCATAAGATATGACTTATAGAGGGAATGTAAAAACCGCTACCCTTGAACTGAATTACAAAACAGAATAGAGTCACACGTTTAGAAAACACACTATGGCTGCTTAACGGGAAAGGTGAGGTGGGGTGATTCATAAAACAAGGGTTTCAAATTATCTGAGATACCGTTCCATAAACCCAATATGTAATAGACAAGACCTACTCCTTGCTCAATGAATTGGACTCAACAACCCCTATTCACCGCCCACGAATATATCTGAATAGTAAGAATCTTAAAACCTATGCATTGATATCTCTCTGTAAGTGAGTCAAGTGGGTGTAAAGCGGCAAAAACACAGGAGTGAAAAGCAGGTAAACCCCATTATAAATATCAATTACTTTTAAAAACCCGTGAAACAAAGACAGTGAAAGAGAGAGAAATTCTTAAAAAGTCGTTCAGGGGCTGTGATGCCACCTGGATTGACCACATCTAGACCCACAGCTGATTGAGACATAAGGGTGGACACTCTTGGGGCTGAGAGGTTTGGTGAGGTTGGGTGAGCAAACGCAGACCCTATAAAGTAATACTGCGTGGTACACATCCCATGGGTCCCAAATCTCCAGGTTCAAGGGCATCTTCCTACATCGAAAACATTCATGAGAAACCCAGAAGATGGTACACCGTGTGATCGGGAAAGGTTTCTAAAACGCACCTCATTTCTCATCTCCTTGTGCTTGGGTTCGCCATTCCAGCCGCTTTACTAGCAATCTCCCTCCTTGGAGAATCAGCACCTTTAACCTCCTGTTCCGTACAGGTTGCAATTTGTCCTGAGGATGAACGGGAAGAGGGGGAACCAATGAGAGACTAGCTCTAGGTGTTGGGACAGGCACAGGTCACTCTATTTTCCCCTCAAGAAGAAGAATTAACCACAGGCTCAGCATGCCGCCTGGGACCTGAATAGGGCCTGAAGCAATCCTGCGCTTTTGCGGCCAGCGCCCAAGAAAGCGAGTTGAAAAATGGCGCTCAGGGGCACTGCAATTCACAAACCTGCAGACTTATAAATGATGACTCTCGTCCACAAATATATTGATGGAAGGAAACGAAGAGGATTTGAAAGCAAGGCAGAATTGCAGGAAACAGATTTCAGGAGGGAGATTCGAATCGCCTTTAAAGCACAGGAAAGGCGGCAAAACCTCGACAATGATGCCCTTGGCCAAAAAGGGCGTATGCGTTTTTTCCTGAATATATTCAGGAAAAAACGCATACGCCCTTTTTGGCCAACCAAGCAACCTGGAAAGGCAAATCAGCGCTACAAAGAAGTCTCGCTTCCCATCGGTCAAAAGGGCCATGCTGAATAAAGTGTCAAAACCAGAAATGCAGGACAGGCCATGGAGAAACGGGAGCCTGGCTACGCTGATGGGCGGGATGTAAATTGCCAACAGCCACTCTGGAGAAGTGCACGGTGTGTCCTGAAACATCTACAAAACTCAGCTTAGGGAGCATAGGGCACATCCACTCATGGGCGTATAAATTGGGAAAACTAAAAATCAGCAAGACACAGGCACCCCAAAATTTAGGGCTGCTCTGTTGACAAGAACCTCCACTTGGTTACACCTTAAATATCCCAGGAAAGAGAAAAATGGATAAAGAAGTTGTGGTCCTTATGTACAATGGAATATCACTCAGCCATGAAATCAACGTCATAAGGCTAGTAGCAGCATGATGAGTGGATTTAGGTACGACGATTCTAAGTGAAATAAGTCACACAGAAAAAGACACTTATCATAAGATATGACTTATAGAGGGAATGTAAAAACCGCTACCCTTGAACTGAATTACAAAACAGAATAGAGTCACACGTTTAGAAAACACACTATGGCTGCTTAACGGGAAAGGTGAGGTGGGGTGATTCATAAAACAAGGGTTTCAAATTATCTGAGATACCGTTCCATAAACCCAATATGTAATAGACAAGACCTACTCCTTGCTCAATGAATTGGACTCAACACCCCCTATTCACCGCCCACGAATATATCTGAATAGTAAGAATCTTAAAACCTATGCATTGATATCTCTCTGTAAGTGAGTCAAGTGGGTGTAAAGCGGCAAAAACACAGGAGTGAAAAGCAGGTAAACCCCATTATAAATATCAATTACTTTTAAAAACCCGTGAAACAAAGACAGTGAAAGAGAGAGAAATTCTTAAAAAGTCGTTCAGGGGCTGTGATGCCACCTGGATTGACCACATCTAGACCCACAGCTGATTGAGACATAAGGGTGGACACTCTTGGGGCTGAGAGGTTTGGTGAGGTTGGGTGAGCAAACGCAGACCCTATAAAGTAATACTGCGTGGTACCCATCCCATGGGTCCCAAATCTCCAGGTTCAAGGGCATCTTCCTACATCGAAAACATTCATGAGAAACCCAGAAGATGGTACACCGTGTGATCGGGAAAGGTTTCTAAAACGCACCTCATTTCTCATCTCCTTGTGCTTGGGTTCCCCATTCCAGCCGCTTTACTAGCAATCTCCCTCCTTGGAGAATCAGCACCTTTAACCTCCTGTTCCGTACAGGTTGCAATTTGTCCTGAGGATGAACGGGAAGAGGGGGAACCAATGAGAGACTAGCTCTAGGTGTTGGGACAGGCACAGGTCACTCTATTTTCCCCTCAAGAAGAAGAATTAACCACAGGCTCAGCATGCCGCATGGGACCAGAATAGGGCCTGAAGCAATCCTGCGCTTTTGCGGCCAGCGCCCAAGAAAGCGAGTTGAAAAATGGCGCTCAGGGGCACTGCAATTCACAAACCTGCAGACTTATAAATGATGACTCTCGTCCACAAATATATTGATGGAAGGAAACGAAGAGGATTTGAAAGCAAGGCAGAATTGCAGGAAACAGATTTCAGGAGGGAGATTCGAATCGCCTTTAAAGCACAGGAAAGGCGGCAAAACCTCGACAATGATGCCCTTGGCCAAAAAGGGCGTATGCGTTTTTTCCTGAATATATTCAGGAAAAAACGCATACGCCCTTTTTGGCCAACCAAGCAACCTGGAAAGGCAAATCAGCGCTACAAAGAAGTCTCGCTTCCCATCGGTCAAAAGGGCCATGCTGAATAAAGTGTCAAAACCAGAAATGCAGGACAGGCCATGGAGAAACGGGAGCCTGGCTACGCTGATGGGCGGGATGTAAATTGCCAACAGCCACTCTGGAGAAGTGCACGGTGTGTCCTGAAACATCTACAAAACTCAGCTTAGGGAGCATAGGGCACATCCACTCATGGGCGTATAATTTGGGAAAAGTAAAAATCAGCAAGACACAGGCACCCCAAAGTTTAGGGCTGCTCTGTTGACAAGAATCTCCACTTCGTTACACCTTAAATATCCCAGGAAAGAGAAAAATGGATAAAGAAGTTGTGGTCCTTATGTACAATGGAATATCACTCAGCCATGAAATCAACATCATAAGGCTAGTAGCAGCATGATGAGTGGATTTAGGTACGACGATTCTAAGTGAAATAAGTCACACAGAAAAAGACACTTATCATAATATATGACTTATAGAGGGAATGTAAAAACCGCTACCCTTGAACTGAATTACAAAACAGAATAGAGTCACACGTTTACAAAACACATTATGGCTGCTTAACGGGAAAGGTGAGGTGGGGTGATGCATACAACAAGGGTTTCAAATTAGCTCAGATACCGTTCCATAAACCCAATATGTAATAGACAAGCCCTACTCCTTGCTCAGTGAATTGGACTCAGCACCCCCTATTCACCGCCCAAGAATATATCTGACTAGTAAGAATCTTGAAACCTATGCATTGATATCTCTCTGAAAGTGAGTCAAGTGGGTGTAAAGCGGCAAAATCACAGCAGTGAAAAGCAGGTAAACCCCATTATAAAAATCAATTACTTTTAAAAACCCGTGAAACAAAGACAGTGAAAGAGAGAGAAATTCTTACAAAATTCTTTCAGCGGCTGTAATGCCACCTGGATTGACCATATCTAGACCCACAGCTGATTGAGACATAAGGGTGGACACTCTTGGGGCTGAGAGGTTTGGTGAGGTTGGGTGAGCAAACGCAGACCCTTTAAAGTAATACTGCGTGGTACCCATCCCATGGGTCCCAAATCTCCAGGTTCAAGGGCATCTTCCTACATCGAAAACATGCATGAGAAACCCAGAAGATGGTACACCGTGTGATCGGGAAAGGTTTCTAAAACGCACCTCATTTCTCATCTCCTTGTGCTCGGGTTCGCCATTCCAGCCGCTTTACTAGCAATCTCCCTCCTTGGAGAATCAGCACCTTTAACCTCCTGTTCCGTACAGCTTGCAATTTGTCCTGAGGATGAAAGGGAAGAGGGGGAACCAATGAGAGACTAGCTCTAGGTGTTGGGAGAGGCAGAGGTCACTCTATTTTCCCATCAGGAAGAAGAATTAACCACAGGCTCAGCCTGCCGCCTGGGACCAGAATAGGGCCTGAAGCAATCCTGCGCTTTTGCGGCCAGCGCCCAAGAAAGCGAGTTGAAAAATGGCGCTCAGGGGCACTGCAATTCACAAACCTGCAGACTTATAAATGATGACTCTCGTCCACAAATATATTGAGGGAAGGCAACGAAGAGGATTTGAAAGCAAGGCAGAATTGCAGGAAACAGATTTCAGGAGGGAGATTCGAATCGCCTTTAAAGCACAGGAAAAGCGGCAAAACCTCGACAATGATGCCCTTGGCCAAAAAGGGCGTATGCGTTTTTTCCTGAATATATTCAGGAGAAAACGCATAGGCCCTTTTTGGCCAACCAAGCAACCTGGAAAGGCAAATCAGCGCTACAAAGAAGTCTCGCTTCCCATCGGTCAAAAGGGCCATGCTGAATAAAGTGTCAAAACCAGAAATGCAGGACAGGCCATGGAGAAACGGGAGCCTGGCTACGCTGATGGGCGGGATGTAAATTGCCAACAGCCACTCTGGAGAAGTGCACGGTGTGTCCTGAAACATCTACAAAACTCAGCTTAGGGAGCATAGGGCACATCCACTCATGGGCGTATAAATTGGGAAAAGTAAAAATCAGCAAGACACAGGCACCCCAAAGTTTAGGGCTGCTCTGTTGACAAGAATCTCCACTTCGTTACACCTTAAATATCCCAGGAAAGAGAAAAATGGATAAAGAAGTGGTGGTCCTTATGTACAATGGAATATCACTCAGCCATGAAATCAACGTCATAAGGCTAGTAGCAGCATGATGAGTGGATTTAGGTACGACGATTCTAAGTGAAATAAGTCACACAGAAAAAGACACTTATCATAAGATATGACTTATAGAGGGAATGTAAAAACCGCTACCCTTGAACTGAATTACAAAACAGAATAGAATCACACGTTTAGAAAACACACTATGGCTGCTTAACGGGAAAGGTGAGGTGGGGTGATGCATACAACAAGGGTTTCAAATTAGCTCAGATACCGTTCCATAAAACCAATATGTAATAGACAAGCCCTACTCCTTGCTCAAGGAATTGGACTCAGCACCCCCTATTCACCGCCCAAAAATATATCTGACTAGTAAGAATCTTGAAACCTATGCATTGATATCTCTCTGAAAGTGAGTCAAGTGGGTGTAAAGCGGCAAAATCACAGCAGTGAAAAGCAGGTAAACCCCATTATAAAAATCAATTACTTTTAAAAACCCGTGAAACAAAGACAGTGAAAGAGAGAGAAATTCTTACAAAATTCTTTCAGCGGCTGTAATGCCACCTGGATTGACCATATCTAGACCCACAGCTGATTGAGACATAAGGGTGGACACTCTTGGGGCTGAGAGGTTTGGTGAGGTTGGGTGAGCAAACGCAGACCCTTTAAAGTAATACTGCGTGGTACCCATCCCATGGGTCCCAAATCTCCAGGTTCAAGGGCATCTTCCTACATCGAAAACATGCATGAGAAACCCAGAAGATGGTACACCGTGTGATCGGGAAAGGTTTCTAAAACGCACCTCATTTCTCATCTCCTTGTGCTCGGGTTCGCCATTCCAGCCGCTCTACTAGCAATCTCCCTCCTTGGAGAATCAGCACCTTTAACCTCCTGTTCCGTACAGCTTGCAATTTGTCCTGAGGATGAAAGGGAAGAGGGGGAACCAATGAGAGACTATCTCTAGGTGTTGGGATAGGCAGAGGTCACTCTATTTTCCCAACAGGAAGAAGAATTAACCACAGGCTCAGCCTGCCGCCTGGGACCAGAATAGGGCCTGAAGCAATCCTGCGCTTTTGCGGCCAGCGCCCAAGAAAGCGAGTTGAAAAATGGCGCTCAGGGGCACTGCAATTCACAAACCTGCAGACTTATAAATGATGACTCTCGTCCACAAATATATTGATGGAAGGAAACGAAGAGGATTTGAAAGCAAGGCAGAATTGCAGGAAACAGATTTCAGGAGGGAGATTCGAATCGCCTTTAAAGCACAGGAAAAGCGGCAAAACCTCGACAATGATGCCCTTGGCCAAAAAGGGCGTATGCGTTTTTTCCTGAATATATTCAGGAAAAAACGCATACGCCCTTTTTGGCCAACCAAGCAACCTGGAAAGGCAAATCAGCGCTACAAAGAAGTCTCGCTTCCCATCGGTCAAAAGGGCCATGCTGAATAAAGTGTCAAAACCAGAAATGCAGGACAGGCCATGGAGAAACGGGAGCCTGGCTACGCTGATGGGCGGGATGTAAATTGCCAACAGCCACTCTGGAGAAGTGCACGGTGTGTCCTGAAACATCTACAAAACTCAGCTTAGGGAGCATAGGGCACATCCACTCATGGGCGTATAAATTGGGAAAACTAAAAATCAGCAAGACACAGGCACCCCAAAATTTAGGTCTGCTCTGTTGACAAGAACCTCCACTTGGCTACACCTTAAATATCCCAGGAAAGAGAAAAATGGATAAAGAAGTTGTGGTCCTTATGTACAATGGAATATCACTCAGCCATGAAATCAACATCATAAGGCTAGTAGCAGCATGATGAGTGGATTTAGGTACGACGATTCTAAGTGAAATAAGTCACACAGAAAAAGACACTTATCATAAGATATGACTTATAGAGGGAATGTAAAAACCGCTACCCTTGAACTGAATTACAAAACAGAATAGAGTCACACGTTTAGAAAACACACTATGGCTGCTTAACGGGAAAGGTGAGGTGGGGTGATTCATAAAACAAGGGTTTCAAATTATCTGAGATACCGTTCCATAAACCCAATATGTAATAGACAAGACCTACTCCTTGCTCAATGAATTGGACTCAACACCGCCTATTCACCGCCCACGAATATATCTGACTAGTAAGAATCTTAAAACCTATGCATTGATATCTCTCTGTAAGTGAGTCAAGTGGGTGTAAAGCGGCAAAAACACAGGAGTGAAAAGCAGGTAAACCCCATTATAAATATCAATTACTTTTAAAAACCCGTGAAACAAAGACAGTGAAAGAGAGAGAAATTCTTAAAAAGTCGTTCAGGGGCTTTGATGCCACCTGGATTGACCATATCTAGACCCACAGCTGATTGAGACATAAGGGTGGACACTCTTGGGGCTGAGAGGTTTGGTGAGGTTGGGTGACCAAACGCAGACCCTATAAAGTAATACTGCGTGGTACCCATCCCATGGGTCCCAAATCTCCAGGTTCAAGGGCATCTTCCTACATCGAAAACATTCATGAGAAACCCAGAAGATGGTACACCGTGTGATCGGGAAAGGTTTCTAAAACGCACCTCATTTCTCATCTCCTTGTGCTTGGGTTCGCCATTGCAGCCGCTTTACTAGCAATCTCCCTCCTTGGAGAATCAGCACCTTTAACCTCCTGTTCCGTACAGGTTGCAATTTGTCCTGAGGATGAACGGGAAGAGGGGGAACCAATGAGAGACTAGCTCTAGGTGTTGGGACAGGCACAGGTCACTCTATTTTCCCCTCAAGAAGAAGAATTAACCACAGGCTCAGCCTGCCGCCTGGGACCAGAATAGGGCCTGAAGCAATCCTGCGCTTTTGCGGCCAGCGCCCAAGAAAGCGAGTTGAAAAATGGCGCTCAGGGGCACTGCAATTCACAAACCTGCAGACTTATAAATGATGACTCTCGTCCACAAATTTATTGATGGAAGGAAACGAAGAGGATTTGAAAGCAAGGCAGAATTGCAGGAAACAGATTTCAGGAGGGAGATTCGAATCGCCTTTAAAGCACAGGAAAGGCGGCAAAACCTCGACAATGATGCCCTTGGCCAAAAAGGGCGTATGCGTTTTTTCCTGAATATATTCAGGAAAAAACGCATACGCCCTTTTTGGCCAACCAAGCAACCTGGAAAGGCAAATCAGCGCTACAAAGAAGTCTCGCTTCCCATCGGTCAAAAGGGCCATACTGAATAAAGTGTCAAAACCAGAAATGCAGGACAGGCCATGGAGAAACGGGAGCCTGGCTACGCTGATGGGCGGGATGTAAATTGCCAACAGCCACTCTGGAGAAGTGCACGGTGTGTCCTGAAACATCTACAAAACTCAGCTTAGGGAGCATAGGGCACATCCACTCATGGGCGTATAAATTGGGAAAAGTAAAAATCAGCAAGACACAGGCACCCCAAAGTTTAGGGCTGCTCTGTTGACAAGAACCTCCACTTGGCTACACCTTAAATATCCCAGGAAAGAGAAAAATGGATAAAGAAGTTGTGGTCCTTATGTACAATGGAATATCACTCAGCCATGAAATCAACGTCATAAGGCTAGTAGAAGCATGATGAGTGGATTTAGGTACGACGATTCTAAGTGAAATAAGTCACACAGAAAAAGACACTTATCATAAGATATGACTTATAGAGGGAATGTAAAAACCGCTACCCTTGAACTGAATTACAAAACAGAATAGAATCACACGTGTAGAAAACACACTATGGCTGCTTAACGGGAAAGGTGAGGTGGGGTGATGCATACAACAAGGGTTTCAAATTAGCTCAGATACCGTTCCATAAAACCAATATGTAATAGACAAGCCCTACTCCTTGCTCAAGGAATTGGACTCAGCACCCCCTTTTCACCGCCCTAGAATATATCTGACTAGTAAGAATCTTGAAACCTATGCATTGATATCTCTCTGAAAGTGAGTCAAGTGGGTGTAAAGCGGCAAAATCACAGCAGTGAAAAGCAGGTAAACCCCATTATAAAAATCAATTACTTTTAAAAACCCGTGAAACAAAGACAGTGAAAGAGAGAGAAATTCTTACAAAATTCTTTCAGCGGCTGTAATGCCACCTGGATTGACCATATCTAGACCCACAGCTGATTGAGACATAAGGGTGGACACTCTTGGGGCTGAGAGGTTTGGTGAGGTTGGGTGAGCAAACGCAGACCCTTTAAAATAATACTGCGTGGTACCCATCCCATGGGTCCCAAATCTCCAGGTTCAAGGGCATCTTCCTACATCGAAAACATGCATGAGAAACCCAGAAGATGGTACACCGTGTGATCGGGAAAGGTTTCTAAAACGCACCTCATTTCTCATCTCCTTGTGCTCGGGTTCGCCATTCCAGCCGCTCTACTAGCAATCTCCCTCCTTGGAGAATCAGCACCTTTAACCTCCTGTTCCGTACAGCTTGCAATTTGTCCTGAGGATGAAAGGGAAGAGGGGGAACCAATGAGAGACTATCTCTAGGTGTTGGGATAGGCAGAGGTCACTCTATTTTCCCAACAGGAAGAAGAATTAACCACAGGCTCAGCCTGCCGCCTGGGACCAGAATAGGGCCTGAAGCAATCCTGCGCTTTTGCGGCCAGCGCCCAAGAAAGCGAGTTGAAAAATGGCGCTCAGGGGCACTGCAATTCACAAACCTGCAGACTTATAAATGATGACTCTCGTCCACAAATATATTGATGGAAGGAAACGAAGAGGATTTGAAAGCAAGGCAGAATTGCAGGAAACAGATTTCAGGAGGGAGATTCGAATCGCCTTTAAAGCACAGGAAAAGCGGCAAAACCTCGACAATGATGCCCTTGGCCAAAAAGGGCGTATGCGTTTTTTCCTGAATATATTCAGGAAAAAACGCATACGCCCTTTTTGGCCAACCAAGCAACCTGGAAAGGCAAATCAGCGCTACAAAGAAGTCTCGCTTCCCATCGGTCAAAAGGGCCATGCTGAATAAAGTGTCAAAACCAGAAATGCAGGACAGGCCATGGAGAAACGGGAGCCTGGCTACGCTGATGGGCGGGATGTAAATTGCCAACAGCCACTCTGGAGAAGTGCACGGTGTGTCCTGAAACATCTACAAAACTCAGCTTAGGGAGCATAGGGCACATCCACTCATGGGCGTATAAATTGGGAAAACTAAAAATCAGCAAGACACAGGCACCCCAAAATTTAGGTCTGCTCTGTTGACAAGAACCTCCACTTGGTTACACCTTAAATATCCCAGGAAAGAGAAAAATGGATAAAGAAGTTGTGGTCCTTATGTACAATGGAATATCACTCAGTCATGAAATCAACGTCATAAGGCTAGTAGCAGCATGATGAGTGGATTTAGGTACGACGATTCTAAGTGAAATAAGTCACACAGAAAAAGACACTTATCATAAGATATGACTTATAGAGGGAATGTAAAAACCGCTACCCTTGAACTGAATTACAAAACAGAATAGAGTCACACGTTTAGAAAACACACTATGGCTGCTTAACGGGAAAGGTGAGGTGGGGTGATTCATAAAACAAGGGTTTCAAATTATCTGAGATACCGTTCCATAAACCCAATATGTAATAGACAAGACCTACTCCTTGCTCAATGAATTGGACTCAACACCGCCTATTCACCGCCCACGAATATATCTGACTAGTAAGAATCTTAAAACCTATGCATTGATATCTCTCTGTAAGTGAGTCAAGTGGGTGTAAAGCGGCAAAAACACAGGAGTGAAAAGCAGGTAAACCCCATTATAAATATCAATTACTTTTAAAAACCCGTGAAACAAAGACAGTGAAAGAGAGAGAAATTCTTAAAAAGTCGTTCAGGGGCTTTGATGCCACCTGGATTGACCATATCTAGACCCACAGCTGATTGAGACATAAGGGTGGACACTCTTGGGGCTGAGAGGTTTGGTGAGGTTGGGTGACCAAACGCAGACCCTATAAAGTAATACTGCGTGGTACCCATCCCATGGGTCCCAAATCTCCAGGTTCAAGGGCATCTTCCTACATCGAAAACATTCATGAGAAACCCAGAAGATGGTACACCGTGTGATCGGGAAAGGTTTCTAAAACGCACCTCATTTCTCATATCCTTGTGCTTGGGTTCGCCATTGCAGCCGCTTTACTAGCAATCTCCCTCCTTGGAGAATCAGCACCTTTAACCTCCTGTTCCGTACAGGTTGCAATTTGTCCTGAGGATGAACGGGAAGAGGGGGAACCAATGAGAGACTAGCTCTAGGTGTTGGGACAGGCACAGGTCACTCTATTTTCCCCTCAAGAAGAAGAATTAACCACAGGCTCAGCATGCCGCCTGGGACCAGAATAGGGCCTGAAGCAATCCTGCGCTTTTGCGGCCAGCGCCCAAGAAAGCGAGTTGAAAAATGGCGCTCAGGGGCACTGCAATTCACAAACCTGCAGACTTATAAATGATGACTCTCGTCCACAAATTTATTGATGGAAGGAAACGAAGAGGATTTGAAAGCAAGGCAGAATTGCAGGAAACAGATTTCAGGAGGGAGATTCGAATCGCCTTTAAAGCACAGGAAAGGCGGCAAAACCTCGACAATGATGCCCTTGGCCAAAAAGGGCGTATGCGTTTTTTCCTGAATATATTCAGGAAAAAACGCATACGCCCTTTTTGGCCAACCAAGCAACCTGGAAAGGCAAATCAGCGCTACAAAGAAGTCTCGCTTCCCATCGGTCAAAAGGGCCATGCTGAATAAAGTGTCAAAACCAGAAATGCAGGACAGGCCATGGAGAAACGGGAGCCTGGCTACGCTGATGGGCGGGATGTAAATTGCCAACAGCCACTCTGGAGAAGTGCACGGTGTGTCCTGAAACATCTACAAAACTCAGCTTAGGGCGCATAGGGCACATCCACTCATGGGCGTATAAATTGGGAAAAGTAAAAATCAGCAAGACACAGGCACCCCAAAGTTTAGGGCTGCTCTGTTGACAAGAATCTCCACTTCGTTACACCTTAAATATCCCAGGAAAGAGAAAAATGGATAAAGAAGTTGTGGTCCTTATGTACAATGGAATATCACTCAGCCATGAAATCAACGTCATAAGGCTAGTAGCAGCATGATGAGTGGATTTAGGTACGACGATTCTAAGTGAAATAAGTCACACAGAAAAAGACACTTATCATAAGATATGACTTATAGAGGGAATGTAAAAACCGCTACCCTTGAACTGAATTACAAAACAGAATAGAGTCACACGTTTAGAAAACACACTATGGCTGCTTAACGGGAAAGGTGAGGTGGGGTGATGCATACAACAAGGGTTTCAAATTAGCTCAGATACCGTTCCATAAAACCAATATGTAATAGACAAGCCCTACTCCTTGCTCAAGGAATTGGACTCAGCACCCCCTTTTCACCGCCCTAGAATATATCTGACTAGTAAGAATCTTGAAACCTATGCATTGATATCTCTCTGAAAGTGAGTCAAGTGGGTGTAAAGCGGCAAAATCACAGCAGTGAAAACCAGGTAAACCCCATTATAAAAATCAATTACTTTTAAAAACCCGTGAAACAAAGACAGTGAAAGAGAGAGAAATTCTTACAAAATTCTTTCAGCGGCTGTAATGCCACCTGGATTGACCATATCTAGACCCACAGCTGATTGAGACATAAGGGTGGACACTCTTGGGGCTGAGAGGTTTGGTGAGGTTGGGTGAGCAAACGCAGACCCTTTAAAATAATACTGCGTGGTACCCATCCCATGGGTCCCAAATCTCCAGGTTCAAGGGCATCTTCCTACATCGAAAACATGCATGAGAAACCCAGAAGATGGTACACCGTGTGATCGGGAAAGGTTTCTAAAACGCACCTCATTTCTCATCTCCTTGTGCTCGGGTTCGCCATTCCAGCCGCTCTACTAGCAATCTCCCTCCTTGGAGAATCAGCACCTTTAACCTCCTGTTCCGTACAGCTTGCAATTTGTCCTGAGGATGAAAGGGAAGAGGGGGAACCAATGAGAGACTATCTCTAGGTGTTGGGATAGGCAGAGGTCACTCTATTTTCCCAACAGGAAGAAGAATTAACCACAGGCTCAGCCTGCCGCCTGGGACCAGAATAGGGCCTGAAGCAATCCTGCGCTTTTGCGGCCAGCGCCCAAGAAAGCGAGTTGAAAAATGGCGCTCAGGGGCACTGCAATTCACAAACCTGCAGACTTATAAATGATGACTCTCGTCCACAAATATATTGATGGAAGGAAACGAAGAGGATTTGAAAGCAAGGCAGAATTGCAGGAAACAGATTTCAGGAGGGAGATTCGAATCGCCTTTAAAGCACAGGAAAAGCGGCAAAACCTCGACAATGATGCCCTTGGCCAAAAAGGGCGTATGCGTTTTTTCCTGAATATATTCAGGAAAAAACGCATACGCCCTTTTTGGCCAACCAAGCAACCTGGAAAGGCAAATCAGCGCTACAAAGAAGTCTCGCTTCCCATCGGTCAAAAGGGCCATGCTGAATAAAGTGTCAAAACCAGAAATGCAGGACAGGCCATGGAGAAACGGGAGCCTGGCTACGCTGATGGGCGGGATGTAAATTGCCAACAGCCACTCTGGAGAAGTGCACGGTGTGTCCTGAAACATCTACAAAACTCAGCTTAGGGAGCATAGGGCACATCCACTCATGGGCGTATAAATTGGGAAAACTAAAAATCAGCAAGACACAGGCACCCCAAAATTTAGGTCTGCTCTGTTGACAAGAACCTCCACTTGGTTACACCTTAAATATCCCAGGAAAGAGAAAAATGGATAAAGAAGTTGTGGTCCTTATGTACAATGGAATATCACTCAGTCATGAAATCAACGTCATAAGGCTAGTAGCAGCATGATGAGTGGATTTAGGTACGACGATTCTAAGTGAAATAAGTCACACAGAAAAAGACACTTATCATAAGATATGACTTATAGAGGGAATGTAAAAACCGCTACCCTTGAACTGAATTACAAAACAGAATAGAGTCACACGTTTAGAAAACACACTATGGCTGCTTAACGGGAAAGGTGAGGTGGGGTGATTCATAAAACAAGGGTTTCAAATTATCTGAGATACCGTTCCATAAACCCAATATGTAATAGACAAGACCTACTCCTTGCTCAATGAATTGGACTCAACACCGCCTATTCACCGCCCACGAATATATCTGACTAGTAAGAATCTTAAAACCTATGCATTGATATCTCTCTGTAAGTGAGTCAAGTGGGTGTAAAGCGGCAAAAACACAGGAGTGAAAAGCAGGTAAACCCCATTATAAATATCAATTACTTTTAAAAACCCGTGAAACAAAGACAGTGAAAGAGAGAGAAATTCTTAAAAAGTCGTTCAGGGGCTTTGATGCCACCTGGATTGACCATATCTAGACCCACAGCTGATTGAGACATAAGGGTGGACACTCTTGGGGCTGAGAGGTTTGGTGAGGTTGGGTGACCAAACGCAGACCCTATAAAGTAATACTGCGTGGTACCCATCCCATGGGTCCCAAATCTCCAGGTTCAAGGGCATCTTCCTACATCGAAAACATTCATGAGAAACCCAGAAGATGGTACACCGTGTGATCGGGAAAGGTTTCTAAAACGCACCTCATTTCTCATCTCCTTGTGCTTGGGTTCGCCATTGCAGCCGCTTTACTAGCAATCTCCCTCCTTGGAGAATCAGCACCTTTAACCTCCTGTTCCGTACAGGTTGCAATTTGTCCTGAGGATGAACGGGAAGAGGGGGAACCAATGAGAGACTAGCTCTAGGTGTTGGGACAGGCACAGGTCACTCTATTTTCCCCTCAAGAAGAAGAATTAACCACAGGCTCAGCATGCCGCCTGGGACCAGAATAGGGCCTGAAGCAATCCTGCGCTTTTGCGGCCAGCGCCCAAGAAAGCGAGTTGAAAAATGGCGCTCAGGGGCACTGCAATTCACAAACCTGCAGACTTATAAATGATGACTCTCGTCCACAAATTTATTGATGGAAGGAAACGAAGAGGATTTGAAAGCAAGGCAGAATTGCAGGAAACAGATTTCAGGAGGGAGATTCGAATCGCCTTTAAAGCACAGGAAAGGCGGCAAAACCTCGACAATGATGCCCTTGGCCAAAAAGGGCGTATGCGTTTTTTCCTGAATATATTCAGGAAAAAACGCATACGCCCTTTTTGGCCAACCAAGCAACCTGGAAAGGCAAATCAGCGCTACAAAGAAGTCTCGCTTCCCATCGGTCAAAAGGGCCATGCTGAATAAAGTGTCAAAACCAGAAATGCAGGACAGGCCATGGAGAAACGGGAGCCTGGCTACGCTGATGGGCGGGATGTAAATTGCCAACAGCCACTCTGGAGAAGTGCACGGTGTGTCCTGAAACATCTACAAAACTCAGCTTAGGGCGCATAGGGCACATCCACTCATGGGCGTATAAATTGGGAAAAGTAAAAATCAGCAAGACACAGGCACCCCAAAGTTTAGGGCTGCTCTGTTGACAAGAGTCTCCACTTCGTTACACCTTAAATATCCCAGGAAAGAGAAAAATGGATAAAGAAGTTGTGGTCCTTATGTACAATGGAATATCACTCAGCCATGAAATCAACGTCATAAGGCTAGTAGCAGCATGATGAGTGGATTTAGGTACGACGATTCTAAGTGAAATAAGTCACACAGAAAAAGACACTTATCATAAGATATGACTTATAGAGGGAATGTAAAAACCGCTACCCTTGAACTGAATTACAAAACAGAATAGAGTCACACGTTTAGAAAACACACTATGGCTGCTTAACGGGAAAGGTGAGGTGGGGTGATGCATACAACAAGGGTTTCAAATTAGCTCAGATACCGTTCCATAAAACCAATATGTAATAGACAAGCCCTACTCCTTGCTCAAGGAATTGGACTCAGCACCCCCTTTTCACCGCCCTAGAATATATCTGACTAGTAAGAATCTTGAAACCTATGCATTGATATCTCTCTGAAAGTGAGTCAAGTGGGTGTAAAGCGGCAAAATCACAGCAGTGAAAACCAGGTAAACCCCATTATAAAAATCAATTACTTTTAAAAACCCGTGAAACAAAGACAGTGAAAGAGAGAGAAATTCTTACAAAACTCTTTCAGCGGCTGTAATGCCACCTGGATTGACCATATCTAGACCCACAGCTGATTGAGACATAAGGGTGGACACTCTTGGGGCTGAGAGGTTTGGTGAGGTTGGGTGAGCAAACGCAGACCCTTTAAAGTAATACTGCGTGGTACCCATCCCATGGGTCCCAAATCTCCAGGTTCAAGGGCATCTTCCTACATCGAAAACATGCATGAGAAACCCAGAAGATGGTACACCGTGTGATCGGGAAAGGTTTCTAAAACGCACCTCATTTCTCATCTCCTTGTGCTCGGGTTCGCCATTCCAGCCGCTTTACTAGCAATCTCCCTCCTTGGAGAATCAGCACCTTTAACCTCCTGTTCCGTACAGCTTGCAATTTGTCCTGAGGATGAAAGGGAAGAGGGGGAACCAATGAGAGACTATCTCTAGGTGTTGGGATAGGCAGAGGTCACTCTATTTTCCCAACAGGAAGAAGAATTAACCACAGGCTCAGCCTGCCGCCTGGGACCAGAATAGGGCCTGAAGCAATCCTGCGCTTTTGCGGCCAGCGCCCAAGAAAGCGAGTTGAAAAATGGCGCTCAGGGGCACTGCAATTCACAAACCTGCAGACTTATAAATGATGACTCTCGTCCACAAATATATTGATGGAAGGCAACGAAGAGGATTTGAAAGCAAGGCAGAATTGCAGGAAACAGATTTCAGGAGGGAGATTCGAATCGCCTTTAAAGCACAGGAAAAGCGGCAAAACCTCGACAATGATGCCCTTGGCCAAAAAGGGCGTATGCGTTTTTTCCTGAATATATTCAGGAAAAAACGCATACGCCCTTTTTGGCCAACCAAGCAACCTGGAAAGGCAAATCAGCGCTACAAAGAAGTCTCGCTTCCCATCGGTCAAAAGGGCCATGCTGAATAAAGTGTCAAAACCAGAAATGCAGGACAGGCCATGGAGAAACGGGAGCCTGGCTACGCTGATGGGCGGGATGTAAATTGCCAACAGCCACTCTGGAGAAGTGCACGGTGTGTCCTGAAACATCTACAAAACTCAGCTTAGGGAGCATAGGGCACATCCACTCATGGGCGTATAAATTGGGAAAACTAAAAATCAGCAAGACACAGGCACCCCAAAATTTAGGTCTGCTCTGTTGACAAGAACCTCCACTTGGTTACACCTTAAATATCCCAGGAAAGAGAAAAATGGATAAAGAAGTTGTGGTCCTTATGTACAATGGAATATCACTCAGCCATGAAATCAACGTCATAAGGCTAGTAGCAGCATGATGAGTGGATTTAGGTACGACGATTCTAAGTGAAATAAGTCACACAGAAAACGACACTTATCATAAGATATGACTTATAGAGGGAATGTAAAAACCGCTACCCTTGAACTGAATTACAAAACAGAATAGAGTCACAAGTTTAGAAAACACACTATGGCTGCTTAACGGGAAAGGTGAGGTGGGGTGATTCATAAAACAAGGGTTTCAAATTATCTGAGATACCGTTCCATAAACCCAATATGTAATAGACAAGACCTACTCCTTGCTCAATGAATTGGACTCAACACCCCCTATTCACCGCCCACGAATATATCTGACTAGTAAGAATCTTGAAACCTATGCATTGATATCTCTCTGTAAGTGAGTCAAGTGGGTGTAAAGCGGCAAAATCACAGCAGTGAAAAGCAGGTAAACCCCATTATAAAAATCAATTACTTTTAAAAACCCGTGAAACAAAGACAGTGAAAGAGAGAGAAATTCTTACAAAATTCGTTCAGCGGTTGTAATGCCACCTGGATTGACCATATCTAGACCCACAGCTGATTGAGACATAAGGGTGGAGACTCTTGGGGCTGAGAGGTTTGGTGAGGTTGGGTGAGCAAACGCAGACCCTTTAAAGTAATACTGCGTGGTACCCATCCCATGGGTCCCAAATCTCCAGGTTCAAGGGCATCTTCCTACATCGAAAACATGCATGAGAAACCCAGAAGATGGTACACCGTGTGATCGGGAAAGGTTTCTAAAACGCACCTCATTTCTCATCTCCTTGTGCTCGGGTTCGCCATTCCAGCCGCTTTACTAGGAATCTCCCTCCTTGGAGAATCAGCACCTTTAACCTCCTGTTCCGTACAGCTTGCAATTTGTCCTGAGGATGAAAGGGAAGAGGGGGAACCAATGAGAGACTAGCTCTAGGTGTTGGGACAGGCACAGGTCACTCTATTTTCCCCTCAAGAAGAAGAATTAACCACAGGCTCAGCCTGCCGCCTGGGACCAGAATAGGGCCTGAAGCAATCCTGCGCTTTTGCGGCCAGCGCCCAAGAAAGCGAGTTGAAAAATGGAGCTCAGGGACACTGCAATTCACAAACCTGCAGACTTATAAATGATGACTCTCGTCCACAAATATATTGAGGGAAGGCAACGAAGAGGATTTGAAAGCAAGGCAGAATTGCAGGAAACAGATTTCAGGAGGGAGATTCGAATCGCCTTTAAAGCACAGGAAAAGCGGCAAAACCTCGACAATGATGCCCTTGGCCAAAAAGGGCGTATGCGTTTTTTCCTGAATATATTCAGGAAAAAACGCATACGCCCTTTTTGGCCAACCAAGCAACCTGGAAAGGCAAATCAGCGCTACAAAGAAGTCTCGCTTCCCATCGGTCAAAAGGGCCATGCTGAATAAAGTGTCAAAACCAGAAATGCAGGACAGGCCATGGAGAAACGGGAGCCTGGCTACGCTGATGGGCGGGATGTAAATTGCCAACAGCCACTCTGGAGAAGTGCACGGTGTGTCCTGAAACATCTAAAAAACTGAGCTTAGGGAGCATAGGGCACATCCACTCATGGGCGTATAAATTGGGAAAACTAAAAATCAGCAAGACACAGGCACCCCAAAGTTTAGGGCTGCTCTGTTGACAAGAATCTCCACTTGGTTACACCTTAAATATCCCAGGAAAGAGAAAAATGGATAAAGAAGTTGTGGTCCTTATGTACAATGGAATATCACTCAGCCATGAAATCAACGTCATAAGGCTAGTAGCAGCATGATGATTGGATTTAGGTACGACGATTCTAAGTGAAATAAGTCACACAGAAAAAGACACTTATCATAAGATATGACTTATAGAGGGAATGTAAAAACCGCTACCCTTGAACTGAATTACAAAACAGAATAGAGTCACACGTTTAGAAAACACACTATGGCTGCTTAACGGGAAAGGTGAGGTGGGGTGATGCATACAACAAGGGTTTCAAATTATCTCAGATACCGTTCCATAAACCCAATATGTAATAGACAAGCCCTACTCCTTCCTCAATGAATTGGACTCAACACCCCCAATTCACCGCCCAAGAATATATCTGACTAGTAAGAATCTTGAAACCTATGCATTGATATCTCTCTGTAAGTGAGTCAAGTGGGTGTAAAGCGGCAAAATCACAGCAGTGAAAAGCAGGTAAACCCCATTATAAAAATCAATTACTTTTAAAAACCCGTGAAACAAAGACAGTGAAAGAGAGAGAAATTCTTACAAAATTCGTTCAGCGGTTGTAATGCCACCTGGATTGACCATATCTAGACCCACAGCTGATTGAGACATAAGGGTGGACACTCTTGGGGCTGAGAGGTTTGGTGAGGTTGGGTGAGCAAACGCAGACCCTTTAAAGTAATACTGCGTGGTACCCATCCCATGGGTCCCAAATCTCCAGCTTCAAGGGCATCTTCCTACATCGAAAACATTCATGAGAAACCCAGAAGATGGTACACCGTGTGATCGGGAAAGGTTTCTAAAACGCACCTCATTTCTCATCTCCTTGTGCTTGGGTTCGCCATTCCAGCCGCTTTACTAGCAATCTCCCTCCTTGGAGAATCAGCACCTTTAACCTCCTGTTCCGTACAGGTTGCAATTTGTCCTGAGGATGAACGGGAAGAGGGGGAACCAATGAGAGACTAGCTCTAGGTGTTGGGACAGGCACAGGTCACTCTATTTTCCCCTCAAGAAGAAGAATTAACCACAGGCTCAGCCTGCCGCCTGGGACCAGAATAGGGCCTGAAGCAATCCTGCGCTTTTGCGGCCAGCTCCCAAGAAAGCGAGTTGAAAAATGGAGCTCAGGGACACTGCAATTCACAAACCTGCAGACTTATAAATGATGACTCTCGTCCACAAATATATTGAGGGAAGGCAACGAAGAGGATTTGAAAGCAAGGCAGAATTGCAGGAAACAGATTTCAGGAGGGAGATTCGAATCGCCTTTAAAGCACAGGAAAAGCGGCAAAACCTCGACAATGATGCCCTTGGCCAAAAAGGGCGTATGCGTTTTTTCCTGAATATATTCAGGAAAAAACGCATACGCCCTTTTTGGCCAACCAAGCAACCTGGAAAGGCAAATCAGCGCTACAAAGAAGTCTCGCTTCCCATCGGTCAAAAGGGCCATGCTGAATAAAGTGTCAAAACCAGAAATGCAGGGCAGGCCATGGAGAAACGGGAGCCTGGCTACGCTGATGGGCGGGATGTAAATTGCCAACAGCCACTCTGGAGAAGTGCACGGTGTGTCCTGAAACATCTAAAAAACTGAGCTTAGGGAGCATAGGGCACATCCACTCATGGGCGTATAAATTGGGAAAACTAAAAATCAGCAAGACACAGGCACCCCAAAGTTTAGGGCTGCTCTGTTGACAAGAATCTCCACTTCGTTACACCTTAAATATCCCAGGAAAGAGAAAAATGGATAAAGAAGTTGTGGTCCTTATGTACAATGGAATATCACTCAGCCATGAAATCAACGTCATAAGGCTAGTAGCAGCATGATGATTGGATTTAGGTACGACGATTCTAAGTGAAATAAGTCACACAGAAAAAGGCACTTATCATAAGATACGACTTATAGAGGGAATGTAAAAACCGCTACCCTTGAACTGAATTACAAAACAGAATAGAGTCACACGTTTAGAAAACACACTATGGCTGCTTAACGGGAAAGGTGAGGTGGGGTGATGCATACAACAAGGGTTTCAAATTATCTCAGATACCGTTCCATAAACCCAATATGTAATAGACAAGCCCTACTCCTTCCTCAAAGAATTGGACTCAACACCCCCTATTCAGCGCCCAAGAATATATCTGACTAGTAAGAATCTTGTAACCTATGCATTGATATCTCTCTGTAAGTGAGTCAAGTGGGTGTAAAGCGGCAAAATCACAGCAGTGAAAAGCAGGTAAACCCCATTATAAAAATCAATTACTTTTAAAAACCCGTAAAACAAAGACAGTGAAAGAGAGAGAAATTCTTACAAAATTCGTTCAGGGGCTGTGATGCCACCTGGATTGACCATATCTAGACCCACAGCTGATTGAGACATAAGGGTGGACACTCTTGGGGCTGAGAGGTTTGGTGAGGTTGGGTGAGCAAACGCAGACCCTATAAAGTAATACTGCGTGGTACCCATCCCATGGGTCCCAAATCTCCAGGTTCAAGGGCATCTTCCTACATCGAAAACATTCATGAGAAACCCAGAAGATGGTACACCGTGTGATCGGGAAAGGTTTCTAAAACGCACCTCATTTCTCATCTCCTTGTGCTTGGGTTCGCCATTCCAGCCGCTTTACTAGCAATCTCCCTCCTTGGAGAATCAGCACCTTTAACCTCCTGTTCCGTACAGGTTGCAATTTGTCCTGAGGATGAACGGGAAGAGGGGGAACCAATGAGAGACTAGCTCTAGGTGTTGGGACAGGCACATGCTACTCTATTTTCCCATGAGGAAGAAGAATTAACCACAGGCTCAGCCTGCCGCCTGGGACCAGAATAGGGCCTGAAGCAATCCTGCGCTTTTGCGGCCAGCTCCCAAGAAAGCGAGTTGAAAAATGGAGCTCAGGGACACTGCAATTCACAAACCTGCAGACTTATAAATGATGACTCTCGTCCACAAATATATTGAGGGAAGGCAACGAAGAGGATTTGAAAGCAAGGCAGAATTGCAGGAAACAGATTTCAGGAGGGAGATTCGAATCGCCTTTAAAGCACAGGAAAAGCGGCAAAACCTCGACAATGATGCCCTTGGCCAAAAAGGGCGTATGCGTTTTTTCCTGAATATATTCAGGAAAAAACGCATACGCCCTTTTTGGCCAACCAAGCAACCTGGAAAGGCAAATCAGCGCTACAAAGAAGTCTCGCTTCCCATCGGTCAAAAGGGCCATGCTGAATAAAGTGTCAAAACCAGAAATGCAGGACAGGCCATGGAGAAACGGGAGCCTGGCTACGCTGATGGGCGGGATGTAAATTGCCAACAGCCACTCTGGAGAAGTGCACGGTGTGTCCTGAAACATCTAAAAAACTGAGCTTAGGGAGCATAGGGCACATCCACTCATGGGCGTATAAATTGGGAAAACTAAAAATCAGCAAGACACAGGCACCCCAAAGTTTAGGGCTGCTCTGTTGACAAGAATCTCCACTTCGTTACACCTTAAATATCGCAGGAAAGAGAAAAATGGATAAAGAAGTTGTGGTCCTTATGTACAATGGAATATCACTCAGCCATGAAATCAACGTCATAAGGCTAGTAGCAGCATGATGATTGGATTTAAGTACGACGATTCTAAGTGAAATAAGTCACACAGAAAAAGACACTTATCATAAGATATGACTTATAGAGGGAATGTAAAAACCGCTACCCTTGAACTGAATTACAAAACAGAATAGAGTCACACGTTTAGAAAACACACTATGGCTGCTTAACGGGAAAGGTGAGGTGGGGTGATGCATACAACAAGGGTTTCAAATTATCTCAGATACCGTTCCATAAACCCAATATGTAATAGACAAGCCCTACTCCTTCCTCAAAGAATTGGACTCAACACCCCCTATTCAGCGCCCAAGAATATATCTGACTAGTAAGAATCTTGAAACCTATGCATTGATATCTCTCTGTAAGTGAGTCAAGTGGGTGTAAAGCGGCAAAATCACAGCAGTGAAAAGCAGGTAAACCCCATTATAAAAATCAATTACTTTTAAAAACCCGTGAAACAAAGACAGTGAAAGAGAGAGAAATTCTTACAAAATTCGTTCAGGGGCTGTGATGCCACCTGGATTGACCATATCTAGACCCACAGCTGTTGAGACATAAGGGTGGACACTCTTGTGGCTGAGAGGTTTGGTGAGGTTGGGTGAGCAAACGCAGACCCTATAAAGTAATACTGCGTGGTACCCATCCCATGGGTCCCAAATCTCCAGGTTCAAGGGCATCTTCCTACATCGAAAACATGCATGAGAAACCCAGAAGATGGTACACCGTGTGATCGGGAAAGGTTTCTAAAACGCACCTCATTTCTCATCTCCTTGTGCTTGGGTTCGCCATTCCAGCCGCTTTACTAGGAATCTCCCTCCTTGGAGAATCAGCACCTTTAACCTCCTGTTCCGTACAGCTTGCAATTTGTCCTGAGGATGAAAGGGAAGAGGGGGAACCAATGAGAGACTAGCTCTAGGTGTTGGGACAGGCACAGGTCACTCTATTTTCCCCTCAAGAAGAAGAATTAACCACAGGCTCAGCCTGCCGCCTGGGACCAGAATAGGGCCTGAAGCAATCCTGCGCTTTTGCGGCCAGCGCCCAAGAAAGCGAGTTGAAAAATGGAGCTCAGGGACACTGCAATTCACAAACCTGCAGACTTATAAATGATGACTTTCGTCCACAAATATATTGAGGGAAGACAACGAAGAGGATTTGAAAGCAAGGCAGAATTGCAGGAAACAGATTTCAGGAGGGAGATTCGAATCGCCTTTAAAGCACAGGAAAAGCGGCAAAACCTCGACAATGATGCCCTTGGCCAAAAAGGGCGTATGCGTTTTTTCCTGAATATATTCAGGAAAAAACGCATACGCCCTTTTTGGCCAACCAAGCAACCTGGAAAGGCAAATCAGCGCTACAAAGAAGTCTCGCTTCCCATCGGTCAAAAGGGCCATGCTGAATAAAGTGTCAAAACCAGAAATGCAGGACAGGCCATGGAGAAACGGGAGCCTGGCTACGCTGATGGGCGGGATGTAAATTGCCAACAGCCACTCTGGAGAAGTGCACGGTGTGTCCTGAAACATCTAAAAAACTGAGCTTAGGGAGCATAGGGCACATCCACTCATGGGCGTATAAATTGGGAAAACTAAAAATCAGCAAGACACAGGCACCCCAAAGTTTAGGGCTGCTCTGTTGACAAGAATCTCCACTTCGTTACACCTTAAATATCCCAGGAAAGAGAAAAATGGATAAAGAAGTTGTGGTCCTTATGTACAATGGAATATCACTCAGCCATGAAATCAACGTCATAAGGCTAGTAGCAGCATGATGATTGGATTTAGGTACGACGATTCTAAGTGAAATAAGTCACACAGAAAAAGACACTTATCATAAGATATGACTTATAGAGGGAATGTAAAAACCGCTACCCTTGAACTGAATTACAAAACAGAATAGAGTCACACGTTTAGAAAACACACTATGGCTGCTTAACGGGAAAGGTGAGGTGGGGTGATGCATACAACAAGGGTTTCAAATTATCTCTGATACCGTTCCATAAACCCAATATGTAATAGACAAGCCCTACTCCTTCCTCAATGAATTGGACTCAACACCCCCAATTCACCGCCCAAGAATATATCTGACTAGTAAGAATCTTGAAACCTATGCATTGATATCTCTCTGTAAGTGAGTCAAGTGGGTGTAAAGCGGCAAAATCACAGCAGTGAAAAGCAGGTAAACCCCATTATAAAAATCAATTACTTTTAAAAACCCGTGAAACAAAGACAGTGAAAGAGAGAGAAATTCTTACAAAATTCGTTCAGCGGTTGTAATGCCACCTGGATTGACCATATCTAGACCCACAGCTGATTGAGACATAAGGGTGGACACTCTTGGGGCTGAGAGGTTTGGTGAGGTTGGGTGAGCAAACGCAGACCCTTTAAAGTAATACTGCGTGGTACCCATCCCATGGGTCCCAAATCTCCAGGTTCAAGGGCATCTTCCTACATCGAAAACATGCATGAGAAACCCAGAAGATGGTACACCGTGTGATCGGGAAAGGTTTCTAAAACGCACCTCATTTCTCATCTCCTTGTGCTCGGGTTCGCCATTCCAGCCGCTTTACTAGCAATCTCCCGCCTTGGAGAATCAGCACCTTTAACCTCCTGTTCCGTACAGCTTGCAATTTGTCCTGAGGATGAAAGGGAAGAGGGGGAACCAATGAGAGACTAGCTCTAGGTGTTGGGACAGGCACAGGTCACTCTATTTTCCCCTCAAGAAGAAGAATTAACCACAGGCTCAGCCTGCCGCCTGGGACCAGAATAGGGCCTGAAGCAATCCTGCGCTTTTGCGGCCAGCGCCCAAGAAAGCGAGTTGAAAAATGGAGCTCAGGGACACTGCAATTCACAAACCTGCAGACTTATAAATGATGACTCTCGTCCACAAATATATTGAGGGAAGGCAACGAAGAGGATTTGAAAGCAAGGCAGAATTGCAGGAAACAGATTTCAGGAGGGAGATTCGAATCGCCTTTAAAGCACAGGAAAAGCGGCAAAACCTCGACAATGATGCCCTTGGCCAAAAAGGGCGTATGCGTTTTTTCCTGAATATATTCAGGAAAAAACGCATACGCCCTTTTTGGCCAACCAAGCAACCTGGAAAGGCAAATCAGCGCTACAAAGAAGTCTCGCTTCCCATCGGTCAAAAGGGCCATGCTGAATAAAGTGTCAAAACCAGAAATGCAGGACAGGCCATGGAGAAACGGGAGCCTGGCTACGCTGATGGGCGGGATGTAAATTGCCAACAGCCACTCTGGAGAAGTGCACGGTGTGTCCTGAAACATCTAAAAAACTGAGCTTAGGGAGCATAGGGCACATCCACTCATGGGCGTATAAATTGGGAAAACTAAAAATCAGCAAGACACAGGCACCCCAAAGTTTAGGGCTGCTCTGTTGACAAGAATCTCCACTTCGTTACACCTTAAATATCCCAGGAAAGAGAAAAATGGATAAAGAAGTTGTGGTCCTTATGTACAATGGAATATCACTCAGCCATGAAATCAACGTCATAAGGCTAGTAGCAGCATGATGATTGGATTTAGGTACGACGATTCTAAGTGAAATAAGTCACACAGAAAAAGACACTTATCATAAGATATGACTTATAGAGGGAATGTAAAAACCGCTACCCTTGAACTGAATTACAAAACAGAATAGAGTCACACGTTTAGAAAACACACTATGGCTGCTTAACGGGAAAGGTGAGGTGGGGTGATGCATACAACAAGGGTTTCAAATTATCTCAGATACCGTTCCATAAACCCAATATGTAATAGACAAGCCCTACTCCTTCCTCAAAGAATTGGACTCAACACCCCCTATTCAGCGCCCAAGAATATATCTGACTAGTAAGAATCTTGAAACCTATGCATTGATATCTCTCTGTAAGTGAGTCAAGTGGGTGTAAAGCGGCAAAATCACAGCAGTGAAAAGCAGGTAAACCCCATTATAAAAATCAATTACTTTTAAAAACCCGTGAAACAAAGACAGTGAAAGAGAGAGAAATTCTTACAAAGTTCGTTCAGGGGCTGTGATGCCACCTGGATTGACCATATCTAGACCCACAGCTGATTGAGACATAAGGGTGGACACTCTTGGGGCTGAGAGGTTTGGTGAGGTTGGGTGAGCAAACGCAGACCCTATAAAGTAATACTGCGTGGTACCCATCCCATGGGTCCCAAATCTCCAGGTTCAAGGGCATCTTCCTACATCGAAAACATTCATGAGAAACCCAGAAGATGGTACACCGTGTGATCGGGAAAGGTTTCTAAAACGCACCTCATTTCTCATCTCCTTGTGCTTGGGTTCGCCATTCCAGCCGCTTTACTAGCAATCTCCCTCCTTGGAGAATCAGCACCTTTAACCTCCTGTTCCGTACAGGTTGCAATTTGTCCTGAGGATGAACGGGAAGAGGGGGAACCAATGAGAGACTAGCTCTAGGTGTTGGGACAGGCACAGGTCACTCTATTTTCCCCTCAAGAAGAAGAATTAACCACAGGCTCAGCCTGCCGCCTGGGACCAGAATAGGGCCTGAAGCAATCCTGCGCTTTTGCGGCCAGCTCCCAAGAAAGCGAGTTGAAAAATGGAGCTCAGGGACACTGCAATTCACAAACCTGCAGACTTATAAATGATGACTCTCGTCCACAAATATATTGAGGGAAGGCAACGAAGAGGATTTGAAAGCAAGGCAGAATTGCAGGAAACAGATTTCAGGAGGGAGATTCGAATCGCCTTTAAAGCACAGGAAAAGCGGCAAAACCTCGACAATGATGCCCTTGGCCAAAAAGGGCGTATGCGTTTTTTCCTGAATATATTCAGGAAAAAACGCATACGCCCTTTTTGGCCAACCAAGCAACCTGGAAAGGCAAATCAGCGCTACAAAGAAGTCTCGCTTCCCATCGGTCAAAAGGGCCATGCTGAATAAAGTGTCAAAACCAGAAATGCAGGACAGGCCATGGAGAAACGGGAGCCTGGCTACGCTGATGGGCGGGATGTAAATTGCCAACAGCCACTCTGGAGAAGTGCACGGTGTGTCCTGAAACATCTAAAAAACTGAGCTTAGGGAGCATAGGGCACATCCACTCATGGGCGTATAAATTGGGAAAACTAAAAATCAGCAAGACACAGGCACCCCAAAGTTTAGGGCTGCTCTGTTGACAAGAATCTCCACTTCGTTACACCTTAAATATCCCAGGAAAGAGAAAAATGGATAAAGAAGTTGTGGTCCTTATGTACAATGGAATATCACTCAGCCATGAAATCAACGTCATAAGGCTAGTAGCAGCATGATGATTGGATTTAGGTACGACGATTCTAAGTGAAATAAGTCACACAGAAAAAGGCACTTATCATAAGATACGACTTATAGAGGGAATGTAAAAACCGCTACCCTTGAACTGAATTACAAAACAGAATAGAGTCACACGTTTAGAAAACACACTATGGCTGCTTAACGGGAAAGGTGAGGTGGGGTGATGCATACAACAAGGGTTTCAAATTATCTCAGATACCGTTCCATAAACCCAATATGTAATAGACAAGCCCTACTCCTTCCTCAAAGAATTGGACTCAACACCCCCTATTCAGCGCCCAAGAATATATCTGACTAGTAAGAATCTTGAAACCTATGCATTGATATCTCTCTGTAAGTGAGTCAAGTGGGTGTAAAGCGGCAAAATCACAGCAGTGAAAAGCAGGTAAACCCCATTATAAAAATCAATTACTTTTAAAAACCCGTGAAACAAAGACAGTGAAAGAGAGAGAAATTCTTACAAAATTCGTTCAGGGGCTGTGATGCCACCTGGATTGACCATATCTAGACCCACAGCTGATTGAGACATAAGGGTGGACACTCTTGGGGCTGAGAGGTTTGGTGAGGTTGGGTGAGCAAACGCAGACCCTATAAATTAATACTGCGTGGTACCCATCCCATGGGTCCCAAATCTCCAGGTTCAAGGGCATCTTCCTACATCGAAAACATTCATGAGAAACCCAGAAGATGGTACACCGTGTGATCGGGAAAGGTTTCTAAAACGCACCTCATTTCTCATCTCCTTGTGCTTGGGTTCGCCATTCCAGCCGCTTTACTAGCAATCTCCCTCCTTGGAGAATCAGCACCTTTAACCTCCTGTTCCGTACAGGTTGCAATTTGTCCTGAGGATGAACGGGAAGAGGGGGAACCAATGAGAGACTAGCTCTAGGTGTTGGGACAGGCACAGGTCACTCTATTTTCCCCTCAAGAAGAAGAATTAACCACAGGCTCAGCCTGCCGCCTGGGACCAGAATAGGGCCTGAAGCAATCCTGCGCTTTTGCGGCCAGCTCCCAAGAAAGCGAGTTGAAAAATGGAGCTCAGGGACACTGCAATTCACAAACCTGCAGACTTATAAATGATGACTCTCGTCCACAAATATATTGAGGGAAGGCAACGAAGAGGATTTGAAAGCAAGGCAGAATTGCAGGAAACAGATTTCAGGAGGGAGATTCGAATCGCCTTTAAAGCACAGGAAAAGCGGCAAAACCTCGACAATGATGCCCTTGGCCAAAAAGGGCGTATGCGTTTTTTCCTGAATATATTCAGGAAAAAACGCATACGCCCTTTTTGGCCAACCAAGCAACCTGGAAAGGCAAATCAGCGCTACAAAGAAGTCTCGCTTCCCATCGGTCAAAAGGGCCATGCTGAATAAAGTGTCAAAACCAGAAATGCAGGACAGGCCATGGAGAAACGGGAGCCTGGCTACGCTGATGGGCGGGATGTAAATTGCCAACAGCCACTCTGGAGAAGTGCACGGTGTGTCTTGAAACATCTAAAAAACTGAGCTTAGGGAGCATAGGGCACATCCACTCATGGGCGTATAAATTGGGAAAACTAAAAATCAGCAAGACACAGGCACCCCAAAGTTTAGGGCTGCTCTGTTGACAAGAATCTCCACTTCGTTACACCTTAAATATCGCAGGAAAGAGAAAAATGGATAAAGAAGTTGTGGTCATTATGTACAATGGAATATCACTCAGCCATGAAATCAACGTCATAAGGCTAGTAGCAGCATGATGATTGGATTTAGGTACGACGATTCTAAGTGAAATAAGTCACACAGAAAAAGACACTTATCATAAGATATGACTTATAGAGGGAATGTAAAAACCGCTACCCTTGAACTGAATTACAAAACAGAATAGAGTCACACGTTTAGAAAACACACTATGGCTGCTTAACGGGAAAGGTGAGGTGGGGTGATGCATACAACAAGGGTTTCAAATTATCTCAGATACCGTTCCATAAACCCAATATGTAATAGACAAGCCCTACTCCTTCCTCAAAGAATTGGACTCAACACCCCCTATTCAGCGCCCAAGAATATATCTGACTAGTAAGAATCTTGAAACCTATGCATTGATATCTCTCTGTAAGTGAGTCAAGTGGGTGTAAAGCGGCAAAATCACAGCAGTGAAAAGCAGGTAAACCCCATTATAAAAATCAATTACTTTTAAAACCCGTGAAACAAAGACAGTGAAAGAGAGAGAAATTCTTACAAAATTCGTTCAGCGGTTGTAATGCCACCTGGATTGACCATATCTAGACCCACAGCTGATTGAGACATAAGGGTGGACACTCTTGGGGCTGAGAGGTTTGGTGAGGTTGGGTGAGCAAACGCAGACCCTTTAAAGTAATACTGCGTGGTACCCATCCCATGGGTCCCAAATCTCCAGATTCAAGGGCATCTTCCTACATCGAAAACATGCATGAGAAACCCAGAAGATGGTACACCGTGTGATCGGGAAAGGTTTCTAAAACGCACCTCATTTCTCATCTACTTGTGCTCGGGTTCGCCATTCCAGCCGCTTTACTAGGAATCTCCCTCCTTGGAGAATCAGCACCTTTAACCTCCTGTTCCGTACAGCTTGCAATTTGTCCTGAGGATGAAAGGGAAGAGGGGGAACCAATGAGAGACTATCTCTAGGTGTTGGGACAGGCACAGGTCACTCTATTTTCCCCTCAAGAAGAAGAATTAACCACAGGCTCAGCCTGCCGCCTGGGACCAGAATAGGGCCTGAAGCAATCCTGCGCTTTTGCGGCCAGCGCCCAAGAAAGCGAGTTGAAAAATGGAGCTCAGGGACACTGCAATTCACAAACCTGCAGACTTATAAATGATGACTCTCGTCCACAAATATATTGAGGGAAGACAACGAAGAGGATTTGAAAGCAAGGCAGAATTGCAGGAAACAGATTTCAGGAGGGAGATTCGAATCGCCTTTAAAGCACAGGAAAAGCGGCAAAACCTCGACAATGATGCCCTTGGCCAAAAAGGGCGTATGCGTTTTTTCCTGAATATATTCAGGAAAAAACGCATACGCCCTTTTTGGCCAACCAAGCAACCTGGAAAGGCAAATCAGCGCTACAAAGAAGTCTCGCTTCCCATCGGTCAAAAGGGCCATGCTGAATAAAGTGTCAAAACCAGAAATGCAGGACAGGCCATGGAGAAACGGGAGCCTGGCTACGCTGATGGGCGGGATGTAAATTGCCAACAGCCACTCTGGAGAAGTGCACGGTGTGTCCTGAAACATCTAAAAAACTGAGCTTAGGGAGCATAGGGCACATCCACTCATGGGCGTATAAATTGGGAAAACTAAAAATCAGCAAGACACAGGCACCCCAAAGTTTAGGGCTGCTCTGTTGACAAGAACCTCCACTTCGTTACACCTTAAATATCCCAGGAAAGAGAAAAATGGATAAAGAAGTTGTGGTCCTTATGTACAATGGAATATCACTCAGCCATGAAATCAACGTCATAAGGCTAGTAGCAGCATGATGATTGGATTTAGGTACGACGATTCTAAGTGAAATAAGTCACACAGAAAAAGACACTTATCATAAGATATGACTTATAGAGGGAATGTAAAAACCGCTACCCTTGAACTGAATTACAAAACAGAATAGAGTCACACGTTTAGAAAACACACTATGGCTGCTTAACGGGAAAGGTGAGGTGGGGTGATGCATACAACAAGGGTTTCAAATTATCTCAGATACCGTTCCATAAACCCAATATGTAATAGACAAGCCCTACTCCTTCCTCAAAGAATTGGACTCAACACCCCCTATTCAGCGCCCAAGAATATATCTGACTAGTAAGAATCTTGAAACCTATGCATTGATATCTCTCTGTAAGTGAGTCAAGTGGGTGTAAAGCGGCAAAATCACAGCAGTGAAAAGCAGGTAAACCCCATTATAAAAATCAATTACTTTTAAAAACCCGTGAAACAAAGACAGTGAAAGAGAGAGAAATTCTTACAAAATTCGTTCAGGGGCTGTGATGCCACCTGGATTGACCATATCTAGACCCACAGCTGATTGAGACATAAGGGTGGACACTCTTGGGGCTGAGAGGTTTGGTGAGGTTGGGTGAGCAAACGCAGACCCTATAAAGTAATACTGCGTGGTACCCATCCCATGGGTCCCAAATCTCCAGGTTCAAGGGCATCTTCCTACATCGAAAACATTCATGAGAAACCCAGAAGATGGTAAACCGTGTGATCGGGAAAGGTTTCTAAAACGCACCTCATTTCTCATCTCCTTGTGCTTGGGTTCGCCATTCCAGCCGCTTTACTAGCAATCTCCCTCCTTGGAGAATCAGCACCTTTAACCTCCTGTTCCGTACAGGTTGCAATTTGTCCTGAGGATGAACGGGAAGAGGGGGAACCAACGAGAGACTAGCTCTAGGTGTTGGGACAGGCACAGGTCACTCTATTTTCCCCTCAAGAAGAAGAATTAACCACAGGCTCAGCCTGCCGCCTGGGACCAGAATAGGGCCTGAAGCAATCCTGCGCTTTTGCGGCCAGCTCCCAAGAAAGCGAGTTGAAAAATGGAGCTCAGGGACACTGCAATTCACAAACCTGCAGACTTATAAATGATGACTCTCGTCCACAAATATATTGAGGGAAGGCAACGAAGAGGATTTGAAAGCAAGGCAGAATTGCAGGAAACAGATTTCAGGAGGGAGATTGGAATCGCCTTTAAAGCACAGGAAAAGCGGCAAAACCTCGACAATGATGCCCTTGGCCAAAAAGGGCGTATGCGTTTTTTCCTGAATATATTCAGGAAAAAACGCATACGCCCTTTTTGGCCAACCAAGCAACCTGGAAAGGCAAATCAGCGCTACAAAGAAGTCTCGCTTCCCATCGGTCAAAAGGGCCATGCTGAATAAAGTGTCAAAACCAGAAATGCAGGGCAGGCCATGGAGAAACGGGAGCCTGGCTACGCTGATGGGCGGGATGTAAATTGCCAACAGCCACTCTGGAGAAGTGCACGGTGTGTCCTGAAACATCTAAAAAACTGAGCTTAGGGAGCATAGGGCACATCCACACATGGGCGTATAAATTGGGAAAACTAAAAATCAGCAAGACACAGGCACCCCAAAGTTTAGGGCTGCTCTGTTGACAAGAATCTCCACTTCGTTACACCTTAAATATCCCAGGAAAGAGAAAAATGGATAAAGAAGTTGTGGTCCTTATGTACAATGGAATATCACTCAGCCATGAAATCAACGTCATAAGGCTAGTAGCAGCATGATGATTGGATTTAGGTACGACGATACTAAGTGAAATAAGTCACACAGAAAAAGACACTTATCATAAGATACGACTTATAGAGGGAATGTAAAAACCGCTACCCTTGAACTGAATTACAAAACAGAATAGAGTCACAAGTTTAGAAAACACACTATGGCTGCTTAACGGGAAAGGTGAGGTGGGGTGATGCATACAACAAGGGTTTCAAATTATCTCAGATACCGTTCCATAAACCCAATATGTAATAGACAAGCCCTACTCCTTCCTCAATGAATTGGACTCAACACCCCCAATTCACCGCCCAAGAATATATCTGACTAGTAAGAATCTTGAAACCTATGCATTGATATCTCTCTGTAAGTGAGTCAAGTGGGTGTAAAGCGGCAAAATCACAGCAGTGAAAAGCAGGTAAACCCCATTATAAAAATCAATTACTTTTAAAAACCCGTGAAACAAAGACAGTGAAAGAGAGAGAAATTCTTACAAAATTCGTTCAGCGGTTGTAATGCCACCTGGATTGACCATATCTAGACCCACAGCTGATTGAGACATAAGGGTGGACACTCTTGGGGCTGAGAGGTTTGGTGAGGTTGGGTGAGCAAACGCAGACCCTTT
Organism: Balaenoptera physalus; assembly: GCF_965194825.1. NCBI lineage: Eukaryota > Metazoa > Chordata > Mammalia > Artiodactyla > Balaenopteridae > Balaenoptera > Balaenoptera physalus. The sequence continues at coordinate 214,167 of NW_028125836.1, forward strand.
AAAGTAATACTGCGTGGTACCCATCCCTTGGGTCCCAAATCTCCAGGTTCAAGGGCATCTTCCTACATCGAAAACATGCATGAGAAACCCAGAAGATGGTACACCGTGTGATCGGGAAAGGTTGCTAAAACGCACCTCATTTCTCATCTCCTTGTGCTCGGGTTCGTCATTCCAGCCGCTTTACTAGCAATCTCCCTCCTTGGAGAATCAGCACCTTTAACCTCCTGTTCCGTACAGGTTGCAATTTGTCCTGAGGATGAACGGGAAGAGGGGGAACCAATGAGAGACTAGCTCTAGGTGTTGGGAGAGGCACAGGTCACTCTATTTTCCCCTCAAGAAGAAGAATTAACCACAGGCTCAGCCTGCCGCCTGGGACCAGAATAGGGCCTGAAGCAATCCTGCGCTTTTGCGGCCAGCGCCCAAGAAAGCGAGTTGAAAAATGGAGCTCAGGGACACTGCAATTCACAAACCTGCAGACTTATAAATGATGACTCTCGTCCACAAATATATTGAGGGAAGGCAACGAAGAGGATTTGAAAGCAAGGCAGAATTGCAGGAAACAGATTTCAGGAGGGAGATTCGAATCGCCTTTAAAGCACAGGAAAAGCGGCAAAACCTCGACAATGATGCCCTTGGCCAAAAAGGGCGTATGCGTTTTTTCCTGAATATATTCAGGAAAAAACGCATACGCCCTTTTTGGCCAACCAAGCAACCTGGAAAGGCAAATCAGCGCTACAAAGAAGTCTCGCTTCCCATCGGTCAAAAGGGCCATGCTGAATAAAGTGTCAAAACCAGAAATGCAGGGCAGGCCATGGAGAAACGGGAGCCTGGCTACGCTGATGGGCGGGATGTAAATTGCCAACAGCCACTCTGGAGAAGTGCACGGTGTGTCCTGAAACATCTAAAAAACTGAGCTTAGGGAGCATAGGGCACATCCACTCATGGGCGTATAAATTGGGAAAACTAAAAATCAGCAAGACACAGGCACCCCAAAGTTTAGGGCTGCTCTGTTGACAAGAATCTCCACTTCGTTACACCTTAAATATCCCAGGAAAGAGAAAAATGGATAAAGAAGTTGTGGTCCTTATGTACAATGGAATATCACTCAGCCATGAAATCAACGTCATAAGGCTAGTAGCAGCATGATGATTGGATTTAGGTACGACGATACTAAGTGAAATAAGTCACACAGAAAAAGACACTTATCATAAGATATGACTTATAGAGGGAATGTAAAAACCGCTACCCTTGAACTGAATTACAAAACAGAATAGAGTCACAAGTTTAGAAAACACACTATGGCTGCTTAACGGGAAAGGTGAGGTGGGGTGATGCATACAACAAGGGTTTCAAATTATCTCAGATACCGTTCCATAAACCCAATATGTAATAGACAAGCCCTACTCCTTCCTCAATGAATTGGACTCAACACCCCCAATTCACCGCCCAAGAATATATCTGACTAGTAAGAATCTTGAAACCTATGCATTGATATCTCTCTGTAAGTGAGTCAAGTGGGTGTAAAGCGGCAAAATCACAGCAGTGAAAAGCAGGTAAACCCCATTATAAAAATCAATTACTTTTAAAAACCCGTGAAACAAAGACAGTGAAAGAGAGAGAAATTCTTACAAAATTCGTTCAGCGGTTGTAATGCCACCTGGATTGACCATATCTAGACCCACAGCTGATTGAGACATAAGGGTGGACACTCTTGGGGCTGAGAGGTTTGGTGAGGTTGGGTGAGCAAACGCAGACCCTTTAAAGTAATACTTCGTGGTACCCATCCCTTGGGTCCCAAATCTCCAGGTTCAAGGGCATCTTCCTACATCGAAAACATGCATGAGAAACCCAGAAGATGGTACACCGTGTGATCGGGAAAGGTTGCTAAAACGCACCTCATTTCTCATCTCCTTGTGCTCGGGTTCGTCATTCCAGCCGCTTTACTAGCAATCTCCCTCCTTGGAGAATCAGCACCTTTAACCTCCTGTTCCGTACAGCTTGCAATTTGTCCTGAATATGAAAGGGAAGAGGGGGAAACAATGAGAGACTATCTCTAGGTGTTGGGACAGGCACAGGTCACTCTATTTTCCCCTCAAGAAGAAGAATTAACCACAGGCTCAGCCTGCCGCCTGGGACCAGAATAGGGCCTGAAGCAATCCTGCGCTTTTGCGGCCAGCGCCCAAGAAAGCGAGTTGAAAAATGGAGCTCAGGGACACTGCAATTCACAAACCTGCAGACTTATACATGATGACTCTCGTCCACAAATATATTGAGGGAAGACAACGAAGAGGATTTGAAAGCAAGGCAGAATTGCAGGAAACAGATTTCAGGAGGGAGATTCGAATCGCCTTTAAAGCACAGGAAAAGCGGCAAAAACCTCGACAATGATGCCCTTGGCCAAAAAGGGCGTATGCGTTTTTTCCTGAATATATTCAGGAAAAAACGCATACGCCCTTTTTGGCCAACCAAGCAACCTGGAAAGGCAAATCAGCGCTACAAAGAAGTCTCGCTTCCCATCGGTCAAAAGGGCCATGCTGAATAAAGTGTCAAAACCAGAAATGCAGGACAGGCCATGGAGAAACGGGAGCCTGGCTACGCTGATGGGCGGGATGTAAATTGCCAACAGCCACTCTGGAGAAGTGCACGGTGTGTCCTGAAACATCTAAAAAACTCAGCTTAGGGAGCATAGGGCACATCCACTCATGGGCGTATAAATTGGGAAAATTAAAAATCAGCAAGACACAGGCACCCCAAAGTTTAGGGCTGCTCTGTTGACAAGAACCTCCACTTCGTTACACCTTAAATATCCCAGGAAAGAGAAAAATGGATAAAGAAGTTGTGGTCCTTATGTACAATGGAATATCACTCAGCCATGAAATCAACGTCATAAGGCTAGTAGCAGCATGATGAGTGGATTTAGGTACGACGATTCTAAGTGAAATAAGTCACACAGAAAAAGACACTTATCATAAGATATGACTTATAGAGGGAATGTAAAAACCGCTACCCTTGAACTGAATTACAAAACAGAATAGAGTCACACGTTTAGAAAACACACTATGGCTGCTTAACGGGAAAGGTGAGGTGGGGTGATGCATACAACAAGGGTTTCAAATTATCTCAGATACCGTTCCATAAACCCAATATGTAATAGACAAGCCCTACTCCTTCCTCAATGAATTGGACTCAACACCCCCAATTCACCGCCCAAGAATATATCTGACTAGTAAGAATCTTGAAACCTATGCATTGATATCTCTCTGTAAGTGAGTCAAGTGGGTGTAAAGCGGCAAAATCACAGCAGTGAAAAGCAGGTAAACCCCATTATAAAAATCAATTACTTTTAAAAACCCGTGAAACAAAGACAGTGAAAGAGAGAGAAATTCTTACAAAATTCGTTCAGCGGTTGTAATGCCACCTGGATTGACCATATCTAGACCCACAGCTGATTGAGACATAAGGGTGGACACTCTTGGGGCTGAGAGGTTTGGTGAGGTTGGGTGAGCAAACGCAGACCCTTTAAAGTAATACTGCGTGGTACCCATCCCATGGGTCCCAAATCTCCAGGTTCAAGGGCATCTTCCTACATCGAAAACATGCATGAGAAACCCAGAAGATGGTACACCGTGTGATCGGGAAAGGTTTCTAAAACGCACCTCATTTCTCATCTCCTTGTGCTCGGGTTCGCCATTCCAGCCGCTTTACTAGGAATCTCCCTCCTTGGAGAATCAGCACCTTTAACCTCCTGTTCCGTACAGCTTGCAATTTGTCCTGAGGATGAAAGGGAAGAGGGGGAACCAATGAGAGACTAGCTCTAGGTGTTGGGACAGGCACAGGTCACTCTATTTTCCCCTCAAGAAGAAGAATTAACCACAGGCTCAGCCTGCCGCCTGGGACCAGAATAGGGCCTGAAGCAATCCTGCGCTTTTGCGGCCAGCGCCCAAGAAAGCGAGTTGAAAAATGGAGCTCAGGGACACTGCAATTCACAAACCTGCAGACTTATAAATGATGACTCTCGTCCACAAATATATTGAGGGAAGACAACGAAGAGGATTTGAAAGCAAGGCAGAATTGCAGGAAACAGATTTCAGGAGGGAGATTCGAATCGCCTTTAAAGCACAGGAAAAGCGGCAAAACCTCGACAATGATGCCCTTGGCCAAAAAGGGCGTATGCGTTTTTTCCTGAATAGATTCAGGAAAAAACGCATACGCCCTTTTTGGCCAACCAAGCAACCTGGAAAGGCAAATCAGCGCTACAAAGAAGTCTCGCTTCCCATCGGTCAAAAGGGCCATGCTGAATAAAGTGTCAAAACCAGAAATGCAGGACAGGCCATGGAGAAACGGGAGCCTGGCTACGCTGATGGGCGGGATGTAAATTGCCAACAGCCACTCTGGAGAAGTGCACGGTGTGTCCTGAAACATCTAAAAAACTGAGCTTAGGGAGCATAGGGCACATCCACTCATGGGCGTATAAATTGGGAAAACTAAAAATCAGCAAGACACAGGCACCCCAAAGTTTAGGGCTGCTCTGTTGACAAGAACCTCCACTTCGTTACACCTTAAATATCCCAGGAAAGAGAAAAATGGATAAAGAAGTTGTGGTCCTTATGTACAATGGAATATCACTCAGCCATGAAATCAACGTCATAAGGCTAGTAGCAGCATGATGATTGGATTTAGGTACGACGATACTAAGTGAAATAAGTCACACAGAAAAAGACACTTATCATAAGATATGACTTATAGAGGGAATGTAAAAACCGCTACCCTTGAACTGAATTACAAAACAGAATAGAGTCACACGTTTAGAAAACACACTATGGCTGCTTAACGGGAAAGGTGAGGTGGGGTGATGCATACAACAAGGGTTTCAAATTATCTCAGATACCGTTCCATAAACCCAATATGTAATAGACAAGCCCTACTCCTTCCTCAATGAATTGGACTCAACACCCCCAATTCACCGCCCAAGAATATATCTGACTAGTAAGAATCTTGAAACCTATGCATTGATATCTCTCTGTAAGTGAGTCAAGTGGGTGTAAAGCGGCAAAATCACAGCAGTGAAAAGCAGGTAAACCCCATTATAAAAATCAATTACTTTTAAAAACCCGTGAAACAAAGACAGTGAAAGAGAGAGAAATTCTTACAAAATTCGTTCAGCGGCTGTAATGCCACCTGGATTGACCATATCTAGACCCACAGCTGATTGAGACATAAGGGTGGACACTCTTGGGGCTGAGAGGTTTGGTGAGGTTGGGTGAGCAAACGCAGACCCTTTAAAGTAATACTGCGTGGTACCCATCCCATGGGTCCCAAATCTCCAGGTTCAAGGGCATCTTCCTACATCGAAAACATGCATGAGAAACCCAGAAGATGGTACACCGTGTGATCGGGAAAGGTTTCTAAAACGCACCTCATTTCTCATCTCCTTGTGCTCGGGTTCGCCATTCCAGCCGCTTTACTAGCAATCTCCCTCCTTGGAGAATCAGCACCTTTAACCTCCTGTTCCGTACAGCTTGCAATTTGTCCTGAGGATGAAAGGGAAGAGGGGGAACCAATGAGAGACTAGCTCCAGGTGTTGGGACAGGCACAGGTCACTCTATTTTCCCATCAGGAAGAAGAATTAACCACAGGCTCAGCCTGCCGCCTGGGACCAGAATAGGGCCTGAAGCAATCCTGCGCTTTTGCGGCCAGCGCCCAAGAAAGCGAGTTGAAAAATGGAGCTCAGGGGCACTGCAATTCACAAACCTGCAGACTTATAAATGATGACTCTCGTCCACAAATATATTGAGGGAAGGCAACGAAGAGGATTTGAAAGCAAGGCAGAATTGCAGGAAACAGATTTCAGGAGGGAGATTCGAATCGCCTTTAAAGCACAGGAAAAGCGGCAAAACCTCGACAATGATGCCCTTGGCCAAAAAGGGCGTATGCGTTTTTTCCTGAATATATTCAGGAAAAAACGCATACGCCCTTTTTGGCCAACCAAGCAACCTGGAAAGGCAAATCAGCGCTACAAAGAAGTCTCGCTTCCCATCGGTCAAAAGGGCCATGCTGAATAAAGTGTCAAAACCAGAAATGCAGGACAGGCCATGGAGAAACGGGAGCCTGGCTACGCTGATGGGTGGGATGTAAATTGCCAACAGCCACTCTGGAGAAGTGCACGGTGTGTCCTGAAACATCTAAAAAACTCAGCTTAGGGAGCATAGGGCACATCCACTCATGGGCGTATAAATTGGGAAAACTAAAAATCAGCAAGACACAGGCACCCCAAAGTTTAGGGCTGCTCTGTTGACAAGAATCTCCACTTCGTTACACCTTAAATATCCCAGGAAAGAGAAAAATGGATAAAGAAGTTGTGGTCCTTATGTACAATGGAATATCACTCAGCCATGAAATCAACGTCATAAGGATAGTAGCAGCATGATGATTGGATTTAGGTACGACGATTCTAAGTGAAATAAGTCACACAGAAAAAGGCACTTATCATAAGATACGACTTATAGAGGGAATGTAAAAACCGCTACCCTTGAACTGAATTACAAAACAGAATAGAGTCACACGTTTAGAAAACACACTATGGCTGCTTAACGGGAAAGGTGAGGTGGGGTGATGCATACAACAAGGGTTTCAAATTATCTCAGATACCGTTCCATAAACCCAATATGTAATAGACAAGCCCTACTCCTTCCTCAATGAATTGGACTCAACACCCCCAATTCACCGCCCAAGAATATATCTGACTAGTAAGAATCTTGAAACCTATGCATTGATATCTCTCTGTAAGTGAGTCAAGTGGGTGTAAAGCGGCAAAATCACAGCAGTGAAAAGCAGGTAAACCCCATTATAAAAATCAATTACTTTTAAAAACCCGTGAAACAAAGACAGTGAAAGAGAGAGAAATTCTTACAAAATTCGTTCAGCGGCTGTAATGCCACCTGGATTGACCATATCTAGACCCACAGCTGATTGAGACATAAGGGTGGACACTCTTGGGGCTGAGAGGTTTGGTGAGGTTGGGTGAGCAAACGCAGACCCTTTAAAGTAATACTGCGTGGTACCCATCCCATGGGTCCCAAATCTCCAGGTTCAAGGGCATCTTCCTACATCGAAAACATGCATGAGAAACCCAGAAGATGGTACACCGTGTGATCGGGAAAGGTTTCTAAAACGCACCTCATTTCTCATCTCCTTGTGCTCGGGTTCGCCATTCCAGCCGGTTTACTAGCAATCTCCCTCCTTGGAGAATCAGCACCTTTAACCTCCTGTTCCGTACAGCTTGCAATTTGTCCTGAGGATGAAAGGGAAGAGGGGGAACCAATGAGAGACTAGCTCTAGGTGTTGGGACAGGCACAGGTCACTCTATTTTCCCCTCAAGAAGAAGAATTAACCACAGGCTCAGCCTGCCGCCTGGGACCAGAATAGGGCCTGAAGCAATCCTGCGCTTTTGCGGCCAGCGCCCAAGAAAGCGAGTTGAAAAATGGAGCTCAGGGACACTGCAATTCACAAACCTGCAGACTTATAAATGATGACTCTCGTCCACAAATATATTGAGGGAAGACAACGAAGAGGATTTGAAAGCAAGGCAGAATTGCAGGAAACAGATTTCAGGAGGGAGATTCGAATCGCCTTTAAAGCACAGGAAAAGCGGCAAAACCTCGACAATGATGCCCTTGGCCAAAAAGGGCGTATGCGTTTTTTCCTGAATATATTCAGGAAAAAACGCATACGCCCTTTTTGGCCAACCAAGCAACCTGGAAAGGCAAATCAGCGCTACAAAGAAGTCTCGCTTCCCATCGGTCAAAAGGGCCATGCTGAATAAAGTGTCAAAACCAGAAATGCAGGACAGGCCATGGAGAAACGGGAGCCTGGCTACGCTGATGGGCGGGATGTAAATTGCCAACAGCCACTCTGGAGAAGTGCACGGTGTGTCCTGAAACATCTAAAAAACTGAGCTTAGGGAGCATAGGGCACATCCACTCATGGGCGTATAAATTGGGAAAACTAAAAATCAGCAAGACACAGGCACCCCAAAGTTTAGGGCTGCTCTGTTGACAAGAACCTCCACTTCGTTACACCTTAAATATCCCAGGAAAGAGAAAAATGGATAAAGAAGTTGTGGTCCTTATGTACAATGGAATATCACTCAGCCATGAAATCAACGTCATAAGGCTAGTAGCAGCATGATGATTGGATTTAGGTACGACGATACTAAGTGAAATAAGTCACACAGAAAAAGACACTTATCATAAGATATGACTTATAGAGGGAATGTAAAAACCGCTACCCTTGAACTGAATTACAAAACAGAATAGAGTCACACGTTTAGAAAACACACTATGGCTGCTTAACGGGAAAGGTGAGGTGGGGTGATGCATACAACAAGGGTTTCAAATTATCTCAGATACCGTTCCATAAACCCAATATGTAATAGACAAGCCCTACTCCTTCCTCAATGAATTGGACTCAACACCCCCAATTCACCGCCCAAGAATATATCTGACTAGTAAGAATCTTGAAACCTATGCATTGATATCTCTCTGTAAGTGAGTCAAGTGGGTGTAAAGCGGCAAAATCACAGCAGTGAAAAGCAGGTAAACCCCATTATAAAAATCAATTACTTTTAAAAACCCGTGAAACAAAGACAGTGAAAGAGAGAGAAATTCTTACAAAATTCGTTCAGCGGCTGTAATGCCACCTGGATTGACCATATCTAGACCCACAGCTGATTGAGACATAAGGGTGGACACTCTTGGGGCTGAGAGGTTTGGTGAGGTTGGGTGAGCAAACGCAGACCCTTTAAAGTAATACTGCGTGGTACCCATCCCATGGGTCCCAAATCTCCAGGTTCAAGGGCATCTTCCTACATCGAAAACATGCATGAGAAACCCAGAAGATGGTACACCGTGTGATCGGGAAAGGTTTCTAAAACGCACCTCATTTCTCATCTCCTTGTGCTCGGGTTCGCCATTCCAGCCGCTTTACTAGCAATCTCCCTCCTTGGAGAATCAGCACCTTTAACCTCCTGTTCCGTACAGCTTGCAATTTGTCCTGAGGATGAAAGGGAAGAGGGGGAACCAATGAGAGACTAGCTCTAGGTGTTGGGACAGGCAGAGGTCACTCTATTTTCCCATCCGGAAGAAGAATTAACCACAGGCTCAGCCTGCCGCCTGGGACCAGAATAGGGCCTGAAGCAATCCTGCGCTTTTGCGGCCAGCGCCCAAGAAAGCGAGTTGAAAAATGGAGCTCAGGGGCACTGCAATTCACAAACCTGCAGACTTATAAATGATGACTCTCGTCCACAAATATATTGAGGGAAGGCAACGAAGAGGATTTGAAAGCAAGGCAGAATTGCAGGAAACAGATTTCAGGAGGGAGATTCGAATCGCCTTTAAAGCACAGGAAAAGCGGCAAAACCTCGACAATGATGCCCTTGGCCAAAAAGGGCGTATGCGTTTTTTCCTGAATATATTCAGGAAAAAACGCATACGCCCTTTTTGGCCAACCAAGCAACCTGGAAAGGCAAATCAGCGCTACAAAGAAGTCTCGCTTCCCATCGGTCAAAAGGGCCATGCTGAATAAAGTGTCAAAACCAGAAATGCAGGACAGGCCATGGAGAAACGGGAGCCTGGCTACGCTGATGGGCGGGATGTAAATTGCCAACAGCCACTCTGGAGAAGTGCACGGTGTGTCCTGAAACATCTAAAAAACTCAGCTTAGGGAGCATAGGGCACATCCACTCATGGGCGTATAAATTGGGAAAACTAAAAATCAGCAAGACACAGGCACCCCAAAGTTTAGGGCTGCTCTGTTGACAAGAATCTCCACTTCGTTACACCTTAAATATCCCAGGAAAGAGAAAAATGGATAAAGAAGTTGTGGTCCTTATGTACAATGGAATATCACTCAGCTATGAAATCAACGTCATAAGGCTAGTAGCAGCATGATGATTGGATTTAGGTACGACGATTCTAAGTGAAATAAGTCACACAGAAAAAGACACTTATCATAAGATACGACTTATAGAGGGAATGTAAAAACCGCTACCCTTGAACTGAATTACAAAACAGAATAGAGTCACACGTTTAGAAAACACACTATGGCTGCTTAACGGGAAAGGTGAGGTGGGGTGATGCATACAACAAGGGTTTCAAATTATCTCAGATACCTTTCCATAAACCCAATATGTAATAGACAAGCCCTACTCCTTCCTCAATGAATTGGACTCAACACCCCCAATTCACCGCCCAAGAATATATCTGACTAGTAAGAATCTTGAAACCTATGCATTGATATCTCTCTGTAAGTGAGTCAAGTGGGTGTAAAGCGGCAAAATCACAGCAGTGAAAAGCAGGTAAACCCCATTATAAAAATCAATTACTTTTAAAAACCCGTGAAACAAAGACAGTGAAAGAGAGAGAAATTCTTACAAAATTCGTTCAGCGGCTGTAATGCCACCTGGATTGACCATATCTAGACCCACAGCTGATTGAGACATAAGGGTGGACACTCTTGGGGCTGAGAGGTTTGGTGAGGTTGGGTGAGCAAACGCAGACCCTTTAAAGTAATACTGCGTGGTACCCATCCCATGGGTCCCAAATCTCCAGGTTCAAGGGCATCTTCCTACATCGAAAACATGCATGAGAAACCCAGAAGATGGTACACCGTGTGATCGGGAAAGGTTTCTAAAACGCACCTCATTTCTCATCTCCTTGTGCTCGGGTTCGCCATTCCAGCCGCTTTACTAGCAATCTCCCTCCTTGGAGAATCAGCACCTTTAACCTCCTGTTCCGTACAGCTTGCAATTTGTCCTGAGGATGAAAGGGAAGAGGGGGAACCAATGAGAGACTAGCTCCAGGTGTTGGGACAGGCACAGGTCACTCTATTTTCCCATCAGGAAGAAGAATTAACCACAGGCTCAGCCTGCCGCCTGGGACCAGAATAGGGCCTGAAGCAATCCTGCGCTTTTGCGGCCAGCGCCCAAGAAAGCGAGTTGAAAAATGGAGCTCAGGGGCACTGCAATTCACAAACCTGCAGACTTATAAATGATGACTCTCGTCCACAAATATATTGAGGGAAGGCAACGAAGAGGATTTGAAAGCAAGGCAGAATTGCAGGAAACAGATTTCAGGAGGGAGATTCGAATCGCCTTTAAAGCACAGGAAAAGCGGCAAAACCTCGACAATGATGCCCTTGGCCAAAAAGGGCGTATGCGTTTTTTCCTGAATATATTCAGGAAAAAACGCATACGCCCTTTTTGGCCAACCAAGCAACCTGGAAAGGCAAATCAGCGCTACAAAGAAGTCTCGCTTCCCATCGGTCAAAAGGGCCATGCTGAATAAAGTGTCAAAACCAGAAATGCAGGACAGGCCATGGAGAAACGGGAGCCTGGCTACGCTGATGGGTGGGATGTAAATTGCCAACAGCCACTCTGGAGAAGTGCACGGTGTGTCCTGAAACATCTAAAAAACTCAGCTTAGGGAGCATAGGGCACATCCACTCATGGGCGTATAAATTGGGAAAACTAAAAATCAGCAAGACACAGGCACCCCAAAGTTTAGGGCTGCTCTGTTGACAAGAATCTCCACTTCGTTACACCTTAAATATCCCAGGAAAGAGAAAAATGGATAAAGAAGTTGTGGTCCTTATGTACAATGGAATATCACTCAGCCATGAAATCAACGTCATAAGGCTAGTAGCAGCATGATGATTGGATTTAGGTACGACGATTCTAAGTGAAATAAGTCACACAGAAAAAGGCACTTATCATAAGATACGACTTATAGAGGGAATGTAAAAACCGCTACCCTTGAACTGAATTACAAAACAGAATAGAGTCACACGTTTAGAAAACACACTATGGCTGCTTAACGGGAAAGGTGAGGTGGGGTGATGCATACAACAAGGGTTTCAAATTATCTCAGATACCGTTCCATAAACCCAATATGTAATAGACAAGCCCTACTCCTTCCTCAATGAATTGGACTCAACACCCCCAATTCACCGCCCAAGAATATATCTGACTAGTAAGAATCTTGAAACCTATGCATTGATATCTCTCTGTAAGTGAGTCAAGTGGGTGTAAAGCGGCAAAATCACAGCAGTGAAAAGCAGGTAAACCCCATTATAAAAATCAATTACTTTTAAAAACCCGTGAAACAAAGACAGTGAAAGAGAGAGAAATTCTTACAAAATTCGTTCAGCGGCTGTAATGCCACCTGGATTGACCATATCTAGACCCACAGCTGATTGAGACATAAGGGTGGACACTCTTGGGGCTGAGAGGTTTGGTGAGGTTGGGTGAGCAAACGCAGACCCTTTAAAGTAATACTGCGTGGTACCCATCCCATGGGTCCCAAATCTCCAGGTTCAAGGGCATCTTCCTACATCGAAAACATGCATGAGAAACCCAGAAGATGGTACACCGTGTGATCGGGAAAGGTTTCTAAAACGCACCTCATTTCTCATCTCCTTGTGCTCGGGTTCGCCATTCCAGCCGCTTTACTAGCAATCTCCCTCCTTGGAGAATCAGCACCTTTAACCTCCTGTTCCGTACAGCTTGCAATTTGTCCTGAGGATGAAAGGGAAGAGGGGGAACCAATGAGAGACTAGCTCTAGGTGTTGGGACAGGCACAGGTCACTCTATTTTCCCCTCAGGAAGAAGAATTAACCACAGGCTCAGCCTGCCGCCTGGGACCAGAATAGGGCCTGAAGCAATCCTGCGCTTTTGCGGCCAGCGCCCAAGAAAGCGAGTTGAAAAATGGAGCTCAGGGGCACTGCAATTCACAAACCTGCAGACTTATAAATGATGACTCTCGTCCACAAATATATTGAGGGAAGGCAACGAAGAGGATTTGAAAGCAAGGCAGAATTGCAGGAAACAGATTTCAGGAGGGAGATTCGAATCGCCTTTAAAGCACAGGAAAAGCGGCAAAACCTCGACAATGATGCCCTTGGCCAAAAAGGGCGTATGCGTTTTTTCCTGAATATATTCAGGAAAAAACGCATACGCCCTTTTTGGCCAACCAAGCAACCTGGAAAGGCAAATCAGCGCTACAAAGAAGTCTCGCTTCCCATCGGTCAAAAGGGCCATGCTGAATAAAGTGTCAAAACCAGAAATGCAGGACAGGCCATGGAGAAACGGGAGCCTGGCTACGCTGATGGGCGGGATGTAAATTGCCAACAGCCACTCTGGAGAAGTGCACGGTGTGTCCTGAAACATCTAAAAAACTCAGCTTAGGAAGCATAGGGCACATCCACTCATGGGCGTATAAATTGGGAAAACTAAAAATCAGCAAGACACAGGCACCCCAAAGTTTAGGGCTGCTCTGTTGACAAGAATCTCCACTTCGTTACACCTTAAATATCCCAGGAAAGAGAAAAATGGATAAAGAAGTTGTGGTCCTTATGTACAATGGAATATCACTCAGCCATGAAATCAACGTCATAAGGCTAGTAGCAGCATGATGATTGGATTTAGGTACGACGATTCTAAGTGAAATAAGTCACACAGAAAAAGACACTTATCATAAGATATGACTTATAGAGGGAATGTAAAAACCGCTACCCTTGAACTGAATTACAAAACAGAATAGAATCACACGTTTAGAAAACACACTATGGCTGCTTAACGGGAAAGGTGAGGTGGGGTGATGCATACAACAAGGGTTTCAAATTATCTCAGATACCGTTCCATAAACCCAATATGTAATAGACAAGCCCTACTCCTTCCTCAATGAATTGGACTCAACACCCCCAATTCACCGCCCAAGAATATATCTGACTAGTAAGAATCTTGAAACCTATGCATTGATATCTCTCTGTAAGTGAGTCAAGTGGGTGTAAAGCGGCAAAATCACAGCAGTGAAAAGCAGGTAAACCCCATTATAAAAATCAATTACTTTTAAAAACCCGTAAAACAAAGACAGTGAAAGAGAGAGAAATTCTTACAAAATTCGTTCAGCGGCTGTAATGCCACCTGGATTGACCATATCTAGACACACAGCTGATTGAGACATAAGGGTGGACACTCTTGGGGCTGAGAGGTTTGGTGAGGTTGGTTGAGCAAACGCAGACCCTTTAAAGTAATACTGCGTGGTACCCATCCCATGGGTCCCAAATCTCCAGGTTCAAGGGCATCTTCCTACATCGAAAACATGCATGAGAAACCCAGAAGATGGTACACCGTGTGATCAGGAAAGGTTTCTAAAACGCACCTCATTTCTCATCTCCTTGTGCTCGGCTTCGCCATTCCAGCCGCTTTACTAGCAATCTCCCTCCTTGGAGAATCAGCACCTTTAACCTCCTGTTCCGTACAGCTTGCAATTTGTCCTGAGGATGAAGGGGAAGAGGGGGAACCAATGAGAGACTAGCTCCAGGTGTTGGGACAGGCAGAGGTCACTCTATTTTCCCATCAGGAAGAAGAATTAACCACAGGCTCAGCCTGCCGCCTGGGACCAGAATAGGGCCTGAAGCAGTCCTGCGCTTTTGCGGCCAGCACCCAAGAAAGCGAGTTGAAAAATGGAGCTCAGGGGCACTGCAATTCACAAACCTGCAGACTTATAAATGATGACTCTCGTCCACAAATATATTGAGGGAAGGCAACGAAGAGGATTTGAAAGCAAGGCAGAATTGCAGGAAACAGATTTCAGGAGGGAGATTCGAATCGCCTTTAAAGCACAGGAAAAGCGGCAAAACCTCGACAATGATGCCCTTGGCCAAAAAGGGCGTATGCGTTTTTTCCTGAATATATTCAGGAAAAAACGCATACGCCCTTTTTGGCCAACCAAGCAACCTGGAAAGGCAAATCAGCGCTACAAAGAAGTCTCGCTTCCCATCGGTCAAAAGGGCCATGCTGAATAAAGTGTCAAAACCAGAAATGCAGGACAGGCCATGGAGAAACGGGAGCCTGGCTACGCTGATGGGCGGGATGTAAATTGCCAACAGCCACTCTGGAGAAGTGCACGGTGTGTCCTGAAACATCTAAAAAACTGAGCTTAGGGAGCATAGGGCACATCCACTCATGGGCGTATAAATTGGGAAAACTAAAAATCAGCAAGACACAGGCACCCCAAAATTTAGGGCTGCTCTGTTGACAAGAATCTCCACTTCGTTACACCTTAAATATCCCAGGAAAGAGAAAAATGGATAAAGAAGTTGTGGTCCTTATGTACAATGGAATATCACTCAGCCATGAAATCAACGTCATAAGGCTAGTAGCAGCATGATGATTGGATTTAGGTACGACGATTCTAAGTGAAATAAGTCACACAGAAAAAGGCACTTATCATAAGATACGACTTATAGAGGGAATGTAAAAACCGCTACCCTTGAACTGAATTACAAAACAGAATAGAGTCACACGTTTAGAAAACACACTATGGCTGCTTAACGGGAAAGGTGAGGTGGGGTGATGCATACAACAAGGGTTTCAAATTATCTCAGATACCTTTCCATAAACCCAATATGTAATAGACAAGCCCTACTCCTTCCTCAATGAATTGGACTCAACACCCCCAATTCACCGCCCAAGAATATATCTGACTAGTAAGAATCTTGAAACCTATGCATTGATATCTCTCTGTAAGTGAGTCAAGTGGGTGTAAAGCGGCAAAATCACAGCAGTGAAAAGCAGGTAAACCCCATTATAAAAATCAATTACTTTTAAAAACCCGTGAAACAAAGACAGTGAAAGAGAGAGAAATTCTTACAAAATTCGTTCAGCGGCTGTAATGCCACCTGGATTGACCATATCTAGACCCACAGCTGATTGAGACATAAGGGTGGACACTCTTGGGGCTGAGAGGTTTGGTGAGGTTGGGTGAGCAAACGCAGACCCTTTAAAGTAATACTGCGTGGTACCCATCCCATGGGTCCCAAATCTCCAGGTTCAAGGGCATCTTCCTACATCGAAAACATGCATGAGAAACCCAGAAGATGGTACACCGTGTGATCGGGAAAGGTTTCTAAAACGCACCTCATTTCTCATCTCCTTGTGCTCGGGTTCGCCATTCCAGCCGCTTTACTAGCAATCTCCCTCCTTGGAGAATCAGCACCTTTAACCTCCTGTTCCGTACAGCTTGCAATTTGTCCTGAGGATGAAAGGGAAGAGGGGGAACCAATGAGAGACTAGCTCCAGGTGTTGGGACAGGCACAGGTCACTCTATTTTCCCATCAGGAAGAAGAATTAACCACAGGCTCAGCCTGCCGCCTGGGACCAGAATAGGGCCTGAAGCAATCCTGCGCTTTTGCGGCCAGCGCCCAAGAAAGCGAGTTGAAAAATGGAGCTCAGGGGCACTGCAATTCACAAACCTGCAGACTTATAAATGATGACTCTCGTCCACAAATATATTGAGGGAAGGCAACGAAGAGGATTTGAAAGCAAGGCAGAATTGCAGGAAACAGATTTCAGGAGGGAGATTCGAATCGCCTTTAAAGCACAGGAAAAGCGGCAAAACCTCGACAATGATGCCCTTGGCCAAAAAGGGCGTATGCGTTTTTTCCTGAATATATTCAGGAAAAAACGCATACGCCCTTTTTGGCCAACCAAGCAACCTGGAAAGGCAAATCAGCGCTACAAAGAAGTCTCGCTTCCCATCGGTCAAAAGGGCCATGCTGAATAAAGTGTCAAAACCAGAAATGCAGGACAGGCCATGGAGAAACGGGAGCCTGGCTACGCTGATGGGTGGGATGTAAATTGCCAACAGCCACTCTGGAGAAGTGCACGGTGTGTCCTGAAACATCTAAAAAACTCAGCTTAGGGAGCATAGGGCACATCCACTCATGGGCGTATAAATTGGGAAAACTAAAAATCAGCAAGACACAGGCACCCCAAAGTTTAGGGCTGCTCTGTTGACAAGAATCTCCACTTCGTTACACCTTAAATATCCCAGGAAAGAGAAAAATGGATAAAGAAGTTGTGGTCCTTATGTACAATGGAATATCACTCAGCCATGAAATCAACGTCATAAGGCTAGTAGCAGCATGATGATTGGATTTAGGTACGACGATTCTAAGTGAAATAAGTCACACAGAAAAAGGCACTTATCATAAGATACGACTTATAGAGGGAATGTAAAAACCGCTACCCTTGAACTGAATTACAAAACAGAATAGAGTCACACGTTTAGAAAACACACTATGGCTGCTTAACGGGAAAGGTGAGGTGGGGTGATGCATACAACAAGGGTTTCAAATTATCTCAGATACCGTTCCATAAACCCAATATGTAATAGACAAGCCCTACTCCTTCCTCAATGAATTGGACTCAACACCCCCAATTCACCGCCCAAGAATATATCTGACTAGTAAGAATCTTGAAACCTATGCATTGATATCTCTCTGTAAGTGAGTCAAGTGGGTGTAAAGCGGCAAAATCACAGCAGTGAAAAGCAGGTAAACCCCATTATAAAAATCAATTACTTTTAAAAACCCGTGAAACAAAGACAGTGAAAGAGAGAGAAATTCTTACAAAATTCGTTCAGCGGCTGTAATGCCACCTGGATTGACCATATCTAGACCCACAGCTGATTGAGACATAAGGGTGGACACTCTTGGGGCTGAGAGGTTTGGTGAGGTTGGGTGAGCAAACGCAGACCCTTTAAAGTAATACTGCGTGGTACCCATCCCATGGGTCCCAAATCTCCAGGTTCAAGGGCATCTTCCTACATCGAAAACATGCATGAGAAACCCAGAAGATGGTACACCGTGTGATTGGGAAAGGTTTCTAAAACGCACCTCATTTCTCATCTCCTTGTGCTCGGGTTCGCCATTCCAGCCGCTTTACTAGCAATCTCCCTCCTTGGAGAATCAGCACCTTTAACCTCCTGTTCCGTACAGCTTGCAATTTGTCCTGAGGATGAAAGGGAAGAGGGGGAACCAATGAGAGACTAGCTCTAGGTGTTGGGACAGGCACAGGTCACTCTATTTTCCCCTCAGGAAGAAGAATTAACCACAGGCTCAGCCTGCCGCCTGGGACCAGAATAGGGCCTGAAGCAATCCTGCGCTTTTGCGGCCAGCGCCCAAGAAAGCGAGTTGAAAAATGGAGCTCAGGGGCACTGCAATTCACAAACCTGCAGACTTATAAATGATGACTCTCGTCCACAAATATATTGAGGGAAGGCAACGAAGAGGATTTGAAAGCAAGGCAGAATTGCAGGAAACAGATTTCAGGAGGGAGATTCGAATCGCCTTTAAAGCACAGGAAAAGCGGCAAAACCTCGACAATGATGCCCTTGGCCAAAAAGGGCGTATGCGTTTTTTCCTGAATATATTCAGGAAAAAACGCATACGCCCTTTTTGGCCAACCAAGCAACCTGGAAAGGCAAATCAGCGCTACAAAGAAGTCTCGCTTCCCATCGGTCAAAAGGGCCATGCTGAATAAAGTGTCAAAACCAGAAATGCAGGACAGGCCATGGAGAAACGGGAGCCTGGCTACGCTGATGGGCGGGATGTAAATTGCCAACAGCCACTCTGGAGAAGTGCACGGTGTGTCCTGAAACATCTAAAAAACTCAGCTTAGGGAGCATAGGGCACATCCACTCATGGGCGTATAAATTGGGAAAACTAAAAATCAGCAAGACACAGGCACCCCAAAGTTTAGGGCTGCTCTGTTGACAAGAATCTCCACTTCGTTACACCTTAAATATCCCAGGAAAGAGAAAAATGGATAAAGAAGTTGTGGTCCTTATGTACAATGGAATATCACTCAGCCATGAAATCAACGTCATAAGGCTAGTAGCAGCATGATGATTGGATTTAGGTACGACGATTCTAAGTGAAATAAGTCACACAGAAAAAGACACTTATCATAAGATATGACTTATAGAGGGAATGTAAAAACCGCTACCCTTGAACTGAATTACAAAACAGAATAGAATCACACGTTTAGAAAACACACTATGGCTGCTTAACGGGAAAGGTGAGGTGGGGTGATGCATACAACAAGGGTTTCAAATTATCTCAGATACCGTTCCATAAACCCAATATGTAATAGACAAGCCCTACTCCTTCCTCAATGAATTGGACTCAACACCCCCAATTCACCGCCCAAGAATATATCTGACTAGTAAGAATCTTGAAACCTATGCATTGATATCTCTCTGTAAGTGAGTCAAGTGGGTGTAAAGCGGCAAAATCACAGCAGTGAAAAGCAGGTAAACCCCATTATAAAAATCAATTACTTTTAAAAACCCGTAAAACAAAGACAGTGAAAGAGAGAGAAATTCTTACAAAATTCGTTCAGCGGCTGTAATGCCACCTGGATTGACCATATCTAGACACACAGCTGATTGAGACATAAGGGTGGACACTCTTGGGGCTGAGAGGTTTGGTGAGGTTGGTTGAGCAAACGCAGACCCTTTAAAGTAATACTGCGTGGTACCCATCCCATGGGTCCCAAATCTCCAGGTTCAAGGGCATCTTCCTACATCGAAAACATGCATGAGAAACCCAGAAGATGGTACACCGTGTGATCAGGAAAGGTTTCTAAAACGCACCTCATTTCTCATCTCCTTGTGCTCGGCTTCGCCATTCCAGCCGCTTTACTAGCAATCTCCCTCCTTGGAGAATCAGCACCTTTAACCTCCTGTTCCGTACAGCTTGCAATTTGTCCTGAGGATGAAGGGGAAGAGGGGGAACCAATGAGAGACTAGCTCCAGGTGTTGGGACAGGCAGAGGTCACTCTATTTTCCCATCAGGAAGAAGAATTAACCACAGGCTCAGCCTGCCGCCTGGGACCAGAATAGGGCCTGAAGCAGTCCTGCGCTTTTGCGGCCAGCACCCAAGAAAGCGAGTTGAAAAATGGAGCTCAGGGGCACTGCAATTCACAAACCTGCAGACTTATAAATGATGACTCTCGTCCACAAATATATTGAGGGAAGGCAACGAAGAGGATTTGAAAGCAAGGCAGAATTGCAGGAAACAGATTTCAGGAGGGAGATTCGAATCGCCTTTAAAGCACAGGAAAAGCGGCAAAACCTCGACAATGATGCCCTTGGCCAAAAAGGGCGTATGCGTTTTTTCCTGAATATATTCAGGAAAAAACGCATACGCCCTTTTTGGCCAACCAAGCAACCTGGAAAGGCAAATCAGCGCTACAAAGAAGTCTCGCTTCCCATCGGTCAAAAGGGCCATGCTGAATAAAGTGTCAAAACCAGAAATGCAGGACAGGCCATGGAGAAACGGGAGCCTGGCTACGCTGATGGGCGGGATGTAAATTGCCAACAGCCACTCTGGAGAAGTGCACGGTGTGTCCTGAAACATCTAAAAAACTGAGCTTAGGGAGCATAGGGCACATCCACTCATGGGCGTATAAATTGGGAAAACTAAAAATCAGCAAGACACAGGCACCCCAAAATTTAGGGCTGCTCTGTTGACAAGAATCTCCACTTCGTTACACCTTAAATATCCCAGGAAAGAGAAAAATGGATAAAGAAGTTGTGGTCCTTATGTACAATGGAATATCACTCAGCCATGAAATCAACGTCATAAGGCTAGTAGCAGCATGATGATTGGATTTAGGTACGACGATTCTAAGTGAAATAAGTCACACAGAAAAAGGCACTTATCATAAGATACGACTTATAGAGGGAATGTAAAAACCGCTACCCTTGAACTGAATTACAAAACAGAATAGAGTCACACGTTTAGAAAACACACTATGGCTGCTTAACGGGAAAGGTGAGGTGGGGTGATGCATACAACAAGGGTTTCAAATTATATCAGATACCTTTCCATAAACCCAATATGTAATAGACAAGCCCTACTCCTTCCTCAATGAATTGGACTCAACACCCCCAATTCACCGCCCAAGAATATATCTGACTAGTAAGAATCTTGAAACCTATGCATTGATATCTCTCTGTAAGTGAGTCAAGTGGGTGTAAAGCGGCAAAATCACAGCAGTGAAAAGCAGGTAAACCCCATTATAAAAATCAATTACTTTTAAAAACCCGTGAAACAAAGACAGTGAAAGAGAGAGAAATTCTTACAAAATTCGTTCAGCGGCTGTAATGCCACCTGGATTGACCATATCTAGACCCACAGCTGATTGAGACATAAGGGTGGACACTCTTGGGGCTGAGAGGTTTGGTGAGGTTGGGTGAGCAAACGCAGACCCTTTAAAGTAATACTGCGTGGTACCCATCCCATGGGTCCCAAATCTCCAGGTTCAAGGGCATCTTCCTACATCGAAAACATGCATGAGAAACCCAGAAGATGGTACACCGTGTGATCGGGAAAGGTTTCTAAAACGCACCTCATTTCTCATCTCCTTGTGCTCGGGTTCGCCATTCCAGCCGCTTTACTAGCAATCTCCCTCCTTGGAGAATCAGCACCTTTAACCTCCTGTTCCGTACAGCTTGCAATTTGTCCTGAGGATGAAAGGGAAGAGGGGGAACCAATGAGAGACTAGCTCCAGGTGTTGGGACAGGCAGAGGTCACTCTATTTTCCCATCAGGAAGAAGAATTAACCACAGGCTCAGCCTGCCGCCTGGGACCAGAATAGGGCCTGAAGCAATCCTGTGCTTTTGCGGCCAGCGCCCAAGAAAGCGAGTTGAAAAATGGAGCTCAGGGGCACTGCAATTCACAAACCTGCAGACTTATAAATGATGACTCTCGTCCACAAATATATTGAGGGAAGGCAACGAAGAGGATTTGAAAGCAAGGCAGAATTGCAGGAAACAGATTTCAGGAGGGAGATTCGAATCGCCTTTAAAGCACAGGAAAAGCGGCAAAACCTCGACAATGATGCCCTTGGCCAAAAAGGGCGTATGCGTTTTTTCCTGAATATATTCAGGAAAAAACCATACGCCCTTTTTGGCCAACCAAGCAACCTGGAAAGGCAAATCAGCGCTACAAAGAAGTCTCGCTTCCCATCGGTCAAAAGGGCCATGCTGAATAAAGTGTCAAAACCAGAAATGCAGGACAGGCCATGGAGAAACGGGAGCCTGGCTACGCTGATGGGCGGGATGTAAATTGCCAACAGCCACTCTGGAGAAGTGCACGGTGTGTCCTGAAACATCTAAAAAACTGAGCTTAGGGAGCATAGGGCACATCCATTCATGGGCGTATAAATTGGGAAAACTAAAAATCAGCAAGACACAGGCACCCCAAAGTTTAGGGCTGCTCTGTTGACAAGAATCTCCACTTCGTTACACCTTAAATATCCCAGGAAAGAGAAAAATGGATAAAGAAGTTGTGGTCCTTATGTACAATGGAATATCACTCAGCCATGAAATCAACGTCATAAGGCTAGTAGCAGCATGATGATTGGATTTAGGTACGACGATTCTAAGTGAAATAAGTCACACAGAAAAAGGCACTTATCATAAGATACGACTTATAGAGGGAATGTAAAAACCGCTAGCCTTGAACTGAATTACAAAACAGAATAGAGTCACACGTTTAGAAAACACACTATGGCTGCTTAACGGGAAAGGTGAGGTGGGGTGATGCATACAACAAGGGTTTCAAATTATCTCAGATACCGTTCCATAAACCCAATATGTAATAGACAAGCCCTACTCCTTCCTCAATGAATTGGACTCAACACCCCCAATTCACCGCCCAAGAATATATCTGCCTAGTAAGAATCTTGAAACCTATGCATTGATATCTCTCTGTAAGTGAGTCAAGTGGGTGTAAAGCGGCAAAATCACAGCAGTGAAAAGCAGGTAAACCCCATTATAAAAATCAATTACTTTTAAAAACCCGTGAAACAAAGACAGTTAAAGAGAGAGAAATTCTTACAAAATTCGTTCAGCGGCTGTAATGCCACCTGGATTGACCATATCTAGACCCACAGCTGATTGAGACATAAGGGTGGACACTCTTGGGGCTGAGAGGTTTGGTGAGGTTGGGTGAGCAAACGCAGACCCTTTAAAGTAATACTGCGTGGTACCCATCCCATGGGTCCCAAATCTCCAGGTTCAAGGGCATCTTCCTACATCGAAAACATGAATGAGAAACCCAGAAGATGGTACACCGTGTGATCGGGAAAGGTTTCTAAAACGCACCTCATTTCTCATCTCCTTGTGCTCGGCTTCGCCATTCCAGCCACTTTACTAGCAATCTCCCTCCTTGGAGAATCAGCACCTTTAACCTCCTGTTCCGTACAGCTTGCAATTTGTCCTGAGGATGAAAGGGAAGAGGGGGAACCAATGAGAGACTAGCTCCAGGTGTTGGGACAGGCAGAGGTCACTCTATTTCCCATCAGGAAGAAGAATTAACCACAGGCTCAGCCTGCCGCCTGGGACCAGAATAGGGCCTGAAGCAATCCTGCGCTTTTGCGGCCAGCGCCCAAGAAAGCGAGTTGAAAAATGGAGCTCAGGGGCACAGCAATTCACAAACCTGCAGACTTATAAATGATGACTCTCGTCCACAAATATATTGAGGGAAGGCAACGAAGAGGATTTGAAAGCAAGGCAGAATTGCAGGAAACAGATTTCAGGAGGGAGATTCGAATCGCCTTTAAAGCACAGGAAAAGCGGCAAAACCTCGACAATGATGCCCTTGGCCAAAAAGGGCGTATGCGTTTTTTCCTGAATATATTCAGGAAAAAACGCATACGCCCTTTTTGGCCAACCAAGCAACCTGGAAAGGCAAATCAGCGCTACAAAGAAGTCTCGCTTCCCATCGGTCAAAAGGGCCATGCTGAATAAAGTGTCAAAAGCAGAAATGCAGGACAGGCCATGGAGAAACGGGAGCCTGGCTACGCTGATGGGCGGGATGTAAATTGCCAACAGCCACTCTGGAGAAGTGTACGGTGTGTCCTGAAACATCTAAAAAACTCAGCTTAGGGAGCATAGGGCACATCCACTCATGGGCGTATAAATTGGGAAAACTAAAAATCAGCAAGACACAGGCACCCCAAAGTTTAGGGCTGCTCTGTTGACAAGAATCTCCACTTCGTTACACCTTAAATATCCCAGGAAAGAGAAAAATGGATAAAGAAGTTGTGGTCCTTATGTACAATGGAATATCACTCAGCCATGAAATCAACGTCATAAGGCTAGTAGCAGCATGATGATTGGATTTAGGTACGACGATTCTAAGTGAAATAAGTCACACAGAAAAAGACACTTATCATAAGATATGACTTATAGAGGGAATGTAAAAACCGCTACCCTTGAACTGAATTACAAAACAGAATAGAGTCACACGTTTAGAAAACACACTATGGCTGCTTAACGGGAAAGGTGAGGTGGGGTGATGCATACAACAAGGGTTTCAAATTATCTCAGATACCGTTCCATAAACCCAATATGTAATAGACAAGCCCTACTCCTTCCTCAATGAATTGGACTCAACACCCCCAATTCACCGCCCAAGAATATATCTGACTAGTAAGAATCTTGAAACCTATGCATTGATATCTCTCTGTAAGTGAGTCAAGTGGGTGTAAAGCGGCAAAATCACAGCAGTGAAAAGCAGGTAAACCCCATTATAAAAATCAATTACTTTTAAAAACAAGTGAAACAAAGACAGTGAAAGAGAGAGAAATTCTTACAAAATTCGTTCAGCGGCTGTAATGCCACCTGGATTGACCATATCTAGACCCACAGCTGATTGAGACATAAGGGTGGACACTCTTGGGGCTGAGAGGTTTGGTGAGGTTGGTTGAGCAAACGCAGACCCTTTAAAGTAATACTGCGTGGTACCCATCCCATGGGTCCCAAATCTCCAGGTTCAAGGGCATCTTCCTACATCGAAAACATGCATGAGAAACCCAGAAGATGGTACACCGTGTGATCGGGAAAGGTTTCTAAAACGCACCTCATTTCTCATCTCCTTGTGCTCGGGTTCGCCATTCCAGCCGCTTTACTAGCAATCTCCCTCCTTGGAGAATCAGCACCTTTAACCTCCTGTTCCGTACAGCTTGCAATTTGTCCTGAGGATGAAAGGGAAGAGGGGGAACCAATGAGGGACTAGCTCTAGGTGTTGGGACAGGCAGAGGTCACTCTATTTTCCCATCAGGAAGAAGAATTAACCACAGGCTCAGCCTGCCGCCTAGGACCAGAATAGGGCCTGAAGCAATCCTGCGCTTTTGCGGCCAGCGCCCAAGAAAGCGAGTTGAAAAATGGAGCTCAGGGGCACTGCAATTCACAAACCTGCAGACTTATAAATGATGACTCTCGTCCACAAATATATTGATGGAAGGAAACGAAGAGGATTTGAAAGCAAGGCAGAATTGCAGGAAACAGATTTCAGGAGGGAGATTCGAATCGCCTTTAAAGCACAGGAAAAGCGGCAAAACCTCGACAATGATGCCCTTGGCCAAAAAGGGCGTATGCGTTTTTTCCTGAATATATTCAGGAAAAAACGCATACGCCCTTTTTGGCCAACCAAGCAACCTGGAAAGGCAAATCAGCGCTACAAAGAAGTCTCGCTTCCCATCGGTCAAAAGGGCCATGCTGAATAAAGTGTCAAAAGCAGAAATGCAGGACAGGCCATGGAGAAACGGGAGCCTGGCTACGCTGATGGGCGGGATGTAAATTGCCAACAGCCACTCTGGAGAAGTGCACGGTGTGTCCTGAAACATCTAAAAAACTGAGCTTAGGGAGCTTAGGGCACATCCACTCATGGGCGTATAAACTGGGAAAACTAAAAATCAGCAAGACACAGGCACCCCAAAGTTTAGGGCTGCTCTGTTGACAAGAATCTCCACTTCGTTACACCTTAAATATCCCAGGAAAGAGAAAAATGGATAAAGAAGTTGTGGTCCTTATGTACAATGGAATATCACTCAGCCATGAAATCAACGTCATAAGGCTAGTAGCAGCATGATGATTGGATTTAGGTACGACGATTCTAAGTGAAATAAGTCACACAGAAAAAGGCACTTATCATAAGATATGACTTATAGAGGGAATGTAAAAACCGCTACCCTTGAACTGAATTACAAAACAGAATAGAGTCACACGTTTAGAAAACACACTATGGCTGCTTAACGGGAAAGGTGAGGTGGGGTGATGCATACAACAAGGGTTTCAAATTATCTCAGATACCGTTCCATAAACCCAATATGTAATAGACAAGCCCTACTCCTTCCTCAATGAATTGGACTCAACACCCCCAATTCACCGCCCAAGAATATATCTGACTAGTAAGAATCTTAAAACCTATGCATTGATATCTCTCTGTAAGTGAGTCATGTGGGTGTAAAGCGGCAAAAACACAGCAGTGAAAAGCAGGTAAACCCCATTATAAAAATCATTACTTTTAAAAACCCGTGAAACAAAGACAGTGAAAGAGAGAGAAATTCTTACAAAAGTCGTTCAGGGGCTGTGATGCCACCTGGATTGACCATATCTAGACCCACAGCTGATTGAGACATAAGGGTGGACACTCTTGGGGCTGAGAGGTTTGGTGAGGTTGGGTGAGCAAACGCAGACCCTTTAAAGTAATACTGCGTGGTACCCATCCCATGGGTCCCAAATCTCCAGGTTCAAGGGCATCTTCCTACATCGAAAACATGCATGAGAAACCCAGAAGATGGTACACCGTGTGATCGGGAAAGGTTTCTAAAACGCACCTCATTTCTCATCTCCTTGTGCTCGGGTGCGCCATTCCAGCCGCTTTACTAGCAATCTCCCTCCTTGGAGAATCAGCACCTTTAACCTCCGGTTCCGTACAGGTTGCAATTTGTCCTGAGGATGAACGGGAAGAGGGGGAATCAATGAGAGACTAGCTCTAGGTGTTGGGACAGGCACAGTTCTATTTTCCCATCAGGAAGAAGAATTAACCACAGGCTCAGCCTGCCGCCCAGGACCAGAATAGGGCCTGAAGCAATCCTGCGCTTTTGCGGCCAGCTCCCAAGAAAGCGAGTTGAAAAATGGAGCTCAGAAGCACTGAAATTCACAAACCTGCAGACTTATAAATGATGACTCTCCTCCACAAATATATTGAGGGAAGGCAACGAAGAGGATTTGAAAGCAAGGCAGAATTGTAGGAAACAGATTTCAGGAGGGAGATTCGAATCGCCTTTAAAACACAGGAAAAGCGGCAAAACCTCGACAATGATGCCCTTGGCCAAAAAGGGCGTATGCGTTTTTTCCTGAATATATTCAGGAAAAAACGCATACGCCCTTTTTGGCCAACCAAGCAACCTGGAAAGGCAAATTAGCGCTACAAAGAAGTCTCGCTTCCCATCGGTCAAAAGGGCCATGCTGTATAAAGTGTCAAAACCAGAAATGCAGGACAGGCCATGGAGAAACGGGGGCGTGGCTACGCTGATGGGCGGGATGTAAATTGCCAACAGCCACTCTGGAAAAATGCACGGTGTGTCCTGAAACATCTAAAAAACTCAGCTTAGGGAGCATAGGGCACTTCCACTCATGGGCGTATAAATTGGGAAAACTAAAAATCAGCAAGACACAGGCACCGCAAAGTTTAGGGCTGCTCTGTTGACAAGAACCTCCACTTGGTTACACCTTAAATATCCCAGGAAAGAGAAAAATGGATAAAGAAGTTGTGGTCCTTATGTACAATGGAATATCACTCAGCCGTGAAATCAACGTCATAAGGCTAGTAGCAGCATGATGATTGGATTTAGGTACGACGATTCTAAGTGAAATAAGTCACACAGAAAAAGACACTTATCATAAGATATGACTTACAGAGGGAATGTAAAAACCGAGACCCTTGAACTGAATTACAAAACAGAATAGAGTCACACGTTTAGAAAACACACTATGGCTGCTTAACGGGAAAGGTGAGGTGGGGTGATGCATAAAACCAGGGTTTCAAATTATCTCAGATACCGTTCCATAAACCCAATATGTAATAGACAAGACCTTCTCCTTGCTCAAGGAATTGGACTCAGCACCCCCTATTCACCGCCCAAGAATATATCTGACTAGTAAGAATCTTAAAACCTATGCATTGATATCTCTCTGTAAGTGAGTCAAGTGGGTGTAAAGCGGCAAAATCACAGCAGTGAAAAGCAGGTAAACCCCATTATAAAAATCAATTACTTTTAAAAACCCGTGAAACAAAGACAGTGAAAGACAGAGAAATTCTTACAAAATTCGTTCAGGGGCTGTGATGCCACCTGGATTGACCATATCTAGACCCACAGCTGATTGAGACATAAGGGTGGACACTCTTGGGGCTGAGAGGTTTGGTGAGGTTGGGTGAGCAAACGCAGACCCTATAAAGTAATACTGCGTGGTACCCATCCCATGGGTCCCAAATCTCCAGGTTCAAGGGCATCTTCCTACATCGAAAACATTCATGAGAAACCCAGAAGATGGTACACCGTGTGATCGGGAAAGGTTTCTAAAACGCATCTCATTTCTCATCTCCTTGTGCTTGGGTTCGCCATTCCAGCCGCTTTACTAGCAATCTCCCTACTTGGAGAATCAGCACCTTTAACCTCCTGTTCCGTACAGGTTGCAATTTGTCCTGAGGATGAACGGGAAGAGGGGGAACCAATGAGAGACTAGCTCTAGGTGTTGGGACAGGCACAGGTCACTCTATTTTCCCATCAGGAAGAAGAATTAACCACAGGCTCAGCCTGACGCCTGGGACCAGAATAGGGCCTGAAGCAATCCTGCGCTTTTGCGGCCAGCGCACAAGAAAGCGAGTTGAAAAATGGAGCTCAGGGGCACTGCAATTCACAAACCTGCAGACTTATAAATGATGACTCTCGTCCTCAAATATATTGAGGGAAGGCAACGAAGAGGATTTGAAAGCAAGGCAGAATTGCAGGAAACAGATTTCAGGAGGGAGATTCGAATCGCCTTTAAAGCACAGGAAAAGCGGCAAAACCTCGACAATGATGCCCTTGGCCAAAAAGGGCGTATGCGTTTTTTCCTGAATATATTCAGGAAAAAACGCATACGCCCTTTTTGGCCAACCAAGCAACCTGGAAAGGCAAATCAGCGCTACAAAGAAGTCTCGCTTCCCATCGGTCAAAAGGGCCATGCTGAATAAAGTGTCAAAACCAGAAATGCAGGACAGGCCATGGAGAAACGGGAGCCTGGCTACGCTGATGGGCGGGATGTAAATTGCCAACAGCCACTCTGGAGAAGTGCACAGTGTGTCCTGAAACATCTAAAAAACTCAGCTTAGGGAGCATAGGGCACATCCACTCATGGGCGTATAAACTGGGAAAACTAAAAATCAGCAAGACACAGGCACCCCAAAGTTTAGGGCTGCTCTGTTGACAAGAATCTCCACTTCGTTACACCTTAAATATCCCAGGAAAGAGAAAAATGGATAAAGAAGTTGTGGTCCTTATGTACAATGGAATATCACTCAGCCATGAAATCGACGTCATAAGGCTAGTAGCAGCATGATGAGTGGATTTAGGTACGAAGATTCTAAGTGAAATAAGTCACACAGAAAAAGACACTTATCATAAGATATGACTTATAGAGGGAATGTAAAAACCGCTACCCTTGAACTGAATTACAAAACAGAATAGAGTCACACGTTTAGAAAACACACTATGGCTGCTTAATGGGAAAGGTGAGGTGGGGTGATGCATACAACAAGGGTTTCAAATTAGCTCAGATACCGTTCCATAAACCCAATATATAATAGACAAGCCCTACTCCTTCCTCAATGAATTGGACTCAACACCCCCTATTCACCGCCCAAGAATATATCTGACTAGTAAGAATCTTGAAACCTATGCATTGATATCTCTCTGTAAGTGAGTCAAGTCGGTGTAAAGTGGCAAAATCACAGCAGTGAAAAGCAGGTAAACCCCATTATAAAAATCAATTACTTTTAAAAACCCGTGAAACAAAGACAGTGAAAGAGAGAGAAATTCTTACAAAATTCGTTCAGCGGCTGTAATGCCACCTGGATTGACCATATCTAGACCCACAGCTGATTGAGACATAAGGGTGGACACTCTTGGGGCTGAGAGGTTTGGTGAGGTTGGGTGAGCAAACACAGACCCTTTAAAGTAATACTGCGTGGTACCCATCCCATGGGTCCCAAATCTCCAGGTTCAAGGGCATCTTCCTACATCGAAAACATGCATGAGAAACCCAGAAGATGGTACACCGTGTGATCGGGAAAGGTTTCTAAAACGCACCTCATTTCTCATCTCCTTGTGCTCGGGTTCGCCATTCCAGTCGCTTTACTAGCAATCTCCCTCCTTGGAGAATCAGCACCTTTAACCTCCTGTTCCGTACAGATTGCAATTTGTCCTGAGGATGAAAGGGAAGAGGGGGAACCAATGAGAGACTAGCTCTAGGTGTTGGGACAGGCAGAGGTCACTCTATTTTCCCATCAGGAAGAAGAATTAACCACAGGCTCAGCCTGCCGCCTGGGACCAGAATAGGGCCTGAAGCAATCCTGCGCTTTTGCGGCCAGCGCCCAAGAAAGCGAGTTGAAAAATGGAGCTCAGGGACACTGCAATTCACAAACCTGCAGACTTATAAATGATGACTCTCGTCCACAAATATATTGAGGGAAGACAACGAAGAGGATTTGAAAGCAAGGCAGAATTGCAGGAAACAGATTTCAGGAGGGAGATTCGAATCGCCTTTAAAGCACAGGAAAAGCGGCAAAACCTCGACAATGATGCCCTTGGCCAAAAAGGGCGTATGCGTTTTTTCCTGAATATATTCAGGAAAAAACGCATACGCCCTTTTTGGCCAACCAAGCAACCTGGAAAGGCAAATCAGCGCTACAAAGAAGTCTCGCTTCCCATCGGTGAAAAGGGCCATGCTGAATAAAGTGTCAAAAGCAGAAATGCAGCACAGGCCATGGAGAAACGGGAGCCTGGCTACGCTGATGGGCGGGATGTAAATTGCCAACAGCCACTCTGGAGAAGTGCACGGTGTGTCCTGAAACATCTAAAAAACTGAGCTTAGGGAGCATAGGGCACATCCACTCATGGGCGTATAAATTGGGAAAACTAAAAATCAGCAAGACACAGGCACCCCAAAGTTTAGGGCTGCTCTGTTGACAAGAATCTCCACTTCGTTACACCTTAAATATCCCAGGAAAGAGAAAAATGGATAAAGAAGTTGTGGTCCTTATGTACAATGGAATATCACTCAGCCATGAAATCAACGCCATAAGGCTAGTAGCAGCATGATGATTGGATTTAGGTACGACGATTCTAAGTGAAATAAGTCACACAGAAAAAGACACTTATCATAAGATATGACTTATAGAGGGAATGTAAAAACCGCTACCCTTGAACTGAATTACAAAACAGAATAGAGTCACACGTTTAGAAAACACACTATGGCTGCTTAATGGGAAAGGTGAGGTGGGGTGATGCATACAACAAGGGTTTCAAATTATCTCAGATACCGTTCCATAAACCCAATATGTAATAGACAAGCCCTACTCCTTCCTCAATGAATTGGACTCAACACCCCCAATTCACCGCCCAAGAATATATCTGACTAGTAAGAATCTTGAAACCCATGCATTGATATCTCTCTGTAAGTGAGTCAAGTCGGTGTAAAGCGGCAAAATCACAGCAGTGAAAAGCAGGTAAACCCCATTATAAAAATCAATTACTTTTAAAAACCCGTGAAACAAAGACAGTGAAAGAGAGAGAAATTCTTACAAAATTCGTTCAGCGGCTGTAATGCCACCTGAATTGACCATATCTAGACCCACAGCTGATTGAGACATAAGGGTGGACACTCTTGGGGCTGAGAGGTTTGGTGAGGTTGGGTGAGCAAACGCAGACCCTTTAAAGTAATACTGCGTGGTACCCATCCCATGGGTCCCAAATCTCCAGGTTCAAGGGAATCTTCCTACATCAAAAACATGCATGAGAAACCCAGAAGATGGTACACCGTGTGATCAGGAAAGGTTTCTAAAACGCACCTCATTTCTCATCTCCTTGTGCTCGGGTTCGCCATTCCAGCCGCTTTACTAGCAATCTCCCTCCTTGGAGAATCAGCACCTTTAACCTCCTGTTCCGTACAGGTTGCAATTTGTCCTGAGGATGAACGGGAAGAGGGGGAACGAATGAGAGACTAACTCTAGGTGTTGGGACAGGCACAGGTCACTCTATTTTCCCATCAGGAAGAAGAATTAACCACAGGCTCAGCCTGCCGCCTGGGACCAGAATAGGGCCTGAAGCAATCCTGCGCTTTTGCGGCCAGCGCCCAAGAAAGCGAGTTGAAAAATGGAGCTCAGGGGCACTGCAATTCACAAACCTGCAGACTTATAAATGATGACTCTCGTCCACGAATATATTGAGGGAAGGCAACGAAGAGGATTTGAAAGCAAGGCAGAATTGCAGGAAACAGATTTCAGGAGGGAGATTCGAATCGCCTTTAAAGCACAGGAAAAGCGGCAAAACCTCGACAATGATGCCCTTAGCCAAAAAGGGCGTATGCGTTTTTTCCTGAATATATTCAGGAAAAAACGCATACGCCCTTTTTGGCCAACCAAGCAACCTGGAAAGGCAAATCAGCGCTACAAAGCAGTCTCGCTTCCCATCGGTCAAAAGGGCCATGCTGAATAAAGTATCAAAACCAGAAATGCAGGACAGGCCATGCAGAAACGGGAGCCTGGTTACGCTGACGGGCGGGATGTAAATTGCCAAGAGCCACTCTGGAGATGTGCACGGTGTGTCCTGAAACATCTAAAAACTGCAGCTTAGGGAGCGTAGGGCACATCCACTCATTGGCGTATAAATTGGGAAAACTAAAAATCAGCAAGACACAGGCACCCCAAAGTTTAGGGCTGCTCGGTTGAAAAGAACCTCCACTTCGTTACACCTTAAATATCCCAGGAAAGAGAAAAATGGATAAAGAAGTTGTGGTCCTTATGTACAATGGAATATCACTCAGCCATGAAATCAACATCATAAGGCTAGTAGCAGCATGATGAGTGGATTTAGGTATGACGATTCTAAGTGAAATAAGTCACACAGAAAAAGACACTTATCATAAGATATCACTTATAGAGGGAATGTAAAAACCGCTACCCTTGAACTGAATTACAAAACAGAATAGAGTCACACGTTTAGAAAACACACTATGGCTGCTTAACGGGAAAGGTGAGGTGGCATGATGCATAAAACAAGGGTTTCAAATTATCTCTGATACCGCTCCATAAACCCAATATGTAATAGACAAGACCTACTCCTTGCTCAATGAATTGGACTCAACACCCCCTATTCACTGCCCAAGAATATATCTGACTAGTAAGAATCTTAAAACCTATGCATTGATATCTCTCTGTAAGTGAGTCATGTGGGTGTAAAGCGGCAAAAACACAGCAGTGAAAAGCAGGTAAACCCCATTATAAAAATCATTACTTTTAAAAACCCGTGAAACAAAGACAGTGAAAGAGAGAGAAATTCTTACAAAAGTCGTTCAGGGGCTGTGATGCCACCTGGATTGACCATATCTAGACCCACAGCTGATTGAGACATAAGGGTGGACACTCTTGGGGCTGAGAGGTTTGGTGAGGTTGGGTGAGCAAACGCAGACCCTTTAAAGTAATACTGCGTGGTACCCATCCCATGGGTCCCAAATCTCCAGGTTCAAGGGCATCTTCCTACATCGAAAACATGCATGAGAAACCCAGAAGATGGTACACCGTGTGATCGGGAAAGGTTTCTAAAACGCACCTCATTTCTCATCTCCTTGTGCTCGGGTGCGCCATTCCAGCCGCTTTACTAGCAATCTCCCTCCTTGGAGAATCAGCACCTTTAACCTCCGGTTCCGGACAGGTTGCAATTTGTCCTGAGGATGAACGGGAAGAGGGGGAACCAATGAGAGACTAGCTCTAGGTGTTGGGACAGGCACAGTTCTATTTTCCCATCAGGAAGAAGAATTAACCACAGGCTCAGCCTGCCGCCCAGGACCAGAATAGGGCCTGAAGCAATCCTGCGCTTTTGCGGCCAGCTCCCAAGAAAGCGAGTTGAAAAATGGAGCTCAGAAGCACTGAAATTCACAAACCTGCAGACTTATAAATGATGACTCTCCTCCACAAATATATTGAGGGAAGGCAACGAAGAGGATTTGAAAGCAAGGCAGAATTGTAGGAAACAGATTTCAGGAGGGAGATTCGAATCGCCTTTAAAACACAGGAAAAGCGGCAAAACCTCGACAATGATGCCCTTGGCCAAAAAGGGCGTATGCGTTTTTTCCTGAATATATTCAGGAAAAAACGCATACGCCCTTTTTGGCCAACCAAGCAACCTGGAAAGGCAAATCAGCGCTACAAAGAAGTCTCGCTTCCCATCGGTCAAAAGGGCCATGCTGTATAAAGTGTCAAAACCAGAAATGCAGGACAGGCCATGGAGAAACGGGGGCGTGGCTACGCTGATGGGCGGGATGTAAATTGCCAACAGCCACTCTGGAGAAATGCACGGTGTGTCCTGAAACATCTAAAAAACTCAGCTTAGGGAGCATAGGGCACTTCCACTCATGGGCGTATAAATTGGGAAAACTAAAAATCAGCAAGACACAGGCACCGCAAAGTTTAGGGCTGCTCTGTTGACAAGAACCTCCACTTGGTTACACCTTAAATACCCCAGGAAAGAGAAAAATGGATAAAGAAGTTGTGGTCCTTATGTACAATGGAATATCACTCAGCCGTGAAATCAACGTCATAAGGCTAGTAGCAGCATGATGATTGGATTTAGGTACGACGATTCTAAGTGAAATAAGTCACACAGAAAAAGACACTTATCATAAGATATGACTTACAGAGGGAATGTAAAAACCGAGACCCTTGAACTGAATTACAAAACAGAATAGAGTCACACGTTTAGA
The DNA here is from genome assembly GCF_965194825.1 of Balaenoptera physalus. Classification (NCBI taxonomy): domain Eukaryota; kingdom Metazoa; phylum Chordata; class Mammalia; order Artiodactyla; family Balaenopteridae; genus Balaenoptera; species Balaenoptera physalus. The sequence goes on from NW_028125836.1 coordinate 248,885, forward strand.
AAACACACTATGGCTGCTTAACGGGAAAGGTGAGGTGGGGTGATGCATAAAACCAGGGTTTCAAATTATCTCAGATACCGTTCCATAAACCCAATATGTAATAGACAAGACCTTCTCCTTGCTCAAGGAATTGGACTCAGCACCCCCTATTCACCGCCCAAGAATATATCTGACTAATAAGAATCTTAAAACCTATGCATTGATATCTCTCTGTAAGTGAGTCAAGTGGGTGTAAAGCGGCAAAATCACAGCAGTGAAAAGCAGGTAAACCCCATTATAAAAATCAATTACTTTTAAAAACCCGTGAAACAAAGACAGTGAAAGACAGAGAAATTCTTACAAAATTCGTTCAGGGGCTGTGATGCCACCTGGATTGACCATATCTAGACCCACAGCTGATTGAGACATAAGGGTGGACACTCGGGGCTGAGAGGTTTGGTGAGGTTGGGTGAGCAAACGCATACCCTTTAAAGTAATACTGCGTGGTACCCATCCCATGGGTCCCAAATCTCCAGGTTCAAGGGCATCTTCTTACATCGAAAACATGCATTAGAAACCCAGAAGATGGTACACCGTGTGATCGGGAAAGGTTTCTAAAACGCACCTCATTTCTCATTTCCTTGTGCTCGGGTTCGCCATTCCACCTGCTTTACTAGCAATCTCCCTCCTTGGAGAATCAGCACCTTTAACCTCCTGTTCCGTACAGGTTGCAATTTGTCCTGAGGATGAACGGGAAGAGGGGGAACCAATGAGAGACTAGCTCTAGGTGTTGGGACAGGCACAGGTCACTCTATTTTCCCATCAGGAAGAAGAATTAAGCACAGGCTCAGCCTGCCGCTCGGGAACAGAATAGGGCCTGAAGCAATCCTGCGCATTTGCGGCCAGCTCCAAAGAAAGCGAGTTGAAAAATGGAGCTCAGGGGCACTGCAATTCACAAACCTGCAGACTTATAAATGATGACTCTCGTCCACAAATATATTGAGGAAAGGCAACGAAGAGGATTTGAAAGCAAGGCAGAATTGCAGGAAACAGATTTCAGGAGGGAGATTCGAATTGCCTTTAAAGCACAGGAAAAGTGGCAAAACCTCGACAATGATGCCCTTGGCCAAAAAGGGCGTATGCGTTTTTTCCTGAATATATTCAGGAAAAAACGCATACGCCCTTTTTGGCCAACCAAGCAACCTGGAAAGGCAAATCAGCGCTACAAAGAAGTCTTGCTTCCCATCGGTCAAAAGGGCCATGCTGAATAAAGTGTCAAAACCAGAAATGCAGGACAGGCCAGGGAGAAACGGGATCCTGGCTACGCTGATGGGCGGGATGTAAATTGCCAACAGCCACTCTGGAGAAGTGCACGGTGTGTCCTGAAACATCTACAAAACTCAGCTTAGGGAGCATAGGGCACATCCACTCATGGGCGTATAAATTGGGAAAACTAAAAATCAGCAAGACACAGGCACCCCAAAGTTTAGGGCTGCTCTGTTGACAAGAACCTCCACTTCGTTACACCTTAAATATCCCAGGAAAGAGAAAAATGGATAAAGAAGTTGTGGTCCTTATGTACAATGGAATATCACTCAGCCATGAAATCAACGTCATAAGGCTAGTAGCAGCATGATGAGTGGATTTAGGTACGACGATTCTAAGTGAAATAAGTCACACAGAAAAAGACACTTATCATAAGATATCACTTATAGAGGGAATGTAAAAACCGCTACCCTTGAACTGAATTACAAAACAGAATAGAGTCACACGTTTAGAAAACACACTATGGCTGCTTAACGGGAAAGGTGAGATGGGGTGATGCTAAAACAAGGGATTCAAATTAGCTCAGATACAGTTCCATAAACCCAATATGTAATAGACAAGACCTACTCCTTGCTCAATGAATTGGACTCAACACCCCCTATTCACCGCCCAAGAATATATCTGACTAGTAAGAATCTTAAAACCTATGTATTGATAACTCTCTGTAAGTGAGTCAAGTGGGTGTAATGCGGCAGAAACACAGCAGTGAAAAGCTGCTAAACCCCATTATAAAAATCAATTACTTTTGAAAACCCGTGAAACAAAGACAGTGAAAGAGAGAGAAATTCTTACAAAATTCGTTCAGGGGCTGTGATGCCACCTAGATTGACCATATCTAGACCCACAGCTGATTGAGACATAAGGGTGGACACTCTTGGGGCTGAGAGGTTTGTTGAGGTTGGGTGAGCAAACGCAGACCCTTTAAAGTAATACTGCGTGGTACCCATCCAATGGGTCCCAAATCTCCACGTTCAAGGGCATCTTCCTACATCGAAAACATGCATGAGAAACCCAGAAGATGGTACACCGTGTGATCGGGAAAGGTTTCTAAAACGCACCTCATTTCTCATCTCCTTGTGCTCGGGTTCGCCATTCCAGCCGCTTTACTAGCAATCTCCCTCCTTGGAGAATCAGCACCTTTAACCTCCTGTTCCGTACAGGTTGCAATTTGTCCTGAGGATTAACGGGAAGAGGGGGAACCAATGAGAGACTAGCTCTAGGTGTTGGGACAGGCACAGGTCACTCTATTTTCCCATCAGGAAGAAGAATTAGCCACAGGCTCAGCCTGCCGCCTGGAACCAGAATAGAGCCTGAAGCAATCCTGCGCTTTTGCGGCCAGCCCCAGGAAAGCGAGTTGAAAAATGGAGCTCAGGGGCACTGCAATTCAAAAACCTGCAGACTTATAAATGATGACTCTCGTCCACAAATATATTGAGGGAAGACAACGAAGAGGAATTGAAAGCAAGGCAGAATTGCAGGAAACAGATTTCAGGAGGGAGATTCGAATCGCCTTTAAAGCACAGGAAAAGCGGCAAAACCTCGACAATGATGCCCTTGGCCAAAAAGGGCGTATGCGTTTTTTCCTAAATATATTCAGGAAAAAACGCATACGCCCTTTTTGGCCAACAAAACAACCTGGAAAGGCAAAGCAGCACTACAAAGAAGTCTCGCTTCCCATCGGTCAAAAGGGCCATGCTGAATAAAGTGTCAAAACCAGAAATGCAGGACAGGCCATGGAGAAACGGGAGCCTGGCTACGCTGATGGGCAGGATGTAAATTGCCAACAGCCACTCTGGAGAAGTGCACGGTGTGTCCTGAAACATTTAAAAAACTCAGCTTAGGGAGCATAGGGCACTTCCACTCATGGGCGTATAAATTGGGAAAACTAAAAATCAGCAAGACACAGGCACCCCAAATTTTAGGGCTGCTCTGTAGACAAGAACCTCCACTTCATTACACCTTAAATATCCCAGGAAAGAGAAAAATGGATAAAGAAGTTTTGGTCCTTATGTACAATGGAATATCACTCAGCCATGAAATCAACGTCATAAGGCTAGTAGCAGCATGATGAGTGGATTTAGGTACGACGATTCTAAGTGAGATAAGTCAGACAGGAAAAGACACTTATCATAAGATATCACTTATAGAGGGAATGTAAAAACCGCTACCCTTGAACTGAATTACAAAACAGAATAGAGTCACAACGTTTAGAAAACACACTATGGCTGCTTAACGGGAAAGGTGAGGTGGGGTGATGCATAAAACAAGGGTTTCAAATTATCTCAGATACCGTTCCATAAACACACTATGTAATAGACAAGACCTACTCCTTGCTAAATGAATTTGACTCAGCACCCCCTATTCACCGCCCAAGAATATATCTGACTAGTAAGAATCTTAAAACCTATGCATTGATATCTCTCTGTAAGTGAGTCAAGTGGGTGTAAAGCGGCAAAAACACAGCAGTGAAAAGCAGGTAAACCCCATTATAAAAATCAATTACTTTTAAAAACCCGTGAAACAAAGACAGTGAAAGAGAGAGAAATTCTTACAAAGTTCGCTCAGGGGCTGTGATGCCACCTGTATTGACCATATCTAGACCCACAGCTGATTGAGACATAAGGGTGGACACTCTTGGGGCTGAGAGGTTTGGTCAGGTTGGGTGCGCAAACGCAGACCCTTTAAAGTAATACTGCGTGGTACCCATCCCATGGGTCCCAAATCTCCAGGTTCAAGGGCATCTTCCTACATCGAAAACTTGCATGAGAAACCCAGAAGATGGTACACCGTGTGATCGGGAAAGGTTTCCAAAACGCACCTCATTTGTCATCTCCTTGTGCTCGGGTTCGCCATTCCAGCCGCTTTACCAGCAATCTCCGTCCTTGGAGAATCAGCACCTTAACCTCCTGTTCCGTACAGGTTGCAATTTTTCCTGAGGATGAACGGGAAGAGGGGGAACCAATGAGAGACTAGCTCGAGGTGTTGGGACAGGCACAGTTCTATTTTCCCATCAGGAAGAAGAATTAACCACAGGCTCAGCCTGCCGCCCAGGACCAGAATAGGGCCTGAAGCAATCCTGCGCTTTTGCGGCAGCTCCCAAGAAAGCGAGTTGAAAAATGGAGCTCAGAAGCACTGAAATTCACAAACCTGCAGACTTATAAATGATGACTCTCGTCCACAAATATATTGAGGGAAGGCAACGAAGAGGATTTGAAAGCAAGGCAGAATTGTAGGAAACAGATTTCAGGAGGGAGATTCGAATCGCCTTTAAAACACCGGAAAAGCGGCAAAACCTCGACAATGATGCCCTTGGCCAAAAAGGGCGTATGCGTTTTTTCCTGAATATATTCAGGAAAAAACGCATACGCCCTTTTTGGCCAACCAAGCAACCTGGAAAGGCAAATCAGCGCTACAAAGAAGTCTCGCTTCCCATCGGTCAAAAGGGCCATGCTGTATAAAGTGTCAAAACCAGAAATGCAGGACAGGCCATGGAGAAACGGGAGCCTGGCTACGCTGATGGGCGGGATGTAAATTGCCAACAGCCACTCTGGAGAAGTGCACGGTGTGTCCTGAAACATCTAAAAAACTCAGCTTAGGGAGCATAGGGCACTTCCACTCATGGGCGTATAAATTGGGAAAACTAAAAATCAGCAAGACACAGGCACCGCAAAGTTTAGGGCTGCTCTGTTGACAAGAACCTCCACTTGGTTACACCTTAAATATCCCAGGAAAGAGAAAAATGGATAAAGAAGTTGTGGTCCTTATGTACAATGGAATATCACTCAGCCATGAAATCAACGTCATAAGGCTAGTAGCAGCATGATGAGTGGATTTAGGTACGACGATTCTAAGTGAAATACGTCACACAGAAAAAGACACTTGTCATAAGATATCACTTATAGAGGGAATGTACAAACCGCTACCCTTGAAGTGAATTACAAAACAGAATAGAGTCACACGTTTAGAAAACACACTATGGCTGCTTAACGGGAAAGGTGAGGTGGGGTGATGCATAAAACAAGGGTTTCAAATTAGCTCAGTTACCGTTCCATAAACCCAATATGTAATAGACAAGACCTACTCCTTGCTCAATGAATTGGACTCAACACCCCCTATTCACCGCCCGAGAATATATCTGACTAGTAAGAATCTTAAACCTATGTATTGATAACTCTCTGTAAGTGAGTCAAGTGGGTGTAAAGCGGCAGAAACAGAGCAGTGAAAAGCAGCTAAACCCCATTATAAAAATCAATTACTTTTAAAAACCCGTGAAACAAAGACAGTGAAAGAGAGAGAAATTCTTACAAAGTTCGCTCAGGGGCTGTGATGCCACCTGTATTGACCATATCTAGACCCACAGCTGATTGAGACATAAGGGTGGACACTCGTGGGGCTGAGAGGTTTGGTGAGGTTGGGTGAGCAAACGCAGACCCTTTAAAGTAATACTGCGTGGTACCCATCCCATGGGTCCCAAATCTCCAGGTTCAAGGGCATCTTCCTACATCGAAAACATGCATGAGAAACCCAGAAGATGGTACACCGTGTGATCGGGAAAGGTTTCCAAAACGCACCTCATTTCTCATCTCCTTGTTCTTGGGTTCGCCATTCCAGCCGCTTTACTAGCAATCTCCGTCCTTGGAGAATCAGCACCTTAACCTCCTGTTCCGTACAGGTTGCAATTTGTCCTGAGGATGAACGGGAAGAGGGGGAACCAATGAGAGACTAGCTCTAGGTGTTGGGACAGGCACAGGTCTATTTTCCCATCAGGAAGAAGAATTAACCACAGGCTCATCCTGCCGCCCGGGACCAGAATAGGGCCTGAAGCAATACTGCGCTTTTGCGGCAGCTCCCAAGAAAGCGAGTTGAAAAATTGAGCTCAGGGGCACTGCAATTCACAAACCTGCAGACTTATAAATGATGACTCTCGTCCACAAATATATTGAGGGAAGGCAACGAAGAGGATTTGAAAGCAAGGCAGAATTGCAGGAAACAGATTTCAGGAGGGAGATTCGAATCGCCTTTAAAGCACAGGAAAAGCGGCAAAACCTCGACAATGATGCCCTTGACCAAAAAGGGCGTATGCGTTTTTTCCTGAATATATTCAGGAAAAAACGCATACGCCCTTTTTGGCCAACCAAGCAACCTGGAATTGCAAATCAGCGCTACAAAGAAGTCTCGCTTCCCATCGGTCAAAAGGGCCATGCTGAATAAAGTGTCAAAACCAGAAATGCAGGACAGGCCATGGAGAAACGGGAGCCTGGCTACGCTGATGGGCGGGATGTAAATTGCCAACAGCCACTCTGGAGAAGTGCACGGTGTGTCCTGAAACATCTAAAAAACTCAGCTTAGGGAGCATAGGGCACTTCCACTCATGGGCGTATAAATTGGGAAAACTAAAAATCAGCAAGACAGAGGCACCCCAAAGTTTAGGGCTGCTCTGTTGACAAGAACCTCCACTTCGTTACACCTTAAATATCCCAGGAAAGAGAAAAATGGATAAAGAAGTTGTGGTCCTTATGTACAATGGAATATCACTCAGCCATGAAATCAACGTCATAAGGCTAGCAGCAGCATGATGAGTGGATTTAGGTACGACGATTCTAAGTGAAATAAGTCACTCAGAAAAAGACACTTGTCATAAGATATCACTTATAGAGTGAATGTAAAAACCGCTACCCTTGAACTGAATTACAAAACAGAATAGAGTCACACGTTTAGAAAACACACTATGGCTGCTTAACGGGAAAGGTGAGGTGGGGTGATGCATACAACAAGGGTTTCACATTAGCTCAGATACCGTTCCATAAACCCAATATGTAATAGACAAGCCCTACTCCTTCCTCAATGAATTGGACTCAACACCCCCTATTCACCGCCCAAGAATATATCTGACTAGTAAGAATCTTAAACCTATGTATTGATAACTCTCTGTAAGTGAGTCAAGTGGGTGTAAAGCGGCAGAAACAGAGCAGTGAAAAGCAGCTAAACCCCATTATAAAAATCAATTACTTTTAAAAACCCGTGAAACAAAGACAGTGAAAGAGAGAGAAATTCTTACAAAGTTCGCTCAGGGGCTGTGATGCCACCTGTATTGACCATATCTAGACCCACAGCTGATTGAGACATAAGGGTGGACACTCTTGGGGCTGAGAGGTTTGGTGAGGTTGGGTGAGCAAACGCAGACCCTTTAAAGTAATACTGCGTGGTACCCATCCCATGGGTCCCAAATCTCCAGGTTCAAGGGCATCTTCCTACATCGAAAACATGCATGAGAAACCCAGAAGATGGTACACCGTGTGATCGGGAAAGGTTTCCAAAACGCACCTCATTTCTCATCTCCTTGTTCTTGGGTTCGCCATTCCAGCCGCTTTACTAGCAATCTCCGTCCTTGGAGAATCAGCACCTTAACCTCCTGTTCCGTACAGGTTGCAATTTTTCCTGAGGATGAACGGGAAGAGGGGGAACCAATGAGAGACTAGCTCTAGGTGTTGGGACAGGCACAGTTCTATTTTCCCATCAGGAAGAAGAATTATCCACAGGCTCAGCCTGCCGCACGGGACCACAATAGGGCCTGAAGCAATCCTGCGCTTTTGCGGCCAGCTCCCAAGAAAGCGAGTTGAAAAATGGAGCTCAGGGGCACTGCAATTCACAAACCTGCAGACTTATAAATGATGACTCTCGTCCACGAATATATTGAGGGAAGGCAACGAAGAGGATTTGAAAGCAAGGCAGAATTGCAGGAAACAGATTTCAGGAGGGAGATTCGAATCGCCTTTAAAGCACAGGAAAAGCGGCAAAACCTCGACAATGATGCCCTTGGCCAAAAAGGGCGTATGCGTTTTTTCCTGAATATATTCAGGAAAAAACGCATACGCCCTTTTTGGCCAACCAAGCAACCTGGAAAGGCAAATCAGCGCTACAAAGAAGTCTCGCTTCCCATCGGTCAAAAGGGCCATGCTGAATAAAGTGTCAAAACCAGAAAGGCAGGACAGGCCATGAAGAAACGGGAGCCTGGCTACGCTTATGGGCAGGATGTAAATTGCCAACAGCCACTCTGGAGAAGTGCACGGTGTGTCCTGAAACATCTAAAAAACTCAGCTTAGGGAGCATAGGGCACTTCCACTCATGGGCGTATAAATTGGGAAAACTAAAAATCAGCAAGACAGAGGCACCCCAAAGTTTAGGGCTGCTCTGTTGACAAGAACCTCCACTTGGTTACACCTTAAATATCCCAGGAAAGAGAAAAATGGATAAAGAAGTTGTGGTCCTTATGTACAATGGAATATCACTCAGCCATGAAATCAACGTCATAAGGCTAGTAGCAGCATGATGAGTGGATTTAGGTACGACGATTCTAAGTGAAATAAGTCACACAGAAAAAGACACTTATCATAAGATATCACTTATAGAGGTAATGTAAAAACCGCTACCCTTGAACTGAATTACAAAACAGAATAGAGTCACACGTTTAGAAAACACACTATGGCTGCTTAACGGGAAAGGTGAGGTGGGGTGATGCATAAAACAAGGGTTTCAAATTATCTCAGATACCGTTCCATAAACCCAATATGTAATAGACAAGACCTACTCCTTGCTCAATGAATTGGACTCAACACCCCCTATTCACCGCCCACGAATATATCTGACTAGTAAGAATCTTAAAACCTATGCATTGATATCTCTCTGTAAGTGAGTCAAGTGGGTGTAAAGCGGCAAAAACACAGCAGTGAAAAGCAGGTAAACCCCATTATAAATATCAATTACTTTTAAAAACCCGTGAAACAAAGACAGTGAAAGAGAGAGAAATTCTTAAAAAGTCGTTCAGGGGCTGTGATGCCACCTGGATTGACCATATCTAGACCCACAGCTGATTGAGACATAAGGGTGGACACTCTTGGGGCTGAGAGGTTTGGTGAGGTTGGGTGAGCAAACGCAGACCCATTAAAGTAATACTGCGTGGTACCCATCCCATGGGTCCCGAATCTCCAGGTTCAAGGGCATCTTCCTACATCGAAAACATGCATGAGAAACCCAGAAGATGATACACCGTGTGATCGGGAAAGGTTTCTAAAACGCACCACATTTCTCATCTCCTTGTGCTCGGGTTTGCCATTCTAGCCGCTTTACGAGCAATCTCCCTCCTTGGAGAATCAGCACCTTTAACCTCCTGTTCCGTACAGGTTGCAATTTGTCCTGAGGATGAACGGGAAGAGGGGGAACCAATGAGAGACTAGCTCTAGGTGTTGGGACAGGCACAGGTCACTCTATTTTCCCATCAGGAAGAAGAATTAACCACAGGCTCAGCCTGCCGCCCGGGACCAGAATAGGGCCTGAAGCAATCCTGCGCCTTTGCGGCCAGCTCCCAAGAAAGCGAGTTGAAAAATGGAGCTCAGGGGCACTGCAATTCACAAACCTGCAGACTTATAAATGATGACGCTCGTCCACAAATATATTGATGGAAGGAAACGAAGAGGATTTGAAAGCAAGGCAGAATTGCAGGAAACAGATTTCAGGAGGGAGATTCGAATCGCCTTTAAATCACGGGAAAAGCGGCAAAACCTCGACAATGATGCCCTTGGCCAAAAAGGGCGTATGCGTTTTTTCCTGAATATATTCAGGAAAAAACGCATACGCCCTTTTTGGCCAACCAAGCAACCTGGAAAGGCAAATCAGCGCTACAAAGAAGTCTCGCTTCCCATCGGTCAAAAGGGCCATGCTGAATAAAGTGTCAAAACCAGAAATGCAGGACAGGCCATGGAGAAACTGGAGCCTGGCTACGCTGATGGGCGGGATGTAAATTGCCAACAGCCACTCTGGAGAAGTGCACGGTGTGTCCTGAAACATCTACAAAACTCAGCTTAGGGAGCATAGGGCACATCCACTCATGGGCGTATAAATTGGGAAAACTAAAAATCAGCAAGACACAGGCACCCCAAATTTTAGGGCTGCTCTGTTGACAAGAACCTCCACTTCGTTACACCTTAAATATCCCAGGAAAGAGAAAAATGGATAAAGAAGTTGTGGTCCTTATGTACAATGGAATATCACTCAGCCATGAAATCAACGTCATAAGGCTAGTAGCAGCATGATGAGTGGATTTAGGTACGACGATTTTAAGTGAAATAAGTCACGCAGAAAAAGACACTTATCATAAGATATCACTTATAGAGGGAATGTAAACACCGCTACCCTTGAACTGAATTACAAAACAAAATAGAGTCACAAGTTTAGAAAACACACTATGTCTGCTTAACGGGAAAGGTGAGGTGGGGTGATGCATAAAACAAGGGTTTAAAATTATCTCAGATACCGTTCCATAAACCCAATATGTAATAGACAAGACCTACTCCTTGCTCAAGGAATTGGATTCAGCACCCCCTATTCACCGCCCAAGAATATATCTGACTAGTAAGAATCTTAAAACCAATGCATTGATATCTCTCTGTAAGTGAGTCAAGTGGGTGTAAAGCGGCAAAATCACAGCACTGAAAAGCAGGTAAACCCCATTATAAAAATCAATTACTTTTAAAAACCCGTGAAACAAAGACAGTGAAAGAGAGAGAAATTCTTACAAAATTCGTACAGGGGCTGTGATGCCACCTGGATTGACCATATCTAGACCCACAGCTGATTGAGACATAAGGGTGGACACTCTTGTGGCTGAGAGGTTTGGTGAGGTTGGGTGAGCAAACGCAGACCCATTAAAGTAATACTGCGTGGTACCCATCCCATGGGTCCCGAATCTCCAGGTTCAAGGGCATCTTCCTACATCGAAAACATGCATGAGAAACCCAGAAGATGGTACACCGTGTGATCGGGAAAGGTTTCTAAAACGCACCACATTTCTCATCTCCTTGTGCTCGGGTTTGCCATTCCAGCCGCTTTACTAGCAATCTCCCTCCTTGGAGAATCAGCACCTTTAACCTCCTGTTCCGTACAGGTTGCAATTTGTCCTGAGGATGAACGGGAAGAGGGGGAACCAATGAGAGACTAGCTCTAGGTGTTGGGACAGGCACAGGTCACTCTATTTTCCCATCAGGAAGAAGAATTAACCACAGGCTCAGCCTGCCGCCCGGGACCAGAATAGGGCCTGAAGCAATCCTGCGCCTTTGCGGCCAGCTCCCAAGAAAGCGAGTTGAAAAATGGAGCTCAGGGGCACTGCAATTCACAAACCTGCAGACTTATAAATGATGACGCTCGTCCACAAATATATTGATGGAAGGAAACGAAGAGGATTTGAAAGCAAGGCAGAATTGCAGGAAACAGATTTCAGGAGGGAGATTCGAATCGCCTTTAAAGCACAGGAAAAGCGGCAAAACCTCGACAATGATGCCCTTGGCCAAAAAGGGCGTATGCGTTTTTTCCTGAATATATTCAGGAAAAAACACATACGCCCTTTTTGGCCAAACAAGCAACCTGGAAAGGGAAATCAGCGCTACAAAGAAGTCTCGCTTCCCATCGGTCAAAAAGGCCATGCTGAATAAAGTGTCAAAACCAGAAATGCAGAACAGTCCATGGAGAAACGGGAGCCTGGCTACGCTGATGGGCGGGATGTAAATTGCCACAAGCCACTCTGGAGAAGTGCACGGTGTGTCCTGAAACATCTAAAATACTCAGCTTAGGGACCATAGGGCACTTCCACTCATGGGCGTATAAATTGAGAAAACTAAAAATCAGCAAGACACAGGCACCCCAAAGTTTAGGGCTGCTCTGTTGACAAGAACCTCCACTTCGTTACACCTTAAATATCCCAGGAGAGAGAAAAATGGATAAAGAAGTTGTGGTCCTTATGTACAATGGAATATCACTCAGCCATGAAATCAACGTCATAAGGCTAGTAGCAGCATGATGAGTGGATTTAGGTACGACGATTCTAAGTGAAATAAGTCACACAGAAAAAGACACTTATCATAAGATATCACTTATAGAGGGAATGTAAAAACCGCTACCCTTGAACTGAATTACAAAACAGAATAGAGTCACACGTTTAGAAAACACTATGGCTGCTTAACGGGAAAGGTGAGGTGGGGTGATGCATAAAACAAGGGTTTCAAATTATCTCAGATACCGTTCCATAAACCCAATATGTAATAGACAAGACCTTCTCCTTGCTCAAGGAATTGGACTCAGCACCCCCTATTCACCGCCCAAGAATATATCTGACTAGTAAGAATCTTAAAACCTATGCATTGATATCTCTCTGTAAGTGAGTCAAGTGGGTGTAAAGCGGCAAAAACACAGCAGTGAAAAGCAGGTAAACCCCATTATAAAAATCAATTACTTTTAAAAACCCGTGAAACAAAGACAGTGAAAGAGAGAGAAATTCTTACAAAAGTCGTTCAGGGGCTGTGATGCCACCTGGATTGACCATATCTAGACCCACAGCTGATTGAGACATAAGGGTGGACACTCTTGGGGCTGAGAGGTTTGGTGAGGTTGGGTGAGCAAACGCAGACACTTTAAAGTAATACTGCGTGGTACCCATCCCATGGGTCCCAAATCTCCAGGTTCAAGGGCATTTTCCTACATCGAAAACATGCATGAGAAACCCAGAAGATGGTACACCGTGTGATCGGGAAAGGTTTCTAAAACGCACCTCATTTCTCAGCTCCTTGTGCTCGGGTTCGCCATTCCAGCGGCTTTACTAGCAATCTCCGTCCTTGGAGAATCAGCACCTTTAACCTCCTGTTCCGTACAGGTTGCAATTTGTCCTGAGGATGAACGGGAAGAGTGGGATCCAATGAGAGACTAGCTCTAGGTGTTGGAACAGGCACAGGTCACTCTATTTTCCCATCAGGAAGAAGAATTAACCACAGGCTCAGTCTGCCGCCCGGGACCACAATACTGCCTGAAGCAATCCTGCGCTTTTGCGGCCAGCTCCCAAGAAAGCGAGTTGAAAAATGGAGCTCAGGAGCACTGCAATTCACAAACCTGCAGACTTATAAATGATGACTCTCGTCCACAAATATATTGATGGAAGGAAACGAAGAGGATTTGAAAGCAAGGCAGAATTGCAGGAAACATATTTCAGGAGGGAGATTCGAATCGCCTTTAAAGCACAGGAAAAGCGGCAAAACCTCGACAATGATGTCCTTGGCCAAAAAGGGCGTATGCGTTTTTTCCTGAATATATTCAGGAAAAAACGCATACGCCCTTTTTGGCCAAACAAGCAACCTGGAAAGGCAAATCAGCGCTACAAAGAAGTCTCGCTTCCCATCGGTCCAAAGGGCCATGCTGAATAAAGGGTCAAAACCAGAAATGCAGGACAGGCCATGGAGAAACGGGATCCTGGCTACGCTGATGGGCGGGATGTAAATTGCCAACAGCCACTCTTTAGAAGTGCATGGTGTGTCCTGAAACATCTACAAAACTCAGCTTAGGGAGCATGGGGCACATCCACTCATGGGCGTATAAATTGGGAAAACTAAAAATCCGCAAGACACAGGCACCTCAAAATTTAGGGCTGCTCTGTTGACAAGAACCTCCACTTTGTTACACCTTAAATATCCCAGGAAAGAGAAAAATGGATAAAGAAGTTGTGGTCCTTATGTACAATGGAATATCACTCAGCCATGAAATCAACGTCATAAGGCTAGTAGCAGCATGATGAGTGGATTTAGGTACGACGATTCTAACTGAAATAAGTCACACAGAAAAAGACACTTATCATAAGATATCACTTATAGAGGGAATGTAAAAACCGCTACCCTTGAACGGAATTACAAAACAGAATAGAGTCACACGTTTAGAAAACACACTATGGCTGCTTAACGGGAAAGGTGAGGTGGGGTGATGCATAAAACAAGGGTTTCAAATTATCTCAGATACCGTTCCATAAAACCAATATGTAATAGACAAGACCTACTCCTTGCTCAATGAATTGGACTCAACACCCCCTATTCACCGCCCAAGAATATATCTGACTAGTAAGAATCTTAAAACCAATGCATTGATATCTCTCTGTAAGTGAGTCAAGTGGGTGTAAAGCGGCAAAATCACAGCACTGAAAAGCAGGTAAACCCCATTATAAAAATCAATTACTTTGAAAAACCCGTGAAACAAAGACAGTGAAAGAGAGAGAAATTCTTACAAAATTCGTACAGGGGCTGTGGTGCCACCTGGATTGACCATATCTAGACCCACAGCTGATTGAGACATAAGGGTGGACACTCTTGCGGCTGAGAGGTTTGGTGAGGTTGGGTGAGCAAACGCAGACCCTTTAAAGTAATACTGCGTGGTACCCATCCCATGGGTCCCAAATCTCCAGGTTCAAGGGCATCTTCCTACATCAAAAACATGCATGAGAAACCCAGAAGATGGTACACCGTGTGATCGGGAAAGGTTTCTAAAACGCACCTCATTTCTCATCTCCTTGTGCTCGGGTTCGCCATTCCAGCCGCTTTACTAGCAATCTCCCACCTTGGAGAATCAGCACCTTTAACCTCCTGTTCCGTACAGGTTGCAATTTGTCCTGAGGATGAACGGGAAGAGGAGGAACCAATGAGAGACTAGCTCTAGGTGTTGGGACAGGCACAGGTCACTCTATTTTCCCATCAGGAAGAAGAATTAACCACAGGCTCAGCCTGCCGCCCGGGACCAGAATAGGGCCTGAAGCAATCCTGCGCTTTTGCGGCCAGCTCCCAAGAAAGCGAGTTGAAAAATGGAGCCCAGGGGCACTGCAATTCACAAACCTGCAGACTTATAAATGATGACTCTCGTCCACGAATATATTGAGGGAAGGCAACGAAGAGGATTTGAAAGCAAGGCAGAATTGCAGGAAACAGATTTCAGGAGGGAGATTCGAAACGCCTTTAAAGCACAGGAAAAGCGGCAAAACCTCGACAATGATGCCTTTGGCCAAAAAGGGCGTATGCGTTTTTTCCTGAATATATTCAGGAAAAAACGCATACGCCCTTTTTGGCCAACCAAGCAACCTGGAAAGGCAAATCAGCGCTACAAAGAAGTCTCGCTTCCCATCGGTCAAAAGGGCCATGCTGAATAAAGTTTCAAAACCAGAAATGCAGGATAGGGCATGAAGAAACGGGAGCCTGGCTACGCTGATGGGCAGGATGTAAATTGCCAACAGCCACTATGGAGAAGTGCACGGTGTGTCCTGAAACATCTAAAAAACTCAGCTTAGGGAGCATAGGGCCCTTCCACTCATGGGCGTATAAATTGGGAAAAGTAAAAATCTGCAAGACACAGGCACCCCAAAGTTTAGGGCTGCTCTGTTGACAAGAACCTCCACTTGGTTACACCTTAAATATCCCAGGAAAGAGAAAAATGGATAAAGAAGTTGTGGTCCTTATGTACAATGGAATATCACTCAGCCATGAAATCAACGTCATAAGGCTAGTAGCAGCATGATGAGTGGATTTAGGTACGACGATTTTAAGTGAAATAAGTCACACAGAAAAAGACACTTATCATAAGATATCACTTATGGAGGGAATGTAAACACCGCTACCCTTGAACTGAATTACAAAACAAAATAGAGTCACAAGTTTAGAAAACACACTATGTCTGCTTAACGGGAAAGGTGAGGTGGGGTGATGCATAAAACAAGGGTTTCAAATTATCTCAGATACCGTTCCATAAACCCAATATGTAATAGACAAGACCTACTCCTTGCTCAAGGAATTGGACTCAGCACCCCCTATTCACCGCCCAAGAATATATCTGACTAGTAAGAATCTTAAAACCAATGCATTGATATCTCTCTGTAAGTGAGTCAAGTGGGTGTAAAGCGGCAAAATCACAGCACTGAAAAGCAGGTAAACCCCATTATAAAAATCAATTACTTTGAAAAACCCGTGAAACAAAGACAGTGAAAGAGAGAGAAATTCTTACAAAATTCGTACAGGGGCTGTGATGCCACCTGGATTGACCATATCTAGACCCACAGCTGATTGAGACATAAGGGTGGACACTCTTGGGGCTGAGAGGTTTGGTGAGGTTGGGTGAGCAAACGCAGACCCTTTAAAGTAATACTGCGTGGTACCCATCCCATGGGTCCCAAATCTCCAGGTTCAAGGGCATCTTCCTACATCAAAAACATGCATGAGAAACCCAGAAGATGGTACACCGTGTGATCGGGAAAGGTTTCTAAAACGCACCTCATTTCTCATCTCCTTGTGCTCGGGTTCGCCATTCCAGCCGCTTTACTAGCAATCTCCCACCTTGGAGAATCAGCACCTTTAACCTCCTGTTCCGTACAGCTTGCAATTTGTCCTGAGGATGAACGGGAAGAGGGGGAACCAATGAGAGACTAGCTCTAGGTGTTGGGACAGGCACAGGTCACTCTATTTTCCCATCAGGAAGAAGAATTAACCACAGGCTCAACCTGCCGCCCGGGACCAGAATAGGGCCTGAAGCAATCCTGCGCCTTTGCGGCCAGCTCCCAAGAAAGCGAGTTGAAAAATGGAGCTCAGGGGCACTGCAATTCACAAACCTGCAGACTTACAAATGATGACGCTCGTCCACAAATATATTGATGGAAGGAAACGAAGAGGATTTGAAAGCAAGGCAGAATTGCAGGAAACATATTTCAGGAGGGAGATTCGAATCGCCTTTAAAGCACAGGAAAAGCGGCAAAAGCTCGACAATGATGTCCTTGGCCAAAAAGGGCGTATGCGTTTTTTCCTGAATATATTCAGGAAAAAACGCATACGCCCTTTTTGGCCAAACAAGCAACCTGGAAAGGCAAATCAGCGCTACAAAGAAGTCTCGCTTCCCATCGGTCCAAAGGGCCATGCTGAATAAAGTGTCAAAACCAGAAATGCAGGACAGGCCATGGAGAAACGGGATCCTGGCTACGCTGATGGGCGGGATGTAAATTGCCAACAGCCACTCTTTAGAAGTGCATGGTGTGTCCTGAAACATCTACAAAACTCAGCTTAGGGAGCATGGGGCACATCCACTCATGGGCGTATAAATTGGGAAAACTAAAAATCCGCAAGACACAGGCACCTCAAAATTTAGGGCTGCTCTGTTGACAAGAACCTCCACTTTGTTACACCTTAAATATCCCAGGAAAGAGAAAAATGGATAAAGAAGTTGTGGTCCTTATGTACAATGGAATATCACTCAGCCATGAAATCAACGTCATAAGGCTAGTAGCAGCATGATGAGTGGATTTAGGTACGACGATTCTAACTGAAATAAGTCACACAGAAAAAGACACTTATCATAAGATATCACTTATAGAGGGAATGTAAAAACCGCTACCCTTGAACGGAATTACAAAACAGAATAGAGTCACACGTTTAGAAAACACACTATGGCTGCTTAACGGGAAAGGTGAGGTGGGGTGATGCATAAAACAAGGGTTTCAAATTATCTCAGATACCGTTCCATAAACCCAATATGTAATAGACAAGACCTACTCCTTGCTCAATGAATTGGACTCAACACCCCCTATTCACCGCCCAAGAATATATCTGACTAGTAAGAATCTTAAAACCAATGCATTGATATCTCTCTGTAAGTGAGTCAAGTGGGTGTAAAGCGGCAAAATCACAGCACTGAAAAGCAGGTAAACCCCATTATAAAAATCAATTACTTTGAAAAACCCGTGAAACAAAGACAGTGAAAGAGAGAGAAATTCTTACAAAATTCGTACAGGGGCTGTGATGCCACCTGGATTGACCATATCTAGACCCACAGCTGATTGAGACATAAGGGTGGACACTCTTGGGGCTGAGAGGTTTGGTGAGGTTGGGTGAGCAAACGCAGACCCTTTAAAGTAATACTGCGTGGTACCCATCCCATGGGTCCCAAATCTCCAGGTTCAAGGGCATCTTCCTACATCAAAAACATGCATGAGAAACCCAGAAGATGGTACACCGTGTGATCGGGAAAGGTTTCTAAAACGCACCTCATTTCTCATCTCCTTGTGCTCGGGTTCGCCATTCCAGCCGCTTTACTAGCAATCTCCCACCTTGGAGAATCAGCACCTTTAACCTCCTGTTCCGTACAGGTTGCAATTTGTCCTGAGGATGAACGGGAAGAGGAGGAACCAATGAGAGACTAGCTCTAGGTGTTGGGACAGGCACAGGTCACTCTATTTTCCCATCAGGAAGAAGAATTAACCACAGGCTCAGCCTGCCGCCCGGGACCAGAATAGGGCCTGAAGCAATCCTGCGCTTTTGCGGCCAGCTCCCAAGAAAGCGAGTTGAAAAATGGAGCCCAGGGGCACTGCAATTCACAAACCTGCAGACTTATAAATGATGACTCTCGTCCACGAATATATTGAGGGAAGGCAACGAAGAGGATTTGGAAGCAAGGCAGAATTGCAGGAAACAGATTTCAGGAGGGAGATTCGAAACGCCTTTAAAGCACAGGAAAAGCGGCAAAACCTCGACAATGATGCCTTTGGCCAAAAAGGGCGTATGCGTTTTTTCCTGAATATATTCAGGAAAAAACGCATACGCCCTTTTTGGCCAACCAAGCAACCTGGAAAGGCAAATCAGCGCTACAAAGAAGTCTCGCTTCCCATCGGTCAAAAGGGCCATGCTGAATAAAGTTTCAAAACCAGAAATGCAGGATAGGCCATGAAGAAACGGGAGCCTGGCTACGCTGATGGGCAGGATGTAAATTGCCAACAGCCACTATGGAGAAGTGCACGGTGTGTCCTGAAACATCTAAAAAACTCAGCTTAGGGAGCATAGGGCCCTTCCACTCATGGGCGTATAAATTGGGAAAAGTAAAAATCTGCAAGACACAGGCACCCCAAAGTTTAGGGCTGCTCTGTTGACAAGAACCTCCACTTGGTTACACCTTAAATATCCCAGGAAAGAGAAAAATGGATAAAGAAGTTGTGGTCCTTATGTACAATGGAATATCACTCAGCCATGAAATCAACGTCATAAGGCTAGTAGCAGCATGATGAGTGGATTTAGGTACGACGATTTTAAGTGAAATAAGTCACACAGAAAAAGACACTTATCATAAGATATCACTTATAGAGGGAATGTAAACACCGCTACCCTTGAACTGAATTACAAAACAAAATAGAGTCACAAGTTTAGAAAACACACTATGTCTGCTTAACGGGAAAGGTGAGGTGGGGTGATGCATAAAACAAGGGTTTCAAATTATCTCAGATACCGTTCCATAAACCCAATATGTAATAGACAAGACCTACTCCTTGCTCAAGGAATTGGACTCAGCACCCCCTATTCACCGCCCAAGAATATATCTGACTAGTAAGAATCTTAAAACCAATGCATTGATATCTCTCTGTAAGTGAGTCAAGTGGGTGTAAAGCGGCAAAATCACAGCACTGAAAAGCAGGTAAACCCCATTATAAAAATCAATTACTTTTAAAAACCCGTGAAACAAAGACAGTGAAAGAGAGAGAAATTCTTACAAAATTCGTACAGGGGCTGTGATGCCACCTGGATTGACCATATCTAGACCCACAGCTGATTGAGACATAAGGGTGGACACTCTTGGGGCTGAGAGGTTTGGTGAGGTTGGGTGAGCAAACGCAGACCCATTAAAGTAATACTGCATGGTACCCATCCCATGAGTCCCGAATCTCCAGGTTCAAGGGCATCTTCCTACATCGAAAACATGCATGAGAAACCCAGAAGATTGTACACCGTGTGATCGGGAAAGGTTTCTAAAACGCACCACATTTCTCATCTCCTTGTGCTCGGGTTCGCCATTCCAGCCGCTTTACTAGCAATCTCCCTCCTTGGAGATTCAGCACCTTTAACCTCCTGTTCCGTACAGGTTGAAATTTGTCCTGAGGATGAACGGGAAGAGGGGGAACCAATGAGAGACTAGCTCTAGGTGTTGGGACAGGCACAGGTCACTCTATTTTCCCATCAGGAAGAAGAATTAACCACAGGCTCAACCTGCCGCCCGGGACCAGAATAGGGCCTGAAGCAATCCTGCGCCTTTGCGGCCAGCTCCCAACAAAGCGAGTTGAAAAATGGAGCTCAGGGGCACTGCAATTCACAAACCTGCAGACTTACAAATGATGACGCTCGTCCACAAATATATTGGTGGAAGGAAACGAAGAGGATTTGAAAGCAAGGCAGAATTGCAGGAAACAGATTTCAGGAGGGAGATTCGAATCGCCTTTAAAGCACAGGAAAAGCGGCAAAACCTCGACAATGATGCCCTTGGCCAAAAAGGGCGTATGCGTTTTTTCCTGAATATATTCAGGAAAAAACGCATACGCCCTTTTTGGCCAACCAAGCAACCTGGAAAGGCAAATCAGCGCTACAAAGAAGTCTCGCTTCCCATCGGTCAAAAGGGCCATGCTGAATAAAGTGTCAAAACCAGAAATGCAGGACAGGCCATGGAGAAACGGGAGCCTGGCTACGCTGATGGGCGGGATGTAAATTGCCAACAGCCACTCTGGAGAAGTGCACGGTGTGTCCTGAAACATCTACAAAACTCAGCTTAGGGAGCATAGGGCACATCCACTCATGGGCGTATAAATTGGGAAAACTAAAAATCAGCAAGACACAGGCACCCCAAAATTTAGGGCTGCTCTGTTGACAAGAACCTCCACTTCGTTACACCTTAAATATCCCAGGAAAGAGAAAAATGGATAAAGAAGTTGTGGTCCTTATGTACAATGGAATATCACTCAGCCATGAAATCAATGTCATAAGGCTAGTAGCAGCATGATGAGTGGATTTAGGTACGACGATTCTAACTGAAATAAGTCACACAGAAAAAGACACTTATCATAAGATATCACTTATAGAGGGAATGTAAAAACCGCTACCCTTGAACTGAATTACAAAACAGAATAGAGTCACACGTTTAGAAAACACACTATGGCTGCTTAACGGGAAAGGTGAGGTGGGGTGATGCATAAAACAAGGGTTTCAAATTATCTCAGATACCGTTCCATAAACCCAATATGTAATAGACAAGACCTACTCCTTTCTCAATGAATTGGACTCAACACCCCCTATTCACCGCCCAAGAATATATCTGACTAGTAAGAATCTTAAAACCTATGCATTGATATCTCTCTGTAAGTGAGTCAAGTGGGTGTAAAGCGGCAAAATCACAGCAGTGAAAAGCAGGTAAACCCCATTATAAAAATCAAGTACTTTTAAAAACCCGTGAAACAAAGACAGTGAAAGAGAGAGAAATTCTTACAAAATTCGATCAGGGGCTGTGATGCTACCTGGATTGACCATATCTAGACCCACAGCTGATTGAGACATAAGGGTGGACACTCTTGGGGCTGAGAGGTTTGGTGAGGTTGGGTGAGCAAACGCAGACCCTTTAAAGTAATACTGCGTGGTACCCATCCCATGGGTCCCAAATCTCCAGGTTCAAGGGCATCTTCCTACATCAAAAACATGCATGAGAAACCCAGAAGATGGTACACCGTGTGATCGGGAAAGGTTTCTAAAACGCACCTCATTTCTCATCTCCTTGTGCTCGGGTTCGCCATTCCAGCCGCTTTACTAGCAATCTCCCACCTTGGAGAATCAGCACCTTTAACCTCCTGTTCCGTACAGGTTGCAATTTGTCCTGAGGATGAACGGGAAGAGGAGGAACCAATGAGAGACTAGCTCTAGGTGTTGGGACAGGCACAGGTCACTCTATTTTCCCATCAGGAAGAAGAATTAACCACAGGCTCAGCCTGCCGCCCGGGACCAGAATAGGGCCTGAAGCAATCCTGCGCTTTTGCGGCCAGCTCCCAAGAAAGCGAGTTGAAAAATGGAGCCCAGGGGCACTGCAATTCACAAACCTGCAGACTTATAAATGATGACTCTCGTCCACGAATATATTGAGGGAAGGCAACGAAGAGGATTTGGAAGCAAGGCAGAATTGCAGGAAACAGATTTCAGGAGGGAGATTCGAAACGCCTTTAAAGCACAGGAAAAGCGGCAAAACCTCGACAATGATGCCTTTGGCCAAAAAGGGCGTATGCGTTTTTTCCTGAATATATTCAGGAAAAAACGCATACGCCCTTTTTGGCCAACCAAGCAACCTGGAAAGGCAAATCAGCGCTACAAAGAAGTCTCGCTTCCCATCGGTCAAAAGGGCCATGCTGAATAAAGTTTCAAAACCAGAAATGCAGGATAGGCCATGAAGAAACGGGAGCCTGGCTACGCTGATGGGCAGGATGTAAATTGCCAACAGCCACTATGGAGAAGTGCACGGTGTGTCCTGAAACATCTAAAAAACTCAGCTTAGGGAGCATAGGGCCCTTCCACTCATGGGCGTATAAATTGGGAAAAGTAAAAATCTGCAAGACACAGGCACCCCAAAGTTTAGGGCTGCTCTGTTGACAAGAACCTCCACTTGGTTACACCTTAAATATCCCAGGAAAGAGAAAAATGGATAAAGAAGTTGTGGTCCTTATGTACAATGGAATATCACTCAGCCATGAAATCAACGTCATAAGGCTAGTAGCAGCATGATGAGTGGATTTAGGTACGACGATTTTAAGTGAAATAAGTCACACAGAAAAAGACACTTATCATAAGATATCACTTATAGAGGGAATGTAAACACCGCTACCCTTGAACTGAATTACAAAACAAAATAGAGTCACAAGTTTAGAAAACACACTATGTCTGCTTAACGGGAAAGGTGAGGTGGGGTGATGCATAAAACAAGGGTTTCAAATTATCTCAGATACCGTTCCATAAACCCAATATGTAATAGACAAGACCTACTCCTTGCTCAAGGAATTGGACTCAGCACCCCCTATTCACCGCCCAAGAATATATCTGACTAGTAAGAATCTTAAAACCAATGCATTGATATCTCTCTGTAAGTGAGTCAAGTGGGTGTAAAGCGGCAAAATCACAGCACTGAAAAGCAGGTAAACCCCATTATAAAAATCAATTACTTTTAAAAACCCGTGAAACAAAGACAGTGAAAGAGAGAGAAATTCTTACAAAATTCGTACAGGGGCTGTGATGCCACCTGGATTGACCATATCTAGACCCACAGCTGATTGAGACATAAGGGTGGACACTCTTGGGGCTGAGAGGTTTGGTGAGGTTGGGTGAGCAAACGCAGACCCATTAAAGTAATACTGCGTGGTACCCATCCCATGAGTCCCGAATCTCCAGGTTCAAGGGCATCTTCCTACATCGAAAACATGCATGAGAAACCCAGAAGATTGTACACCGTGTGATCGGGAAAGGTTTCTAAAACGCACCACATTTCTCATCTCCTTGTGCTCGGGTTCGCCATTCCAGCCGCTTTACTAGCAATCTCCCTCCTTGGAGATTCAGCACCTTTAACCTCCTGTTCCGTACAGGTTGAAATTTGTCCTGAGGATGAACGGGAAGAGGGGGAACCAATGAGAGACTAGCTCTAGGTGTTGGGACAGGCACAGGTCACTCTATTTTCCCATCAGGAAGAAGAATTAACCACAGGCTCAACCTGCCGCCCGGGACCAGAATAGGGCCTAAAGCAATCCTGCGCCTTTGCGGCCAGCTCCCAAGAAAGCGAGTTGAAAAATGGAGCTCAGGGGCACTGCAATTCACAAACCTGCAGACTTACAAATGATGACGCTCGTCCACAAATATATTGGTGGAAGGAAACGAAGAGGATTTGAAAGCAAGGCAGAATTGCAGGAAACAGATTTCAGGAGGGAGATTCGAATCGCCTTTAAAGCACAGGAAAAGCGGCAAAACCTCGACAATGATGCCCTTGGCCAAAAAGGGCGTATGCGTTTTTTCCTGAATATATTCAGGAAAAAACGCATACGCCCTTTTTGGCCAACCAAGCAACCTGGAAAGGCAAATCAGCGCTACAAAGAAGTCTCGCTTCCCATCGGTCAAAAGGGCCATGCTGAATAAAGTGTCAAAACCAGAAATGCAGGACAGGCCATGGAGAAACGGGAGCCTGGCTACGCTGATGGGCGGGATGTAAATTGCCAACAGCCACTCTGGAGAAGTGCACGGTGTGTCCTGAAACATCTACAAAACTCAGCTTAGGGAGCATAGGGCACATCCACTCATGGGCGTATAAATTGGGAAAACTAAAAATCAGCAAGACACAGGCACCCCAAAATTTAGGGCTGCTCTGTTGACAAGAACCTCCACTTCGTTACACCTTAAATATCCCAGGAAAGAGAAAAATGGATAAAGAAGTTGTGGTCCTTATGTACAATGGAATATCACTCAGCCATGAAATCAATGTCATAAGGCTAGTAGCAGCATGATGAGTGGATTTAGGTACGACGATTCTAACTGAAATAAGTCACACAGAAAAAGACACTTATCATAAGATATCACTTATAGAGGGAATGTAAAAACCGCTACCCTTGAACTGAATTACAAAACAGAATAGAGTCACACGTTTAGAAAACACACTATGGCTGCTTAACGGGAAAGGTGAGGTGGGGTGATGCATAAAACAAGGGTTTCAAATTATCTCAGATACCGTTCCATAAACCCAATATGTAATAGACAAGACCTACTCCTTTCTCAATGAATTGGACTCAACACCCCCTATTCACCGCCCAAGAATATATCTGACTAGTAAGAATCTTAAAACCTATGCATTGATATCTCTCTGTAAGTGAGTCAAGTGGGTGTAAAGCGGCAAAATCACAGCAGTGAAAAGCAGGTAAACCCCATTATAAAAATCAAGTACTTTTAAAAACCCGTGAAACAAAGACAGTGAAAGAGAGAGAAATTCTTACAAAATTCGATCAGGGGCTGTGATGCTACCTGGATTGACCATATCTAGACCCACAGCTGATTGAGACATAAGGGTGGACACTCTTGGGGCTGAGAGGTTTGGTGAGGTTGGGTGAGCAAACGCTGACCCTTTAAAGTAATACTGCGTGGTACCCATCCCATGGGTCCCAAATCTCCAGGTTCAAGGGCATCTTCCTACATCAAAAACATGCATGAGAAACCCAGAAGATGGTACACCGTGTGATCGGGAAAGGTTTCTAAAACGCACCTCATTTCTCATCTCCTTGTGCTCGGGTTCGCCATTCCAGCCGCTTTACTAGCAATCTCCCACCTTGGAGAATCAGCACCTTTAACCTCCTGTTCCGTACAGGTTGCAATTTGTCCTGAGGATGAACGGGAAGAGGAGGAACCAATGAGAGACTAGCTCTAGGTGTTGGGACAGGCACAGGTCACTCTATTTTCCCATCAGGAAGAAGAATTAACCACAGGCTCAGCCTGCCGCCCGGGACCAGAATAGGGCCTGAAGCAATCCTGCGCTTTTGCGGCCAGCTCCCAAGAAAGCGAGTTGAAAAATGGAGCCCAGGGGCACTGCAATTCACAAACCTGCAGACTTATAAATGATGACTCTCGTCCACGAATATATTGATGGAAGGCAACGAAGAGGATTTGAAAGCAAGGCAGAATTGCAGGAAACAGATTTCAGGAGGGAGATTCGAAACGCCTTTAAAGCACAGGAAAAGCGGCAAAACCTCGACAATGATGCCTTTGGCCAAAAAGGGCGTATGCGTTTTTTCCTGAATATATTCAGGAAAAAACGCATACGCCCTTTTTGGCCAACCAAGCAACCTGGAAAGGCAAATCAGCGCTACAAAGAAGTCTCGCTTCCCATCGGTCAAAAGGGCCATGCTGAATAAAGTTTCAAAACCAGAAATGCAGGATAGGCCATGAAGAAACGGGAGCCTGGCTACGCTGATGGGCAGGATGTAAATTGCCAACAGCCACTATGGAGAAGTGCACGGTGTGTCCTGAAACATCTAAAAAACTCAGCTTAGGGAGCATAGGGCCCTTCCACTCATGGGCGTATAAATTGGGAAAAGTAAAAATCTGCAAGACACAGGCACCCCAAAGTTTAGGGCTGCTCTGTTGACAAGAACCTCCACTTGGTTACACCTTAAATATCCCAGGAAAGAGAAAAATGGATAAAGAAGTTGTGGTCCTTATGTACAATGGAATATCACTCAGCCATGAAATCAACGTCATAAGGCTAGTAGCAGCATGATGAGTTGATTTAGGTACGACGATTTTAAGTGAAATAAGTCACCCAGAAAAAGACACTTATCATAAGATATCACTTATAGAGGGAATGTAAACACCGCTACCCTTGAACTGAATTACAAAACAAAATAGAGTCACAAGTTTACAAAACACACTATGTCTGCTTAACGGGAAAGGTGAGGTGGGGTGATGCATAAAACAAGGGTTTCAAATTATCTCAGATACCGTTCCATAAACCCAATATGTAATAGACAAGACCTACTCCTTGCTCAAGGAATTGGACTCAGCACCCCCTATTCACCGCCCAAGAATATATCTGACTAGTAAGAATCTTAAAACCAATGCATTGATATCTCTCTGTAAGTGAGTCAAGTGGGTGTAAAGCGGCAAAATCACAGCACTGAAAAGCAGGTAAACCCCATTATAAAAATCAATTACTTTTAAAAACCCGTGAAACAAAGACAGTGAAAGAGAGAGAAATTCTTACAAAATTCGTACAGGGGCTGTGATGCCACCTGGATTGACCATATCTAGACCCACAGCTGATTGAGACATAAGGGTGGACACTCTTGGGGCTGAGAGGTTTGGTGAGGTTGGGTGAGCAAACGCAGACCCATTAAAGTAATACTGCGTGGTACCCATCCCATGAGTCCCGAATCTCCAGGTTCAAGGGCATCTTCCTACATCGAAAACATGCATGAGAAACCCAGAAGATGGTACACCGTGTGATCGGGAAAGGTTTCTAAAACGCACCACATTTCTCATCTCCTTGTGCTCGGGTTTGCCATTCCAGCCGCTTTACTAGCAATCTCCCTCCTTGGAGATTCAGCACCTTTAACCTCCTGTTCCGTAAAGGTTGAAATTTGTCCTGAGGATGAACGGGAAGAGGGGGAACCAATGAGAGACTAGCTCTAGGTGTTGGGACAGGCACAGGTCACTCTATTTTCCCATCAGGAAGAAGAATTAACCACAGGCTCAACCTGCCGCCCGGGACCAGAATAGGGCTTGAAGCAATCCTGCGCCTTTGCGGCCAGCTCCCAAGAAAGCGAGTTGAAAAATGGAGCTCAGGGGCACTGCAATTCACAAACCTGCAGACTTATAAATGATGACTCTCGTCCACAAATATATTGATGGAGGGAAACGAAGAGGATTTGAAAGCAAGGCAGAATTGCAGGAAACAGATTTCAGGAGGGAGATTCGAATCGCCTTTAAAGCACAGGAAAGGCGGCAAAACCTCGACAATGATGCCCTTGGCCAAAAAGGGCGTATGCGTTTTTTCCTGAATATATTCAGGAAAAAACGCATACGCTCTTTTTGGCCAACCAAGCAACCTGGAAAGGCAAATCAGCGCTACAAAGAAGTCTCGCTTCCCATCGGTCAAAAGGGCCATGCTGAATAAAGTGTCAAAAGCAGAAATGCAGGACAGGCCATGGAGAAACGGGAGCCTGGCTACGCTGATGGGCGGGATGTAAATTGCCAACAGCCACTCTGGAGAAGTGCATGGTGTGTCCTGAAACATCTACAAAACTCAGCTTAGGGAGAATAGGGCACATCCACTCATGGGCGTATAAATTGGGAAAAGTAAAAATCAGCAAGACACAGGCACCCCAAAGTTTAGGGCTGCTCTGTTGACAAGAATCTCCACTTGGTTACACCTTAAATATCCCAGGAAAGAGAAAAATGGATAAAGAAGTTGTGGTCCTTATGTACAATGGAATATCACTCAGCCATGAAATCAACGTCATAAGGCTAGTAGCAGCATGATGAGTGGATTTAGGTACGACGATTCTAAGTGAAATAAGTCACACAGAAAAAGACACTTATCATAAGATATGACTTATAGAGGGAATGTAAAAACCGCTACCCTTGAACTGAATTACAAAACAGAATAGAGTCACACGTTTAGAAAACACACTATGGCTGCTTAACGGGAAAGGTGAGGTGGGGTGATGCATACAACAAGGGTTTCACATTATCTGAGATACCGTTCCATAAACCCAATATGTAATAGACAAGACCTACTCCTTGCTCAATGAATTGGACTCAACACCCCCTATTCACCGCCCACGAATATATCTGACTAGTAAGAATCTTAAAACCTATGCATTGATATCTCTCTGTAAGTGAGTCAAGTGGGTGTAAAGCGGAAAAAACACAGGAGTGAAAAGCAGGTAAACCCCATAATAAATATCAATTACTTTTAAAAACCCGTGAAACAAAGACAGTGAAAGAGAGAGAAATTCTTAAAAAGTCGTTCAGGGGCTGTGATGCCACCTGGATTGACCACATCTAGACCCACAGGTGATTGAGACACAAGGGTGGACACTCTTGGGGCTGAGAGGTTTGGTGAGGTTGGGTGAGCAAACGCAGACCCTATAAAGTAATACTGCGTGGTACCCATCCCATGGGTCCCAAATCTCCAGGTTCAAGGGCATCTTCCTACATCGAAAACATTCATGAGAAACCCAGAAGATGGTACACCGTGTGATCGGGAAAGGTTTCTAAAACGCACCTCATTTCTCATCTCCTTGTGCTTGGGTTCGCCATTCCAGCCGCTTTACTAGCAATCTCCCTCCTTGGAGAATCAGCACCTTTAACCTCCTGTTCCGTACAGGTTGGAATTTGTCCTGAGGATGAACGGGAAGAGGGGGACCCAATGAGAGACTAGCTATAGGTGTTGGGACAGGCACAGGCCACTCTATTTTCCCATCAGGAAGAAGAATTAACCACAGGCTCAGCCTGCCGCCTTGGACCAGAATAGGGCCTGAACCAATCCTGCGCTTTTGCGGCCAGCTCCCAAGAAAGCGAGTTGAAAAATAGAGCTCAGGGGCACTGCAATTCACAAACCTGCAGACTTATAAATGATAACTCTCGTCCACAAATATATTGATGGAAGGCAACGAAGAGGATTTGAAAGCAAGGCAGAATTGCAGGAAACAGATTTCAGGAGGGAGATTCGAATCGCCTTTAAAGCACAGGAAAAGCGGCAAAACCTCGACAATGATGCCCTTGGCCAAAAAGGGCGTATGCGTTTTTTCCTGAATATATTCAGTTAAAAACGCATATGCCCTTTTGGCCAACCAAGCAACCTTGAAAGGCAAATCAGCGCTACAAAGATGTCTCGCTTCCCATCGGTCAAAAGGGCCATGCTGAATAAAGTGTCAAAACCAGAAATGAAGGACAGGCCATGGAGAAACGGGAGCCTGGCTACGCTGATGGGCGGGATGTAAATTGCCAACAGCCACTCTGGAGAAGTGCACGGTGTGTCCTGAAACATCTAAAAAACTGAGCTTAGGGAGCATAGGGCACATCCACTCATGGGCGTATAAATTGGGAAAACTAAAAATCAGCAAGACACAGGCACCCCAAAGTTTAGGGCTGCTCTGTTGACAAGAACCTCCACTTGGTTACACCTTAAATATCCCAGGAAAGAGAAAAATGGATAAAGAAGTTGTGGTCCTTATGTACAATGGAATATCACTCAGCCATGAAATCAACGTCATAAGGCTAGTAGCAGCATGATGAGTGGATTTAGGTACGACGATTCTAAGTGAAATAAGTCACACAGAGAAAGACACTTATCATAAGATATGACTTATAGAGGGAATGTAAAAACCGAGACCCTTGAACTGAATTACAAAACAGAATAGAGTCACACGTTTAGAAAACACACTGTGGCTGCTTAACGGGAAACGTGAGGTGGGGTGATGCATAAAACAAGGGTTTCAAATTATCTCAGATACCGTTCCATAAACCCAATATGTAATAGCCAAGCCCTACTCCTTCCTCAATGAATTGGACTCAACACCCCCAATTCACCGTCCAAGAATATATCTGACTAGTAAGAATCTTCAAACCTATGCATTGATATCTCTCTGTAAGTGAGTCAAGTAGGTGTAAAGCGGCAAAATCACAGCAGTGAAAAGCAGGTAAACCCCATTATAAAAATCAATTACTTTTAAAAACCCATGAAACAAAGACAGTGAAAGAGAGAGAAATTCTTACAAAATTCGTTCAGCGGCTGTAATGCCACCTGGATTGACCATATCTAGACCCACAGCTGATTGAGACATAAGGGTGGACACTCTTGGGGCTGAGAGGTTTGGTGAGGTTGGGTGAGCAAACGCAGACCCTTTAAAGTAATACTGCGTGGTACCCATCCCATGGGTCCCAAATCTCCAGGTTCAAGGGCATCTTCCTACATCGAAAACATGCATGAGAAACCCAGAAGATGGTACACCGTGTGATCGGGAAAGGTTTCTAAAACGCACCTCATTTCTCATCTCCTTGTGCTCGGGTTCGCCATTCCAGCCGCTTTACTAGCAATCTCCCTCCTTAGAGAATCAGCACCTTTAACCTCCTGTTCCGTACAGCTTGCAATTTGTCCTGAGGACGAAAGGCAAGAGGGGGAACCAATGAGAGACTAGCTCTAGGTGTTGGGACATGCAGAGGTCACTCTATTTTCCCATCAGGAAGAAGAATTAACCACAGGCTCAGCCTGCCGCCTGGGACCAGAATAGGGCCTGAAGCAATCCTGCGCTTTTGCGGCCAGCGCCCAAGAAAGCGAGTTGAAAAATGGAGCTCAGGGGCACTGCAATTCACAAACCTGCAGACTTATAAATGATGACTCTCGTCCACAAATATATTGAGGGAAGGCAACGAAGAGGATTTGAAAGCAAGGCAGAATTGCAGGAAATAGATTTCAGGAGGGAGATTCGAATCGCCTTTAAAGCACAGGAAAAGCGGCAAAACCTCGACAATGATGCCCTTGGCCAGAAAGGGCGTATGCGTTTTTTCCTGAATATATTCAGGAAAAAACGCATACGCCCTTTTTGGCCAACCAAGCAACCTGGAAAGGCAAATCAGCGCTACAAAGAAGTCTCGCTTCCCATCGGTCAAAAGGGCCATGCTGAATAAAGTGTCAAAACCAGAAATGCAGGACAGGCCATGGAGAAACGGGATCCTGGCTACGCTGATGGGCGGGATGTAAATTGCCAACAGCCACTCTGGAGAAGTGCACGGTGTGTCCTGAAACATCTAAAAAACTCAGCTTAGGGAGCATAGGGCACATCCACTCATGGGCGTATAAATTGGGAAAACTAAAAATCAGCAAGACACAGGCACCCCAAAGTTTAGGGCTGCTCTGTTGACAAGAATCTTCACTTCGTTACACCTTAAATATCCCAGGAAAGAGAAAAATGGATAAAGAAGTTGTGGTCCTTATGTACAATGGAATATCACTCAGTCATGAAATCAACGTCATAAGGCTAGTAGCAGCATGATGAGTGGATTTAGGTACGAAGATTCTAAGGGAAATAAGTCACACAGAAAAAGACACTTATCATAAGATATGACTTATAGAGGGAATGTAAAAACCGAGACCCTTGAACTGAATTACAAAACAGAATAGAGTCACACATTTAGAAAACACACTATGGCTGCTTAACGGGAAAGGTGAGGTGGGGTGATGCATAAAACAAGGGTTTCAAATTATCTCAGATACCGTTCCATAAACCCAATATGTAATAGACAAGACCTACTCCTTGCTCAAGGAATTGGACTCAGCACCCCCTATTCACTGCCCAAGAATATATCTGACTAGTAAGAATCTTAAAACCTATGCATTGATATCTCTCTGTAAGTGAGTCAAGTGGGTGTAAAGCGGCAAAAACACAGCAGTGAAAAGCAGGTAAACCCCATTATAAAAATCAATTACTTTTTAAAACCCGTGAAACAAAGACAATGAAAGAGAGAGAAATTCTTACAAAATTCGTTTAGGGGCTGTGATGCCACCTGGATTGGCCATATCTAGACCCACAGCTGATTGAGACATAAGGGTGGACACTCTTGGGGCTGAGATGTTTGGTGAGGTTGGGTGAGCAAACGCAGACCCTTTAAAGTAATACTGCGTGGTACCCATCCCATGGGTCCCAAATCTCCAGGTTCAAGGGCATCTTCCTACATCGAAAACATGCATGAGAAACCCAGAAGATGGTACACCGTGTGATCGGGAAAGGTTTCTAAAACGCACCTCATTTCTCATCTCCTTGTGCTCGAGTTCGCCATTCAAGCCGCTTTACTAGCAATCTCCCTCCTTGGAGAATCAACACCTTTAACCTCCTGTTCCGTACAGGTTGCAATTTGTCCTGAGGATGAACGGGAAGAGGGGGAACCAATGAGAGACTAGCTCTAGGTGTTGGGACAGGCACAGGTCACTCTATTTTCCCATCAGGAAGAAGAATTAACCACAGGCTCAGCCTGCCGCCTGGGACGAGAATAGGGCCTGAAGCAATCCTGCGCTTTTGCGGCCAGCACCCAAGAAAGCGAGTTGAAAAATGGAGCTCAGGGGCACTGCAATTCACAAACCTGCAGACTTATAAATGATGTCTCTCGTCCACAAATATATTGAGGGAAGGCAACGAAGAGGATTTGAAAGCAAGGCAGAATTGCAGGAAACAGATTTCAGGAGGGAGATTCGAAACGCCTTTAACGCACAGGAAAAGCGGCAAAACCTCGACAATAATGCCCTTTTTGGCCCACCAAGCAACCTGGAAAGGCAAATCAGCGCTACAAAGAAGTCTCGCTTCCCATCGGTCAAAAGGGCCATGCTGAATAAAGTGTCAAAACCAGAAATGCAGGACAGGCCATGGAGAAACGGGAGCCTGGCTACGCTGATGGGCGGGATGTAAATTGCCAACAGCCACTCTGGAGAAGTGCACGGTGTGTCCTGAAACATCTAAAAAACTCAGCTTAGGGAGCATAGGGCACATCCACTCATGGGCGTATAAATTGGGAAAACTAAAAATCAGCAAGACACAGGCACCCCAAAGTTTAGGGCTGCTCTGTTGACAAGAATCTCCACTTCGTTACACCTTAAATATCCCAGGAAAGAGAAAAATGGATAAAGAAGTTGTGGTCCTTATGTACAATGGAATATCACTCAGCCATGAAATCAACGTCATAAGGCTAGTAGCAGCATGATGAGTGGATTTAGGTACGAAGATTCTAAGTGAAATAAGTCACACAGAAAAAGACACTTATCATAAGATATGACTTATAGAGGGAATGTAAAAACCGCTACCCTTGAACTGAATTACAAAACAGAATAGAGTCACACGTTTAGAAAACACACTATGGCTGCTCAACGGGAAAGGTGAGGTGGGGTGATGCATACAACAAGGGTTTCAAATTATCTCAGATACCGTTCCATAAACCCAATATGTAATAGACAAGCCCTACTCCTTCCTCAATGAATTGGACTCAACACCCCCAATTCACCGCCCAAGAATATATCTGACTAGTAAGAATCTTGAAACCTATGCATTGATATCTCTCTGTAAGTGAGTCAAGTGGGTGTAAAGCGGCAAAATCACAGCAGTGAAAAGCAGGTAAACCCCATTATAAAAATCAATTACTTTTAAAAACCCGTGAAACAAAGACAGTGAAAGAGAGAGAAATTCTTACAAAATTCGTTCAGGGGCTGTGATGCCACCTGGATTGACCATATCTAGACCCACAGCTGATTGAGACATAAGGGTGGACACTCTTGGGGCTGAGAGGTTTGGTGAGGTTGGGTGAGCAAACGCAGACCCTATAAAGTAATACTGCGTGGTACCCATCCCATGGGTCCCAAATCTCCAGGTTCAAGGGCATCTTCCTACATCGAAAACATTCATGAGAAACCCAGAAGATGGTACACCGTGTGATCGGGAAAGGTTTCTAAAACGCACCTCATTTCTCATCTCCTTGTGCTTGGGTTCGCCATTCCAGCCGCTTTACTAGCAATCTCCCTCCTTGGAGATTCAGCACCTTTAACCTCCTGTTCCGTACAGCTTGCAATTTGTCCTGAGGATGAACGGGAAGAGGGGGAACCAATGAGAGACTAGCTCTAGGTGTTGGGACAGGCACAGGTCACTCTATTTTCCCATCAGGAAGAAGAATTAACCACAGGCTCAACCTGCCGCCCGGGACCAGAATAGGGCCTGAAGCAATCCTGCGCCTTTGCGGCCAGCTCCCAAGAAAGCGAGTTGAAAAATGGAGCTCAGGGGCACTGCAATTCACAAACCTGCAGACTTACAAATGATGACGCTCGTCCACAAATATATTGGTGGAAGGAAACGAAGAGGATTTGAAAGCAAGGCAGAATTGCAGGAAACAGATTTCAGGAGGGAGATTCGAATCGCCTTTAAAGCACAGGAAAAGCGGCAAAACCTCGACAATGATGCCCTTGGCCAAAAAGGGCGTATGCGTTTTTTCCTGAATATATTCAGGAAAAAACGCATACGCCCTTTTTGGCCAACCAAGCAACCTGGAAAGGCAAATCAGCGCTACAAAGAAGTCTCGCTTCCCATCGGTCAAAAGGGCCATGCTGAATAAAGTGTCAAAACCAGAAATGCAGGACAGGCCATGGAGAAACGGGAGCCTGGCTACGCTGATGGGCGGGATGTAAATTGCCAACAGCCACTCTGGAGAAGTGCACGGTGTGTCCTGAAACATCTAAAAAACTCAGCTTAGGGAGCATAGGGCACATCCACTCATGGGCGTATAAATTGGGAAAACTAAAAATCAGCAAGACACAGGCACCCCAAAATTTACGGCTGCTCTGTTGACAAGAACCTCCACTTCGTTACACCTTAAATATCCCAGGAAAGAGAAAAATGGATAAAGAAGTTGTGGTCCTTATGTACAATGGAATATCACTCAGCCATGAAATCAACGTCATAAGGCTAGTAGCAGCATGATGAGTGGATTTAGGTACGACGATTCTAACTGAAATAAGTCACACAGAAAAAGACACTTATCATAAGATATCACTTATAGAGGGAATGTAAAAACCGCTACCCTTGAACGGAATTACAAAACAGAATAGAGTCGCACGTTTAGAAAACACACTATGGCTGCTTAACGGGAAAGGTGAGGTGGGGTGATGCATAAAACAAGGGTTTCAAATTATCTCAGATACCGTTCCATAAACCCAATATGTAATAGACAAGACCTACTCCTTGCTCAATGAATTGGACTCAACACCCCCTATTCACCGCCCAAGAATATATCTGACTAGTAAGAATCTTAAAACCAATGCATTGATATCTCTCTGTAAGTGAGTCAAGTGGGTGTAAAGCGGCAAAATCACAGCACTGAAAAGCAGGTAAACCCCATTATAAAAATCAATTACTTTTAAAAACCCGTGAAACAAAGACAGTGAAAGAGAGAGAAATTCTTACAAAATTCGTACAGGGGCTGTGATGCCACCTGGATTGACCATATCTAGACCCACAGCTGATTGAGACATAAGGGTGGACACTCTTGGGGCTGAGAGGTTTGGTGAGGTTGGGTGAGCAAACGCAGACCCTTTAAAGTAATACTGCGTGGTACCCATCCCATGGGTCCCAAATCTCCAGGTTCAAGGGCATCTTCCTACATCAAAAACATGCATGAGAAACCCAGAAGATGGTACACCGTGTGATCGGGAAAGGTTTCTAAAACGCACCTCATTTCTCATCTCCTTGTGCTCGGGTTCGCCATTCCAGCCGCTTTACTAGCAATCTCCCACCTTGGAGAATCAGCACCTTTAACCTCCTGTTCCGTACAGCTTGCAATTTGTCCTGAGGATGAACGGGAAGAGGGGGAACCAATGAGAGACTAGCTCTAGGTGTTGGGACAGGCACAGGTCACTCTATTTTCCCATCAGGAAGAAGATTAAACCACAGGCTCAGCCTGCCGCCTGGGACCAGAATAGGGCCTGAAGCAATCCTGCGCTTTTGCCCCCAGGTCCCAAGAAAGCGAGTTGAAAAATGGAGCTCAGGGGCACTGCAATTCACAAACCTGCAGACTTATAAATGAGGACTCTCGTCCACAAATATATTGAGGGAAGGCAACGAAGAGGATTTGAAAGCAAGGCAGAATTGTAGGAAACAGATTTTAGGAGGGAGATTCGAATCGCCTTTAAAGCACAGGAAAAGCGGCAAAACCTCGACAATGATGCCCTTGGCCAAAAAGGGCGTATGCGTTTTTTCCTGAATATATTCAGGAAAAAACGCATACGCCCTTTTTGGCCAAACAAGCAACCTGGAAAGGCAAATCAGCGCTACAAAGAAGTCTCGCTTCCCATCGGTCAAAAAGGCCATGCTGAATAAAGTGTCAAAACCAGAAATGCAGGACAGGCCATGGAGAAACGGGATCGTGGCTACGCTGATGGGCGGGATGTAAATTGCCAACAGCCACTCTGGAGAAGTGCACGGTGTGTCCTGAAACATCTAAAATACTCAGCTTAGGGACAATAGGGCACTTCCACTCATGGGCGTATAAATTGGGAAAACTAAAAATCAGCAAGACACAGGCACCCCAAAGTTTAGGGCTGCTCTGTTGACAAGAACCTCCACTTCGTTACACCTTAAATATCCCAGGAGAGAGAAAAATGGATAAAGAAGTTGTGGTCCTTATGTACAATGGAATATCACTCAGCCATGAAATCAACGTCATAAGGCTAGTAGCAGCATGATGAGTGGATTTAGGTACGACGATTCTAACTGAAATAAGTCACACAGAAAAAGACACTTATCATAAGATATCACTTATAGAGGGAATGTAAAAACCGCTACCCTTGAACGGAATTACAAAACAGAATAGAGTCACACGTTTAGAAAACACACTATGGCTGCTTAACGGGAAAGGTGAGGTGGGGTGATGCATAAAACAAGGGTTTCAAATTATCTCAGATACCGTTCCATAAACCCAATATGTAATAGACAAGACCTACTCCTTGCTCAATGAATTGGACTCAACACCCCCTATTCACCGCCCAAGAATATATCTGACTAGTAAGAATCTTAAAACCAATGCATTGATATCTCTCTGTAAGTGAGTCAAGTGGGTGTAAAGCGGCAAAATCACAGCACTGAAAAGCAGGTAAACCCCATTATAAAAATCAATTACTTTGAAAAACCCGTGAAACAAAGACAGTGAAAGAGAGAGAAATTCTTACAAAATTCGTACAGGGGCTGTGATGCCACCTGGATTGACCATATCTAGACCCACAGCTGATTGAGACATAAGGGTGGACACTCTTGGGGCTGAGAGGTTTTGTGAGGTTGGGTGAGCAAACGCAGACCCTTTAAAGTAATACTGCGTGGTACCCATCCCATGGGTCCCAAATCTCCAGGTTCAAGGGCATCTTCCTACATCAAAAACATGCATGAGAAACC
The DNA here is from genome assembly GCF_965194825.1 of Balaenoptera physalus. Lineage (NCBI taxonomy): Eukaryota > Metazoa > Chordata > Mammalia > Artiodactyla > Balaenopteridae > Balaenoptera > Balaenoptera physalus. The sequence continues at coordinate 286,317 of NW_028125836.1, forward strand.
CAGAAGATGGTACACCGTGTGATCGGGAAAGGTTTCTAAAACGCACCTCATTTCTCATCTCCTTGTGCTCGGGTTCGCCATTCCAGCCGCTTTACTAGCAATCTCCCACCTTGGAGAATCAGCACCTTTAACCTCCTGTTCCGTACAGGTTGCAATTTGTCCTGAGGATGAACGGGAAGAGGAGGAACCAATGAGAGACTAGCTCTAGGTGTTGGGACAGGCACAGGTCACTCTATTTTCCCATCAGGAAGAAGAATTAACCACAGGCTCAGCCTGCCGCCCGGGACCAGAATAGGGCCTGAAGCAATCCTGCGCTTTTGCGGCCAGCTCCCAAGAAAGCGAGTTGAAAAATGGAGCCCAGGGGCACTGCAATTCACAAACCTGCAGACTTATAAATGATGACTCTCGTCCACGAATATATTGAGGGAAGGCAACGAAGAGGATTTGGAAGCAAGGCAGAATTGCAGGAAACAGATTTCAGGAGGGAGATTCGAAACGCCTTTAAAGCACAGGAAAAGCGGCAAAACCTCGACAATGATGCCTTTGGCCAAAAAGGGCGTATGCGTTTTTTCCTGAATATATTCAGGAAAAAACGCATACGCCCTTTTTGGCCAACCAAGCAACCTGGAAAGGCAAATCAGCGCTACAAAGAAGTCTCGCTTCCCATCGGTCAAAAGGGCCATGCTGAATAAAGTTTCAAAACCAGAAATGCAGGATAGGCCATGAAGAAACGGGAGCCTGGCTACGCTGATGGGCAGGATGTAAATTGCCAACAGCCACTATGGAGAAGTGCACGGTGTGTCCTGAAACATCTAAAAAACTCAGCTTAGGGAGCATAGGGCCCTTCCACTCATGGGCGTATAAATTGGGAAAAGTAAAAATCTGCAAGACACAGGCACCCCAAAGTTTAGGGCTGCTCTGTTGACAAGAACCTCCACTTGGTTACACCTTAAATATCCCAGGAAAGAGAAAAATGGATAAAGAAGTTGTGGTCCTTATGTACAATGGAATATCACTCAGCCATGAAATCAACGTCATAAGGCTAGTAGCAGCATGATGAGTGGATTTAGGTACGACGATTTTAAGTGAAATAAGTCACACAGAAAAAGACACTTATCATAAGATATCACTTATAGAGGGAATGTAAACACCGCTACCCTTGAACTGAATTACAAAACAAAATAGAGTCACAAGTTTAGAAAACACACTATGTCTGCTTAACGGGAAAGGTGAGGTGGGGTGATGCATAAAACAAGGGTTTCAAATTATCTCAGATACCGTTCCATAAACCCAATATGTAATAGACAAGACCTACTCCTTGCTCAAGGAATTGGACTCAGCACCCCCTATTCACCGCCCAAGAATATATCTGACTAGTAAGAATCTTAAAACCAATGCATTGATATCTCTCTGTAAGTGAGTCAAGTGGGTGTAAAGCGGCAAAATCACAGCACTGAAAAGCAGGTAAACCCCATTATAAAAATCAATTACTTTTAAAAACCCGTGAAACAAAGACAGTGAAAGAGAGAGAAATTCTTACAAAATTCGTACAGGGGCTGTGATGCCACCTGGATTGACCATATCTAGACCCACAGCTGATTGAGACATAAGGGTGGACACTCTTGGGGCTGAGAGGTTTGGTGAGGTTGGATGAGCAAACGCAGACCCATTAAAGTAATACTGCGTGGTACCCATCCCATGAGTCCCGAATCTCCAGGTTCAAGGGCATCTTCCTACATCGAAAACATGCATGAGAAACCCAGAAGATTGTACACCGTGTGATCGGGAAAGGTTTCTAAAACGCACCACATTTCTCATCTCCTTGTGCTCGGGTTTGCCATTCCAGCCGCTTTACTAGCAATCTCCCTCCTTGGAGATTCAGCACCTTTAACCTCCTGTTCCGTACAGGTTGAAATTTGTCCTGAGGATGAACGGGAAGAGGGGGAACCAATGAGAGACTAGCTCTAGGTGTTGGGACAGGCACAGGTCACTCTATTTTCCCATCAGGAAGAAGAATTAACCACAGGCTCAACCTGCCGCCCGGGACCAGAATAGGGCCTGAAGCAATCCTGCGCCTTTGCGGCCAGCTCCCAAGAAAGCGAGTTGAAAAATGGAGCTCAGGGGCACTGCAATTCACAAACCTGCAGACTTACAAATGATGACGCTCGTCCACAAATATATTGATGGAAGGAAACGAAGAGGATTTGAAAGCAAGGCAGAATTGCAGGAAACATATTTCAGGAGGGAGATTCGAATCGCCTTTAAAGCACAGGACAAGCGGCAAAAGCTCGACAATGATGTCCTTGGCCAAAAAGGGCGTATGCGTTTTTTCCTGAATATATTCAGGAAAAAACGCATACGCCCTTTTTGGCCAAACAAGCAACCTGGAAAGGCAAATCAGCGCTACAAAGAAGTCTCGCTTCCCATCGGTCCAAAGGGCCATGCTGAATAAAGTGTCAAAACCAGAAATGCAGGACAGGCCATGGAGAAACGGGATCCTGGCTACGCTGATGGGCGGGATGTAAATTGCCAACAGCCACTCTTTAGAAGTGCATGGTGTGTCCTGAAACATCTACAAAACTCAGCTTAGGGAGCATGGGGCACATCCACTCATGGGCGTATAAATTGGGAAAACTAAAAATCCGCAAGACACAGGCACCTCAAAATTTAGGGCTGCTCTGTTGACAAGAACCTCCACTTTGTTACACCTTAAATATCCCAGGAAAGAGAAAAATGGATAAAGAAGTTGTGGTCCTTATGTACAATGGAATATCACTCAGCCATGAAATCAACGTCATAAGGCTAGTAGCAGCATGATGAGTGGATTTAGGTACGACGATTCTAACTGAAATAAGTCACACAGAAAAAGACACTTATCATAAGATATCACTTATAGAGGGAATGTAAAAACCGCTACCCTTGAACGGAATTACAAAACAGAATAGAGTCACACGTTTAGAAAACACACTATGGCTGCTTAATGGGAAAGGTGAGGTGGGGTGATGCATACAACAAGGGTTTCAAATTATCTCAGATACCGTTCCATAAACCCAATATGTAATAGACAAGCCCTACTCCTTCCTCAATGAATTGGACTCAACACCCCCTATTCACCGCCCAAGAATATATCTGACTAGTAAGAATCTTGAAACCAATGCATTGATATCTCTCTGTAAGTGAGTCAACTGGGTGTAAAGCGGCAAAATCACAGCACTGAAAAGCAGGTAAACCCCATTATAAAAATCAATTACTTTTAAAAACCCGTGAAACAAAGACAGTGAAAGAGAGAGAAATTCTTACAAAATTCGTTCAGGGGCTGTGATGCCACCTGGATTGACCATATCTAGACCCACAGCTGATTGAGACATAAGAGTGGACACTCTTGGGGCTGAGAGGTTTGGTGAGGTTGGGTGAGCAAACGCAGACCCTATAAAGTAATACTGTGTGGTACCCATCCCATGGGTCCCAAATCTCCAGGTTCAAGGGCATCTTCCTACATCGAAAACATTCATGAGAAACCCAGAAGATGGTACACCGTGTGATCGGGAAAGGTTTCTAAAACGCACCTCATTTCTCATCTCCTTGTGCTTGGGTTCGCCATTCCAGCCGCTTTACTAGCAATCTCCCTCCTTGGAGAATCAGCACCTTTAACCTCCTGTTCCGTACAGGTTGGAATTTGTCCTGAGGATGAAAGGGAAGAGGGGGAACCAATGAGAGACTAGCTCTAGGTGTTGGGACATGCAGAGGTCACTCTATTTTCCCATCAGGAAGAAGAATTAACCACAGGCTCAGCCTGCCGCCTGGGACCAGAATAGGGCCTGAAGCAATCCTGCGCTTTTGCGGCCAGCGCCCAAGAAAGCGAGTTGAAAAATGGAGCTCAGGGGCACTGCAATTCACAAACCTGCAGACTTATAAATGATGACTCTCGTCCACAAATATATTGAGGGAAGGCAACGAAGAGGATTTGAAAGCAAGGCAGAATTGCAGGAAATAGATTTCAGGAGGGAGATTCGAATCGCCTTTAAAGCACAGGAAAAGCGGCAAAACCTCGACAATGATGCCCTTGGCCAGAAAGGGCGTATGCGTTTTTTCCTGAATATATTCAGGAAAAAACGCATACGCCCTTTTTGGCCAACCAAGCAACCTGGAAAGGCAAATCAGCGCTACAAAGAAGTCTCGCTTCCCATCGGTCAAAAGGGCCATGCTGAATAAAGTGTCAAAACCAGAAATGCAGGACAGGCCATGGAGAAACGGGAACCTGGCTACGCTGATGGGCGGGATGTAAATTGCCAACAGCCACTCTGGAGAAGTGCACGGTGTGTCCTGAAACATCTAAAAAACTCAGCTTAGGGAGCATAGGGCACATCCACTCATGGGCGTATAAATTGGGAAAACTAAAAATCAGCAAGACACAGGCACCCCAAAGTTTAGGGCTGCTCTGTTGACAAGAATCTCCACTTCGTTACACCTTAAATATCCCAGGAAAGAGAAAAATGGATAAAGAAGTTGTGGTCCTTATGTACAATGGAATATCACTCAGTCATGAAATCAACGTCATAAGGCTAGTAGCAGCATGATGAGTGGATTTAGGTACGAAGATTCTAAGTGAAATAAGTCACACAGAAAAAGACACTTATCATAAGATATGACTTATAGAGGGAATGTAAAAACCGCTACCCTTGAACTGAATTACAAAACAGAATAGAGTCACACGTTTAGAAAACACACTATGGCTGCTTAATGGGAAAGGTGAGGTGGGGTGATGCATACAACAAGGGTTTCAAATTAGCTCAGATACCGTTCCATAAACCCAATATGTAATAGACAAGCCCTACTCCTTCCTCAATGAATTGGACTCAACACCCCCTATTCACCGCCCAAGAATATATCTGACTAGTAAGAATCTTGAAACCTATGCATTGATATCTCTCTGTAAGTGAGTCAAGTGGGTGTAAAGCGGCAAAATCACAGCAGTGAAAAGCAGGTAAACCCCATTATAAAAATCAATTACTTTTAAAAACCCGTGAAACAAAGACAGTGAAAGAGAGAGAAATTCTTACAAAATTCGTTCAGGGGCTGTGATGCCACCTGGATTGACCATATCTAGACCCACAGCTGATTGAGACATAAGAGTGGACACTCTTGGGGCTGAGAGGTTTGGTGAGGTTGGGTGAGCAAACGCAGACCCTATAAAGTAATACTGTGTGGTACCCATCCCATGGGTCCCAAATCTCCAGGTTCAAGGGCATCTTCCTACATCGAAAACATTCATGAGAAACCCAGAAGATGGTACACCGTGTGATCGGGAAAGGTTTCTAAAACGCACCTCATTTCTCATCTCCTTGTGCTTGGGTTCGCCATTCCAGCCGCTTTACTAGCAATCTCCCTCCTTGGAGAATCAGCACCTTTAACCTCCTGTTCCGTACAGGTTGCAATTTGTCCTGAGGATGAACGGGAAGAGGGGGAACCAATGAGAGACTAGCTCTAGGTGTTGGGACAGGCACAGGTCACTCTATTTTCCCCTCAAGAAGAAGAATTAACCACAGGCTCAGCCTGCCGCCTTGGACCAGAATAGGGCCTGAAGCAATCCTGCGCTTTTGCGGCCAGCTCCCAAGAAAGCGAGTTGAAAAATGGAGCTCAGGGGCACTGCAATTCACAAACCTGCAGACTTATAAATGATGACTCTCGTCCACAAATATATTGATGGAAGGAAACGAAGAGGATTTGAAAGCAAGGCAGAATTGCAGGAAACAGATTTCAGGAGGGAGATTCGAATCGCCTTTAAAGCACAGGAAAAGCGGCAAAACCTCGACAATGATGCCCTTGGCCAAAAAGGGCGTATGCGTTTTTTCCTGAATATATTCAGGAAAAAACGCATACGCCCTTTTTGGCCAACCAAGCAACCTGGAAAGGCAAATCAGCGCTACAAAGAAGTCTCGCTTCCCATCGGTCAAAAGGGCCATGCTGAATAAAGTGTCAAAACCAGAAATGCAGGACAGGCCATGGAGAAACGGGAGCCTGGCTACGCTGATGGGCGGGATGTAAATTGCCAACAGCCACTCTGGAGAAGTGCACGGTGTGTCCTGAAACATCTAAAAAACTGAGCTTAGGGAGCATAGGTCACATCCACTCATGGGCGTATAAATTGGGAAAACTAAAAATCAGCAAGACACAGGCACCCCAAAGTTTAGGGCTGCTTTGTTGACAAGAATCTCCACTTCGTTACACCTTAAATATCCCAGGAAAGAGAAAAATGGATAAAGAAGTTGTGGTCCTTATGTACAATGGAATATCACTCAGCCATGAAATCAACGTCATAAGGCTAGTAGCAGCATGATGAGTGGATTTAGGTACGAAGATTCTAAGTGAAATAAGTCACACAGAAAAAGACACTTATCATAAGATATGACTTATAGAGGGAATGTAAAAACCGCTACCCTTGAACTGAATTACAAAACAGAATAGAGTCACACGTTTAGAAAACACACTATGGCTGCTTAATGGGAAAGGTGAGGTGGGGTGATGCATACAACAAGGGTTTCAAATTAGCTCAGATACCGTTCCATAAACCCAATATGTAATAGACAAGCCCTACTCCTTCCTCAATGAATTGGACTCAACACCCCCTATTCACCGCCCAAGAATATATCTGACTAGTAAGAATCTTGAAACCTATGCATTGATATCTCTCTGTAAGTGAGTCAAGTGGGTGTAAAGCGGCAAAATCACAGCAGTGAAAAGCAGGTAAACCCCATTATAAAAATCAATTACTTTTAAAAACCCGTGAAACAAAGACAGTGAAAGAGAGAGAAATTCTTACAAAATTCGTTCAGGGGCTGTGATGCCACCTGGATTGACCATATCTAGACCCACAGCTGATTGAGACATAAGAGTGGACACTCTTGGGGCTGAGAGGTTTGGTGAGGTTGGGTGAGCAAACGCAGACCCTATAAAGTAATACTGTGTGGTACCCATCCCATGGGTCCCAAATCTCCAGGTTCAAGGGCATCTTCCTACATCGAAAACATTCATGAGAAACCCAGAAGATGGTACACCGTGTGATCGGGAAAGGTTTCTAAAACGCACCTCATTTCTCATCTCCTTGTGCTTGGGTTCGCCATTCCAGCCGCTTTACTAGCAATCTCCCTCCTTGGAGAATCAGCACCTTTAACCTCCTGTTCCGTACAGGTTGGAATTTGTCCTGAGGATGAAAGGGAAGAGGGGGAACCAATGAGAGACTAGCTCTAGGTGTTGGGACATGCAGAGGTCACTCTATTTTCCCATCAGGAAGAAGAATTAACCACAGGCTCAGCCTGCCGCCTGGGACCAGAATAGGGCCTGAAGCAATCCTGCGCTTTTGCGGCCAGCGCCCAAGAAAGCGAGTTGAAAAATGGAGCTCAGGGGCACTGCAATTCACAAACCTGCAGACTTATAAATGATGACTCTCGTCCACAAATATATTGAGGGAAGGCAACGAAGAGGATTTGAAAGCAAGGCAGAATTGCAGGAAATAGATTTCAGGAGGGAGATTCGAATCGCCTTTAAAGCACAGGAAAAGCGGCAAAACCTCGACAATGATGCCCTTGGCCAGAAAGGGCGTATGCGGTTTTTCCTGAATATATTCAGGAAAAAACGCATACGCCCTTTTTGGCCAACCAAGCAACCTGGAAAGGCAAATCAGCGCTACAAAGAAGTCTCGCTTCCCATCGGTCAAAAGGGCCATGCTGAATAAAGTGTCAAAACCAGAAATGCAGGACAGGCCATGGAGAAACGGGAGCCTGGCTACGCTGATGGGCGGGATGTAAATTGCCAACAGCCACTCTGGAGAAGTGCACGGTGTGTCCTGAAACATCTAAAAAACTCAGCTTAGGGAGCATAGGGCACATCCACTCATGGGCGTATAAATTGGGAAAACTAAAAATCAGCAAGACACAGGCACCCCAAAGTTTAGGGCTGCTCTGTTGACAAGAATCTCCACTTCGTTACACCTTAAATATCCCAGGAAAGAGAAAAATGGATAAAGAAGTTGTGGTCCTTATGTACAATGGAATATCACTCAGTCATGAAATCAACGTCATAAGGCTAGTAGCAGCATGATGAGTGGATTTAGGTACGAAGATTCTAAGTGAAATAAGTCACACAGAAAAAGACACTTATCATAAGATATGACTTATAGAGGGAATGTAAAAACCGCTACCCTTGAACTGAATTACAAAACAGAATAGAGTCACACGTTTAGAAAACACACTATGGCTGCTTAATGGGAAAGGTGAGGTGGGGTGATGCATACAACAAGGGTTTCAAATTAGCTCAGATACCGTTCCATAAATCCAATATGTAATAGACAAGCCCTACTCCTTCCTCAATGAATTGGACTCAACACCCCCTATTCACCGCCCAAGAATATATCTGACTAGTAAGAATCTTGAAACCTATGCATTGATATCTCTCTGTAAGTGAGTCAAGTGGGTGTAAAGCGGCAAAATCACAGCAGTGAAAAGCAGGTAAACCCCATTATAAAAATCAATTACTTTTGGGCTTCCCTGGTGGCGCAGTGGTTGAGAATCTGCCTGCCAATGCAGGGGACACAGGTTCGAGCCCTGGCCTGGGAAGATCCCACATGCTGCGGAGCAACTGGGCCCGTGAGCCACAATTACTGAGCCTGCGCGTCTGGAGCCTGTGCTCTGCAACAAGTGAGGCCGCGATAGTGAGAGCCCCGCGCACCGCAATGAAGAGTGGCCCCCGCTCGCCGCAACTAGAGAAAGCCCTCGCACAGAAATGAAGACCCAACACAGCCATAAATAAATAAAACTATTTAAAAAAAAAAAAAAAAAAAATCAATTACTTTTAAAAACCCGTGAAACAAAGACAGTGAAAGAGAGAGAAATTCTTACAAAATTCGTTCAGGGGCTGTGATGCCACCTGGATTGACCATATCTAGACCCACAGCTGATTGAGACATACGGGTGGACACTCTTGGGGCTGAGAGGTTTGGTGAGGTTGGGTGAGCAAACGCAGACCCTATAAAGTAATACTGTGTGGTACCCATCCCATGGGTCCCAAATCTCCAGGTTCAAGGGCATCTTCGTACATCGAAAACATTCATGAGAAACCCAGAAGATGGTACACCGTGTGATCGGGAAAGGTTTCTAAAACGCACCTCATTTCTCATCTCCTTGTGCTTGGGTTGGCCATTCCAGCCGCTTTATTAGCAATCTCCCTCCTTGGAGAATCAGCACCTTTAACCTCCTGTTCCGTACAGGTTGGAATTTGTCCTGAGGATGAACGGGAAGAGGGGGACCCAATGAGAGACTAGCTATAGGTGTTGGGACAGGCACAGGCCACTCTATTTTCCCATCAGGAAGAAGAATTAACCACAGGCTCAGCCTGCCGCCTTGGACCAGAATAGGGCCTGAACCAATCCTGCGCTTTTGCGGCCAGCTCCCAAGAAAGCGAGTTGAAAAATGGAGCTCAGGGGCACTGCAATTCACAAACCTGCAGACTTATAAATGATAACTCTCGTCCACAAATATATTGATGGAAGGCAACGAAGAGGATTTGAAAGCAAGGCAGAATTGCAGGAAACAGATTTCAGGAGGGAGATTCGAATCGCCTTTAAAGCACAGGAAAAGCGGCAAAACCTCGACAATGATGCCCTTGGCCAAAAAGGGCGTATGCGTTTTTTCCTGAATATATTCAGTTAAAAACGCATACGCCCTTTTGGCCAACCAAGCAACCTGGAAAGGCAAATCAGCGCTACAAAGATGTCTCGCTTCCCATCGGTCAAAAGGGCCATGCTGAATAAAGTGTCAAAACCAGAAATGAAGGACAGGCCATGGAGAAACGGGAGCCTGGCTACGCTGATGGGCGAGATGTAAATTGCCAACAGCCACTCTGGAGAAATGCACGGTGTGTCCAGAAACATCTAAAAAACTGAGCTTAGGGAGCATAGGGCACATCCACTCATGGGCGTATAAATTGGGAAAACTAAAAATCAGCAAGACACAGGCACCCCAAAGTTTAGGGCTGCTCTGTTGACAAGAACCTCCACTTGGTTACACCTTAAATATCCCAGGAAAGAGAAAAATGGATAAAGAAGTTGTGGTCTTTATGTACAATGGAATATCACTCAGCCATGAAATCAACATCATAAGGCTAGTAGCAGCATGATGAGTGGATTTAGGTACGACGATTCTAAGTGAAATAAGTCACACAGAGAAAGACACGTATCATAAGATATGACTTATAGAGGGAATGTAAAAACCGAGACCCTTGAACTGAATTACAAAACAGAATAGAGTCACACGTTTAGAAAACACACTGTGGCTGCTTAACGGGAAACGTGAGGTGGGGTGATGCATAAAACAAGGGTTTCAAATTATCTCAGATACCGTTCCATAAACCCAATATGTAATAGCCAAGCCCTACTCCTTCCTCAATGAATTGGACTCAACACCCCCAATTCACCGTCCAAGAATATATCTGACTAGTAAGAATCTTCAAACCTATGCATTGATATCTCTCTGTAAGTGAGTCAAGTAGGTGTAAAGCGGCAAAATCACAGCAGTGAAAAGCAGGTAAACCCCATTATAAAAATCAATTACTTTTAAAAACCCGTGAAACAAAGACAGTGAAAGAGAGAGAAATTCTTACAAAATTCGTTCAGCTTCTGTAATGCCACCTGGATTGACCATATCTAGACCCACAGCTGATTGAGACATAAGGGTGGACACTCTTGGGGCTGAGAGGTTTGGTGAGGTTGGGTGAGCAAACGCAGACCCTTTAAAGTAATACTGCGTGGTACCCATCCCATGGGTCCCAAATCTCCAGGTTCAAGGGCATCTTCCTACATCGAAAACATGCATGAGAAACCCAGAAGATGGTACACCGTGTGATCGGGAAAGGTTTCTAAAACGCACCTCATTTCTCATCTCCTTGTGCTCGGGTTCGCCATTCCAGCCGCTTTACTAGCAATCTCCCTCCTTAGAGAATCAGCACCTTTAACCTCCTGTTCCGTACAGCTTGCAATTTGTCCTGAGGACGAAAGGCAAGAGGGGGAACCAATGAGAGACTAGCTCTAGGTGTTGGGACATGCAGAGGTCACTCTATTTTCCCATCAGGAAGAAGAATTAACCACAGGCTCAGCCTGCCGCCTGGGACCAGAATAGGGCCTGAAGCAATCCTGCGCTTTTGCGGCCAGCGCCCAAGAAAGCGAGTTGAAAAATGGAGCTCAGGGGCACTGCAATTCACAAACCTGCAGACTTATAAATGATGACTCTCGTCCACAAATATATTGAGGGAAGGCAACGAAGAGGATTTGAAAGCAAGGCAGAATTGCAGGAAATAGATTTCAGGAGGGAGATTCGAATCGCCTTTAAAGCACAGGAAAAGCGGCAAAACCTCGACAATGATGCCCTTGGCCAGAAAGGGCGTATGCGTTTTTTCCTGAATATATTCAGGAAAAAACGCATACGCCCTTTTTGGCCAACCAAGCAACCTGGAAAGGCAAATCAGCGCTACAAAGAAGTCTCGCTTCCCATCGGTCAAAAGGGCCATGCTGAATAAAGTGTCAAAACCAGAAATGCAGGACAGGCCATGGAGAAACGGGAGCCTGGCTACGCTGATGGGCGGGATGTAAATTGCCAACAGCCACTCTGGAGAAGTGCACGGTGTGTCCTGAAACATCTAAAAAACTCAGCTTAGGGAGCATAGGGCACATCCACTCATGGGCGTATAAATTGGGAAAACTAAAAATCAGCAAGACACAGGCACCCCAAAGTTTAGGGCTGCTCTGTTGACAAGAATCTCCACTTCGTTACACCTTAAATATCCCAGGAAAGAGAAAAATGGATAAAGAAGTTGTGGTCCTTATGTACAATGGAATATCACTCAGTCATGAAATCAACGTCATAAGGCTAGTAGCAGCATGATGAGTGGATTTAGGTACGAAGATTCTAAGTGAAATAAGTCACACAGAAAAAGACACTTATCATAAGATATGACTTATAGAGGGAATGTAAAAACCGCTACCCTTGAACTGAATTACAAAACAGAATAGAGTCACACGTTTAGAAAACACACTATGGCTGCTTAATGGGAAAGGTTAGGTGGGGTGATGCATACAACAAGGGTTTCAAATTAGCTCAGATACCGTTCCATAAATCCAATATGTAATAGACAAGCCCTACTCCTTGCTCAATGAATTGGACTCAACACCCCCTATTCACCGCCCAAGAATATATCTGACTAGTAAGAATCTTGAAACCTATGCATTGATATCTCTCTGTAAGTGAGTCAAGTGGGTGTAAAGCGGCAAAATCACAGCAGTGAAAAGCAGGTAAACCCCATTATAAAAATCAATTACTTTTAAAAACCCGTGAAACAAAGACAGTGAAAGAGAGAGAAATTCTTACAAAATTCGTTCAGGGGCTGTGATGCCACCTGGATTGACCATATCTAGACCCACAGCTGATTGAGACATACGGGTGGACACTCTTGGGGCTGAGAGGTTTGGTGAGGTTGGGTGAGCAAACGCAGACCCTATAAAGTAATACTGTGTGGTACCCATCCCATGAGTCCCAAATCTCCAGGTTCAAGGGCATCTTCGTACATCGAAAACATTCATGAGAAACCCAGAAGATGGTACACCGTGTGATCGGGAAAGGTTTCTAAAACGCACCTCATTTCTCATCTCCTTGTGCTTGGGTTGGCCATTCCAGCCGCTTTATTAGCAATCTCCCTCCTTGGAGAATCAGCACCTTTAACCTCCTGTTCCGTACAGGTTGCAATTTGTCCTGAGGATGAACGGGAAGAGGGGGAACCAATGAGAGACTAGCTCTAGGTGTTGGGACAGGCACAGGTCACTCTATTTTCCCATCAGGAAGAAGAATTAACCACAGGCTCAGCCTGCAGCCCGGGACCAGAATAGGGCCTGAAGCAATCCTTCGCTTTTGCGGCCAGCTCCCAAGAAAGCGAGTTGAAAAATGGAGCTCAGGGGCACTGCAATTCACAAACCTGCAGACTTATAAATGATGACTCTCGTCCACAAATATATTGAGGGAAGGCAACGAAGAGGATTTGAAAGCAAGGCAGAATTGCAGGAAACAGATTTCAGGAGGGAGATTCGAATCGCCTTTAAAGCACAGGAAAAGCGGCAAAACCTCGACAATGATGCCCTTGGCCAAAAAGGGCGTATGCGTTTTTTCCTGAATATATTCAGGAAAAAACGCATACGCCCTTTTTGGCCAACCAAGCAACCTAGAAAGGCAAATCAGCGCTACAAAGAAGTCTCACTTCCCATCGGTCAAAAGGGCCATGCTGAATAAAGTGTCAAAACCAGAAATGCAGGACAGGCCATGGAGAAACGGGAGCCGGGCTACGCTGATGGGCGGGATGTAAATTGCCAACAGCCACTCTGGAGAAGTGCACGGTGTGTCCTGAAACATCTAAAAAACTGAGCTTAGGGAGCATAGGGCACATCCACTCATGGGCGTATAAATTGGGAAAACTAAAAATCAGCAAGACACAGGCACCCCAAAGTTTAGGGCTGCTCTGTTGACAAGAACCTCCACTTGGTTACACCTTAAATATCCCAGGAAAGAGAAAAATGGATAAAGAAGTTGTGGTCCTTATGTACAATGGAATATCACTCAGCCATGAAATCAACGTCATAAGGCTAGTAGCAGCATGATGAGTGGATTTAGGTACGACGTTTCTAAGTGAAATAAGTCACACAGAAAAAGACACTTATCATAAGATATGACTTATAGAGGGAATGTAAAAACCGAGACCCTTGAACTGAATTACAAAACAGAATAGAGTCACACATTTAGAAAACACACTATGGCTGCTTAACGGGAAAGGTGAGGTGGGGTGATGCATAAAACAAGGGTTTCAAATTATCTCAGATACCGTTCCATAAACCCAATATGTAATAGACAAGACCTACTCCTTGCTCAAGGAATTGGACTCAGCACCCCCTATTCACTGCCCAAGAATATATCTGACTAGTAAGAATCTTAAAACCTATGCATTGATATCTCTCTGTAAGTGAGTCAAGTGGGTGTAAAGCGGCAAAAACACGGCAGTGAAAAGCAGGTAAACCCCATTATAAAAATCAATTACTTTTTAAAACCCTTGAAACAAAGACAATGAAAGAGAGAGAAATTCTTACAAAATTCGTTTAGGGGCTGTGATGCCACCTGGATTGGCCATATCTAGACCCACAGCTGATTGAGACATAAGGGTGGACACTCTTGGGGCTGAGATGTTTGGTGAGGTTGGGTGAGCAAACGCAGACCCTTTAAAGTAATACTGCGTGGTACCCATCCCATGGGTCCCAAATCTCCAGGTTCAAGGGCATCTTCCTACATCGAAAACATGCATGAGAAACCCAGAAGATGGTACACCGTGTGATCGGGAAAGGTTTCTAAAACGCACCTCATTTCTCATCTCCTTGTGCTCGAGTTCGCCATTCAAGCCGCTTTACTAGCAATCTCCCTCCTTGGAGAATCAACACCTTTAACCTCCTGTTCCGTACAGGTTGCAATTTGTCCTGAGGATGAACGGGAAGAGGGGGAACCAATGAGAGACTAGCTCTAGGTGTTGGGACAGGCACAGGTCACTCTATTTTCCCATCAGGAAGAAGAATTAACCACAGGCTCAGCCTGCCGCCTGGGACGAGAATAGGGCCTGAAGCAATCCTGCGCTTTTGCGGCCAGCACCCAAGAAAGCGAGTTGAAAAATGGAGCTCAGGGGCACTGCAATTCACAAACCTGCAGACTTATACATGATGTCTCTCGTCCACAAATATATTGAGGGAAGGCAACGAAGAGGATTTGAAAGCAAGGCAGAATTGCAGGAAACAGATTTCAGGAGGGAGATTCGAAACGCCTTTAAAGCACAGGAAAAGCGGCAAAACCTCGACAATAATGCCCTTTTTGGCCCACCAAGCAACCTGGAAAGGCAAATCAGCGCTACAAAGAAGTCTCGCTTCCCATCGGTCAAAAGGGCCATGCTGAATAAAGTGTCAAAACCAGAAATGCAGGACAGGCCATGGAGAAACGGGAGCCTGGCTACGCTGATGGGCGGGATGTAAATTGCCAACAGCCACTCTGGAGAAGTGCACGGTGTGTCCTGAAACATCTAAAAAACTCAGCTTAGGGAGCATAGGGCACATCCACTCATGGGCGTATAAATTGGGAAAACTAAAAATCAGCAAGACACAGGCACCCCAAAGTTTAGGGCTGCTCTGTTGACAAGAATCTCCACTTCGTTACACCTTAAATATCCCAGGAAAGAGAAAAATGGATAAAGAAGTTGTGGTCCTTATGTACAATGGAATATCACTCAGTCATGAAATCAACGTCATAAGGCTAGTAGCAGCATGATGAGTGGATTTAGGTACGAAGATTCTAAGTGAAATAAGTCACACAGAAAAAGACACTTATCATAAGATATGACTTATAGAGGGAATGTAAAAACCGCTACCCTTGAACTGAATTACAAAACAGAATAGAGTCACACGTTTAGAAAACACACTATGGCTGCTTAATGGGAAAGGTTAGGTGGGGTGATGCATACAACAAGGGTTTCAAATTAGCTCAGATACCGTTCCATAAATCCAATATGTAATAGACAAGCCCTACTCCTTCCTCAATGAATTGGACTCAACACCCCCTATTCACCGCCCAAGAATATATCTGACTAGTAAGAATCTTGAAACCTATGCATTGATATCTCTCTGTAAGTGAGTCAAGTGGGTGTAAAGCGGCAAAATCACAGCAGTGAAAAGCAGGTAAACCCCATTATAAAAATCAATTACTTTTAAAAACCCGTGAAACAAAGACAGTGAAAGAGAGAGAAATTCTTACAAAATTCGTTCAGGGGCTGTGATGCCACCTGGATTGACCATATCTAGACCCACAGCTGATTGAGACATACGGGTGGACACTCTTGGGGCTGAGAGGTTTGGTGAGGTTGGGTGAGCAAACGCAGACCCTATAAAGTAATACTGTGTGGTACCCATCCCATGGGTCCCAAATCTCCAGGTTCAAGGGCATCTTCGTACATCGAAAACATTCATGAGAAACCCAGAAGATGGTACACCGTGTGATCGGGAAAGGTTTCTAAAACGCACCTCATTTCTCATCTCCTTGTGCTTGGGTTGGCCATTCCAGCCGCTTTATTAGCAATCTCCCTCCTTGGAGAATCAGCACCTTTAACCTCCTGTTCCGTACAGGTTGCAATTTGTCCTGAGGATGAACGGGAAGAGGGGGAACCAATGAGAGACTAGCTCTAGGTGTTGGGACAGGCACAGGTCACTCTATTTTCCCATCAGGAAGAAGAATTAACCACAGGCTCAGCCTGCAGCCCGGGACCAGAATAGGGCCTGAAGCAATCCTTCGCTTTTGCGGCCAGCTCCCAAGAAAGCGAGTTGAAAAATGGAGCTCAGGGGCACTGCAATTCACAAACCTGCAGACTTATAAATGATGACTCTCGTCCACAAATATATTGAGGGAAGGCAACGAAGAGGATTTGAAAGCAAGGCAGAATTGCAGGAAACAGATTTCAGGAGGGAGATTCGAATCGCCTTTAAAGCACAGGAAAAGCGGCAAAACCTCGACAATGATGCCCTTGGCCAAAAAGGGCGTATGCGTTTTTTCCTGAATATATTCAGGAAAAAACGCATACGCCCTTTTTGGCCAACCAAGCAACCTAGAAAGGCAAATCAGCGCTACAAAGAAGTCTCACTTCCCAACGGTCAAAAGGGCCATGCTGAATAAAGTGTCAAAACCAGAAATGCAGGACAGGCCATGGAGAAACGGGACCGTGGCTACGCTGATGGGCGGGATGTAAATTGCCAACAGCCACTCTGGAGAAGTGCACGGTGTGTCCTGAAACATCTAAAATACTCAGCTTAGGGACAATAGGGCACTTCCACTCATGGGCGTATAAATTGGGAAAACTAAAAATCAGCAAGACACAGGCACCCCAAAGTTTAGGGCTGCTCTGTTGACAAGAACCTCCACTTCGTTACACCTTAAATATCCCAGGAGAGAGAAAAATGGATAAAGAAGTTGTGGTCCTTATGTACAATGGAATATCACTCAGCCATAAAATCAACGTCATAAGGCTAGTAGCAGCATGATGAGTGGATTTAGGTACGAGGATTCTAAGAGAAATAAGTCACACAGAAAAAGACACTTATCATAAGATATCACTTATAGAGGGAATGTAAAAACCGCTACCCTTGAACGGAATTACAAAACAGAATAGAGTCACACGTTTAGAAAACACACTATGGCTGCTTAACGGGAAAGGTGAGGTGGGGTGATGCATAAAACAAGGGTTTCAAATTATCTCAGATACCGTTCCATAAACCCAATATGTAATAGACAAGACCTACTCCTTGCTCAATGAATTGGACTCAACACCCCCTATTCACCGCCCAAGAATATATCTGACTAGTAAGAATCTTAAAACCAATGCATTGATATCTCTCTGTAAGTGAGTCAAGTGGGTGTAAAGCGGCAAAATCACAGCACTGAAAAGCAGGTAAACCCCATTATAAAAATCAATTATTTTGAAAAACCCGTGAAACAAAGACAGTGAAAGAGAGAGAAATTCTTACAAAATTCGTACAGGGGCTGTGATGCCACCTGGATTGACCATATCTAGACCCACAGCTGATTGAGACATAAGGGTGGACACTCTTGGGGCTGAGAGGTTTTGTGAGGTTGGGTGAGCAAACGCAGACCCTTTAAAGTAATACTGCGTGGTACCCATCCCATGGGTCCCAAATCTCCAGGTTCAAGGGCATCTTCCTACATCAAAAACATGCATGAGAAACCCAGAAGATGGTACACCGTGTGATCGGGAAAGGTTTCTAAAACGCACCTCATTTCTCATCTCCTTGTGCTCGGGTTCGCCATTCCAGCCGCTTTACTAGCAATCTCCCACCTTGGAGAATCAGCACCTTTAACCTCCTGTTCCGTACAGGTTGCAATTTGTCCTGAGGATGAACGGGAAGAGTAGGAACCAATGAGAGACTAGCTCTAGGTGTTGGGACAGGCACAGGTCACTCTATTTTCCCATCAGGAAGAAGAATTAACCACAGGCTCAGCCTGCCGCCCGGGACCAGAATAGGGCCTGAAGCAATCCTGCGCTTTTGCGGCCAGCTCCCAAGAAAGCGAGTTGAAAAATGGAGCCCAGGGGCACTGCAATTCACAAACCTGCAGACTTATAAATGATGACTCTCGTCCACGAATATATTGAGGGAAGGCAACGAAGAGGATTTGGAAGCAAGGCAGAATTGCAGGAAACAGATTTCAGGAGGGAGATTCGAAACGCCTTTAAAGCACAGGAAAAGCGGCAAAACCTCGACAATGATGCCTTTGGCCAAAAAGGGCGTATGCGTTTTTTCCTGAATATATTCAGGAAAAAACGCATACGCCCTTTTTGGCCAACCAAGCAACCTGGAAAGGCAAATCAGCGCTACAAAGAAGTCTCGCTTCCCATCGGTCAAAAGGGCCATGCTGAATAAAGTTTCAAAACCAGAAATGCAGGATAGGCCATGAAGAAACGGGAGCCTGGCTACGCTGATGGGCAGGATGTAAATTGCCAACAGCCACTATGGAGAAGTGCACGGTGTGTCCTGAAACATCTAAAAAACTCAGCTTAGGGAGCATAGGGCCCTTCCACTCATGGGCGTATAAATCGGGAAAAGTAAAAATCTGCAAGACACAGGCACCCCAAAGTTTAGGGCTGCTCTGTTGACAAGAACCTCCACTTGGTTACACCTTAAATATCCCAGGAAAGAGAAAAATGGATAAAGAAGTTGTGGTCCTTATGTACAATGGAATATCACTCAGCCATGAAATCAACGTCATAAGGCTAGTAGCAGCATGATGAGTGGATTTAGGTACGACGATTTTAAGTGAAATAAGTCACACAGAAAAAGACACTTATCATAAGATATCACTTATAGAGGGAATGTAAACACCGCTACCCTTGAACTGAATTACAAAACAAAATAGAGTCACAAGTTTAGAAAACACACTATGTCTGCTTAACGGGAAAGGTGAGGTGGGGTGATGCATAAAACAAGGGTTTCAAATTATCTCAGATACCGTTCCATAAACCCAATATGTAATAGACAAGACCTACTCCTTGCTCAAGGAATTGGACTCAGCACCCCCTATTCACCGCCCAAGAATATATCTGACTAGTAAGAATCTTAAAACCAATGCATTGATATCTCTCTGTAAGTGAGTCAAGTGGGTGTAAAGCGGCAAAATCACAGCACTGAAAAGCAGGTAAACCCCATTATAAAAATCAATTACTTTTAAAAACCCGTGAAACAAAGACAGTGAAAGAGAGAGAAATTCTTACAAAATTCGTACAGGGGCTGTGATGCCACCTGGATTGACCATATCTAGACCCACAGCTGATTGAGACATAAGGGTGGACACTCTTGGGGCTGAGAGGTTTGGTGAGGTTGGGTGAGCAAACGCAGACCCATTAAAGTAATACTGCGTGGTACCCATCCCATGAGTCCCGAATCTCCAGGTTCAAGGGCATCTTCCTACATCGAAAACATGCATGAGAACCCCAGAAGATTGTACACCGTGTGATCGGGAAAGGTTTCTAAAACGCACCACATTTCTCATCTCCTTGTGCTCGGGTTTGCCATTCCAGCCGCTTTACTAGCAATCTCCCTCCTTGGAGATTCAGCACCTTTAACCTCCTGTTCCGTACAGGTTGAAATTTGTCCTGAGGATGAACGGGAAGAGGGGGAACCAATGAGAGACTAGCTCTAGGTGTTGGGACAGGCACAGGTCACTCTATTTTCCCATCAGGAAGAAGAATTAACCACAGGCTCAACCTGCCGCCCGGGACCAGAATAGGGCCTGAAGCAATCCTGCGCCTTTGCGGCCAGCTCCCAAGAAAGCGAGTTGAAAAATGGAGCTCAGGGGCACTGCAATTCACAAACCTGCAGACTTACAAATGATGACGCTCGTCCACAAATATATTGATGGAAGGAAACGAAGAGGATTTGAAAGCAAGGCAGAATTGCAGGAAACATATTTCAGGAGGGAGATTCGAATCGCCTTTAAAGCACAGGAAAAGCGGCAAAAGCTCGACAATGATGTCCTTGGCCAAAAAGGGCGTATGCGTTTTTTCCTGAATATATTCAGGAAAAAACGCATACGCCCTTTTTGGCCAAACAAGCAACCTGGAAAGGCAAATCAGCGCTACAAAGAAGTCTCGCTTCCCATCGGTCCAAAGGGCCATGCTGAATAAAGTGTCAAAACCAGAAATGCAGGACAGGCCATGGAGAAACGGGATCCTGGCTACGCTGATGGGCGGGATGTAAATTGCCAACAGCCACTCTTTAGAAGTGCATGGTGTGTCCTGAAACATCTACAAAACTCAGCTTAGGGAGCATGGGGCACATCCACTCATGGGCGTATAAATTGGGAAAACTAAAAATCCGCAAGACACAGGCACCTCAAAATTTAGGGCTGCTCTGTTGACAAGAACCTCCACTTTGTTACACCTTAAATATCCCAGGAAAGAGAAAAATGGATAAAGAAGTTGTGGTCCTTATGTACAATGGAATATCACTCAGCCATGAAATCAACGTCATAAGGCTAGTAGCAGCATGATGAGTGGATTTAGGTACGACGATTCTAACTGAAATAAGTCACACAGAAAAAGACACTTATCATAAGATATCACTTATAGAGGGAATGTAAAAACCGCTACCCTTGAACGGAATTACAAAACAGAATAGAGTCACACGTTTAGAAAACACACTATGGCTGCTTAACGGGAAAGGTGAGGTGGGGTGATGCATAAAACAAGGGTTTCAAATTATCTCAGATACCGTTCCATAAACCCAATATGTAATAGACAAGACCTACTCCTTGCTCAATGAATTGGACTCAACACCCCCTATTCACCGCCCAAGAATATATCTGACTAGTAAGAATCTTAAAACCAATGCATTGATATCTCTCTGTAAGTGAGTCAAGTGGGTGTAAAGCGGAAAAAACACAGGAGTGAAAAGCAGGTAAACCCCATAATAAATATCAATTACTTTGAAAAACCCGTGAAACAAAGACAGTGAAAGAGAGAGAAATTCTTAAAAAGTCGTTCAGGGGCTGTGATGCCACCTGGATTGACCACATCTAGACCCACAGGTGATTGAGACACAAGGGTGGACACTCTTGGGGCTGAGAGGTTTGGTGAGGTTGGGTGAGCAAACGCAGACCCTATAAAGTAATACTGCGTGGTACCCATCCCATGGGTCCCAAATCTCCAGGTTCAAGGGCATCTTCCTACATCGAAAACATTCATGAGAAACCCAGAAGATGGTACACCGTGTGATCGGGAAAGGTTTCTAAAACGCACCTCATTTCTCATCTCCTTGTGCTTGGGTTCGCCATTCCAGCCGCTTTACTAGCAATCTCCCTCCTTGGAGAATCAGCACCTTTAACCTCCTGTTCCGTACAGGTTGGAATTTGTCCTGAGGATGAACGGGAAGAGGGGGACCCAATGAGAGACTAGCTATAGGTGTTGGGACAGGCACAGGCCACTCTATTTTCCCATCAGGAAGAAGAATTAACCACAGGCTCAGCCTGCCGCCTTGGACCAGAATAGGGCCTGAACCAATCCTGCGCTTTTGCGGCCAGCTCCCAAGAAAGCGAGTTGAAAAATAGAGCTCAGGGGCACTGCAATTCACAAACCTGCAGACTTATAAATGATAACTCTCGTCCACAAATATATTGATGGAAGGCAACGAAGAGGATTTGAAAGCAAGGCAGAATTGCAGGAAACAGATTTCAGGAGGGAGATTCGAATCGCCTTTAAAGCACAGGAAAAGCGGCAAAACCTCGACAATGATGCCCTTGGCCAAAAAGGGCGTATGCGTTTTTTCCTGAATATATTCAGTTAAAAACGCATATGCCCTTTTGGCCAACCAAGCAACCTGGAAAGGCAAATCAGCGCTACAAAGATGTCTCGCTTCCCATCGGTCAAAAGGGCCATGCTGAATAAAGTGTCAAAACCAGAAATGAAGGACAGGCCATGGAGAAACGGGAGCCTGGCTACGCTGATGGGCGGGATGTAAATTGCCAACAGCCACTCTGGAGAAGTGCACGGTGTGTCCTGAAACATCTAAAAAACTGAGCTTAGGGAGCATAGGGCACATCCACTCATGGGCGTATAAATTGGGAAAACTAAAAATCAGCAAGACACAGGCACCCCAAAGTTTAGGGCTGCTCTGTTGACAAGAACCTCCACTTGGTTACACCTTAAATATCCCAGGAAAGAGAAAAATGGATAAAGAAGTTGTGGTCCTTATGTACAATGGAATATCACTCAGCCATGAAATCAACGTCATAAGGCTAGTAGCAGCATGATGAGTGGATTTAGGTACGACGATTCTAAGTGAAATAAGTCACACAGAGAAAGACACTTATCATAAGATATGACTTATAGAGGGAATGTAAAAACCGAGACCCTTGAACTGAATTACAAAACAGAATAGAGTCACACGTTTAGAAAACACACTGTGGCTGCTTAACGGGAAACGTGAGGTGGGGTGATGCATAAAACAAGGGTTTCAAATTATCTCAGATACCGTTCCATAAACCCAATATGTAATAGCCAAGCCCTACTCCTTCCTCAATGAATTGGACTCAACACCCCCAATTCACCGTCCAAGAATATATCTGACTAGTAAGAATCTTCAAACCTATGCATTGATATCTCTCTGTAAGTGAGTCAAGTAGGTGTAAAGCGGCAAAATCACAGCAGTGAAAAGCAGGTAAACCCCATTATAAAAATCAATTACTTTTAAAAACCCATGAAACAAAGACAGTGAAAGAGAGAGAAATTCTTACAAAATTCGTTCAGCGGCTGTAATGCCACCTGGATTGACCATATCTAGACCCACAGCTGATTGAGACATAAGGGTGGACACTCTTGGGGCTGAGAGGTTTGGTGAGGTTGGGTGAGCAAACGCAGACCCTTTAAAGTAATACTGCGTGGTACCCATCCCATGGGTCCCAAATCTCCAGGTTCAAGGGCATCTTCCTACATCGAAAACATGCATGAGAAACCCAGAAGATGGTACACCGTGTGATCGGGAAAGGTTTCTAAAACGCACCTCATTTCTCATCTCCTTGTGCTCGGGTTCGCCATTCCAGCCGCTTTACTAGCAATCTCCCTCCTTAGAGAATCAGCACCTTTAACCTCCTGTTCCGTACAGCTTGCAATTTGTCCTGAGGACGAAAGGCAAGAGGGGGAACCAATGAGAGACTAGCTCTAGGTGTTGGGACATGCAGAAGTCACTCTATTTTCCCATCAGGAAGAAGAATTAACCACAGGCTCAGCCTGCCGCCTGGGACCAGAATAGGGCCTGAAGCAATCCTGCGCTTTTGCGGCCAGCGCCCAAGAAAGCGAGTTGAAAAATGGAGCTCAGGGGCACTGCAATTCACAAACCTGCAGACTTATAAATGATGACTCTCGTCCACAAATATATTGAGGGAAGGCAACGAAGAGGATTTGAAAGCAAGGCAGAATTGCAGGAAATAGATTTCAGGAGGGAGATTCGAATCGCCTTTAAAGCACAGGAAAAGCGGCAAAACCTCGACAATGATGCCCTTGGCCAGAAAGGGCGTATGCGTTTTTTCCTGAATATATTCAGGAAAAAACGCATACGCCCTTTTTGGCCAACCAAGCAACCTGGAAAGGCAAATCAGCGCTACAAAGAAGTCTCGCTTCCCATCGGTCAAAAGGGCCATGCTGAATAAAGTGTCAAAACCAGAAATGCAGGACAGGCCATGGAGAAACGGGATCCTGGCTACGCTGATGGGCGGGATGTAAATTGCCAACAGCCACTCTGGAGAAGTGCACGGTGTGTCCTGAAACATCTAAAAAACTCAGCTTAGGGAGCATAGGGCACATCCACTCATGGGCGTATAAATTGGGAAAACTAAAAATCAGCAAGACACAGGCACCCCAAAGTTTAGGGCTGCTCTGTTGACAAGAATCTTCACTTCGTTACACCTTAAATATCCCAGGAAAGAGAAAAATGGATAAAGAAGTTGTGGTCCTTATGTACAATGGAATATCACTCAGTCATGAAATCAACGTCATAAGGCTAGTAGCAGCATGATGAGTGGATTTAGGTACGAAGATTCTAAGTGAAATAAGTCACACAGAAAAAGACACTTATCATAAGATATGACTTATAGAGGGAATGTAAAAACCGAGACCCTTGAACTGAATTACAAAACAGAATAGAGTCACACATTTAGAAAACACACTATGGCTGCTTAACGGGAAAGGTGAGGTGGGGTGATGCATAAAACAAGGGTTTCAAATTATCTCAGATACCGTTCCATAAACCCAATATGTAATAGACAAGACCTACTCCTTGCTCAAGGAATTGGACTCAGCACCCCCTATTCACTGCCCAAGAATATATCTGACTAGTAAGAATCTTAAAACCTATGCATTGATATCTCTCTGTAAGTGAGTCAAGTGGGTGTAAAGCGGCAAAAACACAGCAGTGAAAAGCAGGTAAAACCCATTATAAAAATCAATTACTTTTTAAAACCCGTGAAACAAAGACAATGAAAGAGAGAGAAATTCTTACAAAATTCGTTTAGGGGCTGTGATGCCACCTGGATTGGCCATATCTAGACCCACAGCTGATTGAGACATAAGGGTGGACACTCTTGGGGCTGAGATGTTTGGTGAGGTTGGGTGAGCAAACGCAGACCCTTTAAAGTAATACTGCGTGGTACCCATCCCATGGGTCCCAAATCTCCAGGTTCAAGGGCATCTTCCTACATCGAAAACATGCATGAGAAACCCAGAAGATGGTACACCGTGTGATCGGGAAAGGTTTCTAAAACGCACCTCATTTCTCATCTCCTTGTGCTCGAGTTCGCCATTCAAGCCGCTTTACTAGCAATCTCCCTCCTTGGAGAATCAACACCTTTAACCTCCTGTTCCGTACAGGTTGCAATTTGTCCTGAGGATGAACGGGAAGAGGGGGAACCAATGAGAGACTAGCTCTAGGTGTTGGGACAGGCACAGGTCACTCTATTTTCCCATCAGGAAGAAGAATTAACCACAGGCTCAGCCTGCCGCCTGGGACGAGAATAGGGCCTGAAGCAATCCTGCGCTTTTGCGGCCAGCACCCAAGAAAGCGAGTTGAAAAATGGAGCTCAGGGGCACTGCAATTCACAAACCTGCAGACTTATAAATGATGTCTCTCGTCCACAAATATATTGAGGGAAGGCAACGAAGAGGATTTGAAAGCAAGGCAGAATTGCAGGAAACAGATTTCAGGAGGGAGATTCGAAACGCCTTTAACGCACAGGAAAAGCGGCAAAACCTCGACAATAATGCCCTTTTTGGCCCACCAAGCAACCTGGAAAGGCAAATCAGCGCTACAAAGAAGTCTCGCTTCCCATCGGTCAAAAGGGCCATGCTGAATAAAGTGTCAAAACCAGAAATGCAGGACAGGCCATGGAGAAACGGGAGCCTGGCTACGCTGATGGGCGGGATGTAAATTGCCAACAGCCACTCTGGAGAAGTGCACGGTGTGTCCTGAAACATCTAAAAAACTCAGCTTAGGGAGCATAGGGCACATCCACTCATGGGCGTATAAATTGGGAAAACTAAAAATCAGCAAGACACAGGCACCCCAAAGTTTAGGGCTGCTCTGTTGACAAGAATCTCCACTTCGTTACACCTTAAATATCCCAGGAAAGAGAAAAATGGATAAAGAAGTTGTGGTCCTTATGTACAATGGAATATCACTCAGCCATGAAATCAACGTCATAAGGCTAGTAGCAGCATGATGAGTGGATTTAGGTACGAAGATTCTAAGTGAAATAAGTCACACAGAAAAAGACACTTATCATAAGATATGACTTATAGAGGGAATGTAAAAACCGCTACCCTTGAACTGAATTACAAAACAGAATAGAGTCACACGTTTAGAAAACACACTATGGCTGCTTAACGGGAAAGGTGAGGTGGGGTGATGCATACAACAAGGGTTTCAAATTATCTCAGATACCGTTCCATAAACCCAATATGTAATAGACAAGCCCTACTCCTTCCTCAATGAATTGGACTCAACACCCCCAATTCACCGCCCAAGAATATATCTGACTAGTAAGAATCTTGAAACCTATGCATTGATATCTCTCTGTAAGTGAGTCAAGTGGGTGTAAAGCGGCAAAATCACAGCAGTGAAAAGCAGGTAAACCCCATTATAAAAATCAATTACTTTTAAAAACCCGTGAAACAAAGACAGTGAAAGAGAGAGAAATTCTTACAAAATTCGTTCAGGGGCTGTGATGCCACCTGGATTGACCATATCTAGACCCACAGCTGATTGAGACATAAGGGTGGACACTCTTGGGGCTGAGAGGTTTGGTGAGGTTGGGTGAGCAAACGCAGACCCTATAAAGTAATACTGCGTGGTACCCATCCCATGGGTCCCAAATCTCCAGGTTCAAGGGCATCTTCCTACATCGAAAACATTCATGAGAAACCCAGAAGATGGTACACCGTGTGATCGGGAAAGGTTTCTAAAACGCACCTCATTTCTCATCTCCTTGTGCTTGGGTTCGCCATTCCAGCCGCTTTACTAGCAATCTCCCTCCTTGGAGATTCAGCACCTTTAACCTCCTGTTCCGTACAGCTTGCAATTTGTCCTGAGGATGAACGGGAAGAGGGGGAACCAATGAGAGACTAGCTCTAGGTGTTGGGACAGGCACAGGTCACTCTATTTTCCCATCAGGAAGAAGAATTAACCACAGGCTCAACCTGCCGCCCGGGACCAGAATAGGGCCTGAAGCAATCCTGCGCCTTTGCGGCCAGCTCCCAAGAAAGCGAGTTGAAAAATGGAGCTCAGGGGCACTGCAATTCACAAACCTGCAGACTTACAAATGATGACGCTCGTCCACAAATATATTGGTGGAAGGAAACGAAGAGGATTTGAAAGCAAGGCAGAATTGCAGGAAACAGATTTCAGGAGGGAGATTCGAATCGCCTTTAAAGCACAGGAAAAGCGGCAAAACCTCGACAATGATGCCCTTGGCCAAAAAGGGCGTATGCGTTTTTTCCTGAATATATTCAGGAAAAAACGCATACGCCCTTTTTGGCCAACCAAGCAACCTGGAAAGGCAAATCAGCGCTACAAAGAAGTCTCGCTTCCCATCGGTCAAAAGGGCCATGCTGAATAAAGTGTCAAAACCAGAAATGCAGGACAGGCCATGGAGAAACGGGAGCCTGGCTACGCTGATGGGCGGGATGTAAATTGCCAACAGCCACTCTGGAGAAGTGCACGGTGTGTCCTGAAACATCTACAAAACTCAGCTTAGGGAGCATAGGGCACATCCACTCATGGGCGTATAAATTGGGAAAACTAAAAATCAGCAAGACACAGGCACCCCAAAATTTACGGCTGCTCTGTTGACAAGAACCTCCACTTCGTTACACCTTAAATATCCCAGGAAAGAGAAAAATGGATAAAGAAGTTGTGGTCCTTATGTACAATGGAATATCACTCAGCCATGAAATCAACGTCATAAGGCTAGTAGCAGCATGATGAGTGGATTTAGGTACGACGATTCTAACTGAAATAAGTCACACAGAAAAAGACACTTATCATAAGATATCACTTATAGAGGGAATGTAAAAACCGCTACCCTTGAACGGAATTACAAAACAGAATAGAGTCGCACGTTTAGAAAACACACTATGGCTGCTTAACGGGAAAGGTGAGGTGGGGTGATGCATAAAACAAGGGTTTCAAATTATCTCAGATACCGTTCCATAAACCCAATATGTAATAGACAAGACCTACTCCTTGCTCAATGAATTGGACTCAACACCCCCTATTCACCGCCCAAGAATATATCTGACTAGTAAGAATCTTAAAACCAATGCATTGATATCTCTCTGTAAGTGAGTCAAGTGGGTGTAAAGCGGCAAAATCACAGCACTGAAAAGCAGGTAAACCCCATTATAAAAATCAATTACTTTGAAAAACCCGTGAAACAAAGACAGTGAAAGAGAGAGAAATTCTTACAAAATTCGTACAGGGGCTGTGATGCCACCTGGATTGACCATATCTAGACCCACAGCTGATTGAGACATAAGGGTGGACACTCTTGGGGCTGAGAGGTTTTGTGAGGTTGGGTGAGCAAACGCAGACCCTTTAAAGTAATACTGCGTGGTACCCATCCCATGGGTCCCAAATCTCCAGGTTCAAGGGCATCTTCCTACATCAAAAACATGCATGAGAAACCCAGAAGATGGTACACCGTGTGATCGGGAAAGGTTTCTAAAACGCACCTCATTTCTCATCTCCTTGTGCTCGGGTTCGCCATTCCAGCCGCTTTACTAGCAATCTCCCACCTTGGAGAATCAGCACCTTTAACCTCCTGTTCCGTACAGGTTGCAATTTGTCCTGAGGATGAACGGGAAGAGGAGGAACCAATGAGAGACTAGCTCTAGGTGTTGGGACAGGCACAGGTCACTCTATTTTCCCATCAGGAAGAAGAATTAACCACAGGCTCAGCCTGCCGCCCGGGACCAGAATAGGGCCTGAAGCAATCCTGCGCTTTTGCGGCCAGCTCCCAAGAAAGCGAGTTGAAAAATGGAGCCCAGGGGCACTGCAATTCACAAACCTGCAGACTTATAAATGATGACTCTCGTCCACGAATATATTGAGGGAAGGCAACGAAGAGGATTTGGAAGCAAGGCAGAATTGCAGGAAACAGATTTCAGGAGGGAGATTCGAAACGCCTTTAAAGCACAGGAAAAGCGGCAAAACCTCGACAATGATGCCTTTGGCCAAAAAGGGCGTATGCGTTTTTTCCTGAATATATTCAGGAAAAAACGCATACGCCCTTTTTGGCCAACCAAGCAACCTGGAAAGGCAAATCAGCGCTACAAAGAAGTCTCGCTTCCCATCGGTCAAAAGGGCCATGCTGAATAAAGTTTCAAAACCAGAAATGCAGGATAGGCCATGAAGAAACGGGAGCCTGGCTACGCTGATGGGCAGGATGTAAATTGCCAACAGCCACTATGGAGAAGTGCACGGTGTGTCCTGAAACATCTAAAAAACTCAGCTTAGGGAGCATAGGGCCCTTCCACTCATGGGCGTATAAATTGGGAAAAGTAAAAATCTGCAAGACACAGGCACCCCAAAGTTTAGGGCTGCTCTGTTGACAAGAACCTCCACTTGGTTACACCTTAAATATCCCAGGAAAGAGAAAAATGGATAAAGAAGTTGTGGTCCTTATGTACAATGGAATATCACTCAGCCATGAAATCAACGTCATAAGGCTAGTAGCAGCATGATGAGTGGATTTAGGTACGACGATTTTAAGTGAAATAAGTCACACAGAAAAAGACACTTATCATAAGATATCACTTATAGAGGGAATGTAAACACCGCTACCCTTGAACTGAATTACAAAACAAAATAGAGTCACAAGTTTAGAAAACACACTATGTCTGCTTAACGGGAAAGGTGAGGTGGGGTGATGCATAAAACAAGGGTTTCAAATTATCTCAGATACCGTTCCATAAACCCAATATGTAATAGACAAGACCTACTCCTTGCTCAAGGAATTGGACTCAGCACCCCCTATTCACCGCCCAAGAATATATCTGACTAGTAAGAATCTTAAAACCAATGCATTGATATCTCTCTGTAAGTGAGTCAAGTGGGTGTAAAGCGGCAAAATCACAGCACTGAAAAGCAGGTAAACCCCATTATAAAAATCAATTACTTTTAAAAACCCGTGAAACAAAGACAGTGAAAGAGAGAGAAATTCTTACAAAATTCGTACAGGGGCTGTGATGCCACCTGGATTGACCATATCTAGACCCACAGCTGATTGAGACATAAGGGTGGACACTCTTGGGGCTGAGAGGTTTGGTGAGGTTGGATGAGCAAACGCAGACCCATTAAAGTAATACTGCGTGGTACCCATCCCATGAGTCCCGAATCTCCAGGTTCAAGGGCATCTTCCTACATCGAAAACATGCATGAGAAACCCAGAAGATTGTACACCGTGTGATCGGGAAAGGTTTCTAAAACGCACCACATTTCTCATCTCCTTGTGCTCGGGTTTGCCATTCCAGCCGCTTTACTAGCAATCTCCCTCCTTGGAGATTCAGCACCTTTAACCTCCTGTTCCGTACAGGTTGAAATTTGTCCTGAGGATGAACGGGAAGAGGGGGAACCAATGAGAGACTAGCTCTAGGTGTTGGGACAGGCACAGGTCACTCTATTTTCCCATCAGGAAGAAGAATTAACCACAGGCTCAACCTGCCGCCCGGGACCAGAATAGGGCCTGAAGCAATCCTGCGCCTTTGCGGCCAGCTCCCAAGAAAGCGAGTTGAAAAATGGAGCTCAGGGGCACTGCAATTCACAAACCTGCAGACTTACAAATGATGACGCTCGTCCACAAATATATTGATGGAAGGAAACGAAGAGGATTTGAAAGCAAGGCAGAATTGCAGGAAACATATTTCAGGAGGGAGATTCGAATCGCCTTTAAAGCACAGGAAAAGCGGCAAAAGCTCGACAATGATGTCCTTGGCCAAAAAGGGCGTATGCGTTTTTTCCTGAATATATTCAGGAAAAAACGCATACGCCCTTTTTGGCCAAACAAGCAACCTGGAAAGGCAAATCAGCGCTACAAAGAAGTCTCGCTTCCCATCGGTCCAAAGGGCCATGCTGAATAAAGTGTCAAAACCAGAAATGCAGGACAGGCCATGGAGAAACGGGATCCTGGCTACGCTGATGGGCGGGATGTAAATTGCCAACAGCCACTCTTTAGAAGTGCATGGTGTGTCCTGAAACATCTACAAAACTCAGCTTAGGGAGCATGGGGCACATCCACTCATGGGCGTATAAATTGGGAAAACTAAAAATCCGCAAGACACAGGCACCTCAAAATTTAGGGCTGCTCTGTTGACAAGAACCTCCACTTTGTTACACCTTAAATATCCCAGGAAAGAGAAAAATGGATAAAGAAGTTGTGGTCCTTATGTACAATGGAATATCACTCAGCCATGAAATCAACGTCATAAGGCTAGTAGCAGCATGATGAGTGGATTTAGGTACGACGATTCTAACTGAAATAAGTCACACAGAAAAAGACACTTATCATAAGATATCACTTATAGAGGGAATGTAAAAACCGCTACCCTTGAACGGAATTACAAAACAGAATAGAGTCGCACGTTTAGAAAACACACTATGGCTGCTTAACGGGAAAGGTGAGGTGGGGTGATGCATAAAACAAGGGTTTCAAATTATCTCAGATACCGTTCCATAAACCCAATATGTAATAGACAAGACCTACTCCTTGCTCAATGAATTGGACTCAACACCCCCTATTCACCGCCCAAGAATATATCTGACTAGTAAGAATCTTAAAACCAATGCATTGATATCTCTCTGTAAGTGAGTCAAGTGGGTGTAAAGCGGCAAAATCACAGCACTGAAAAGCAGGTAAACCCCATTATAAAAATCAATTACTTTGAAAAACCCGTGAAACAAAGACAGTGAAAGAGAGAGAAATTCTTACAAAATTCGTACAGGGGCTGTGATGCCACCTGGATTGACCATATCTAGACCCACAGCTGATTGAGACATAAGGGTGGACACTCTTGGGGCTGAGAGGTTTTGTGAGGTTGGGTGAGCAAACGCAGACCCTTTAAAGTAATACTGCGTGGTACCCATCCCATGGGTCCCAAATCTCCAGGTTCAAGGGCATCTTCCTACATCAAAAACATGCATGAGAAACCCAGAAGATGGTACACCGTGTGATCGGGAAAGGTTTCTAAAACGCACCTCATTTCTCATCTCCTTGTGCTCGGGTTCGCCATTCCAGCCGCTTTACTAGCAATCTCCCACCTTGGAGAATCAGCACCTTTAACCTCCTGTTCCGTACAGGTTGCAATTTGTCCTGAGGATGAACGGGAAGAGGAGGAACCAATGAGAGACTAGCTCTAGGTGTTGGGACAGGCACAGGTCACTCTATTTTCCCATCAGGAAGAAGAATTAACCACAGGCTCAGCCTGCCGCCCGGGACCAGAATAGGGCCTGAAGCAATCCTGCGCTTTTGCGGCCAGCTCCCAAGAAAGCGAGTTGAAAAATGGAGCCCAGGGGCACTGCAATTCACAAACCTGCAGACTTATAAATGATGACTCTCGTCCACGAATATATTGAGGGAAGGCAACGAAGAGGATTTGGAAGCAAGGCAGAATTGCAGGAAACAGATTTCAGGAGGGAGATTCGAAACGCCTTTAAAGCACAGGAAAAGCGGCAAAACCTCGACAATGATGCCTTTGGCCAAAAAGGGCGTATGCGTTTTTTCCTGAATATATTCAGGAAAAAACGCATACGCCCTTTTTGGCCAACCAAGCAACCTGGAAAGGCAAATCAGCGCTACAAAGAAGTCTCGCTTCCCATCGGTCAAAAGGGCCATGCTGAATAAAGTTTCAAAACCAGAAATGCAGGATAGGCCATGAAGAAACGGGAGCCTGGCTACGCTGATGGGCAGGATGTAAATTGCCAACAGCCACTATGGAGAAGTGCACGGTGTGTCCTGAAACATCTAAAAAACTCAGCTTAGGGAGCATAGGGCCCTTCCACTCATGGGCGTATAAATTGGGAAAAGTAAAAATCTGCAAGACACAGGCACCCCAAAGTTTAGGGCTGCTCTGTTGACAAGAACCTCCACTTGGTTACACCTTAAATATCCCAGGAAAGAGAAAAATGGATAAAGAAGTTGTGGTCCTTATGTACAATGGAATATCACTCAGCCATGAAATCAACGTCATAAGGCTAGTAGCAGCATGATGAGTGGATTTAGGTACGACGATTTTAAGTGAAATAAGTCACACAGAAAAAGACACTTATCATAAGATATCACTTATAGAGGGAATGTAAACACCGCTACCCTTGAACTGAATTACAAAACAAAATAGAGTCACAAGTTTAGAAAACACACTATGTCTGCTTAACGGGAAAGGTGAGGTGGGGTGATGCATAAAACAAGGGTTTCAAATTATCTCAGATACCGTTCCATAAACCCAATATGTAATAGACAAGACCTACTCCTTGCTCAAGGAATTGGACTCAGCACCCCCTATTCACCGCCCAAGAATATATCTGACTAGTAAGAATCTTAAAACCAATGCATTGATATCTCTCTGTAAGTGAGTCAAGTGGGTGTAAAGCGGCAAAATCACAGCACTGAAAAGCAGGTAAACCCCATTATAAAAATCAATTACTTTTAAAAACCCGTGAAACAAAGACAGTGAAAGAGAGAGAAATTCTTACAAAATTCGTACAGGGGCTGTGATGCCACCTGGATTGACCATATCTAGACCCACAGCTGATTGAGACATAAGGGTGGACACTCTTGGGGCTGAGAGGTTTGGTGAGGTTGGATGAGCAAACGCAGACCCATTAAAGTAATACTGCGTGGTACCCATCCCATGAGTCCCGAATCTCCAGGTTCAAGGGCATCTTCCTACATCGAAAACATGCATGAGAAACCCAGAAGATTGTACACCGTGTGATCGGGAAAGGTTTCTAAAACGCACCACATTTCTCATCTCCTTGTGCTCGGGTTTGCCATTCCAGCCGCTTTACTAGCAATCTCCCTCCTTGGAGATTCAGCACCTTTAACCTCCTGTTCCGTACAGGTTGAAATTTGTCCTGAGGATGAACGGGAAGAGGGGGAACCAATGAGAGACTAGCTCTAGGTGTTGGGACAGGCACAGGTCACTCTATTTTCCCATCAGGAAGAAGAATTAACCACAGGCTCAACCTGCCGCCCGGGACCAGAATAGGGCCTGAAGCAATCCTGCGCCTTTGCGGCCAGCTCCCAAGAAAGCGAGTTGAAAAATGGAGCTCAGGGGCACTGCAATTCACAAACCTGCAGACTTACAAATGATGACGCTCGTCCACAAATATATTGATGGAAGGAAACGAAGAGGATTTGAAAGCAAGGCAGAATTGCAGGAAACATATTTCAGGAGGGAGATTCGAATCGCCTTTAAAGCACAGGAAAAGCGGCAAAAGCTCGACAATGATGTCCTTGGCCAAAAAGGGCGTATGCGTTTTTTCCTGAATATATTCAGGAAAAAACGCATACGCCCTTTTTGGCCAAACAAGCAACCTGGAAAGGCAAATCAGCGCTACAAAGAAGTCTCGCTTCCCATCGGTCCAAAGGGCCATGCTGAATAAAGTGTCAAAACCAGAAATGCAGGACAGGCCATGGAGAAACGGGATCCTGGCTACGCTGATGGGCGGGATGTAAATTGCCAACAGCCACTCTTTAGAAGTGCATGGTGTGTCCTGAAACATCTACAAAACTCAGCTTAGGGAGCATGGGGCACATCCACTCATGGGCGTATAAATTGGGAAAACTAAAAATCCGCAAGACACAGGCACCTCAAAATTTAGGGCTGCTCTGTTGACAAGAACCTCCACTTTGTTACACCTTAAATATCCCAGGAAAGAGAAAAATGGATAAAGAAGTTGTGGTCCTTATGTACAATGGAATATCACTCAGCCATGAAATCAACGTCATAAGGCTAGTAGCAGCATGATGAGTGGATTTAGGTACGACGATTCTAACTGAAATAAGTCACACAGAAAAAGACACTTATCATAAGATATCACTTATAGAGGGAATGTAAAAACCGCTACCCTTGAACGGAATTACAAAACAGAATAGAGTCACACGTTTAGAAAACACACTATGGCTGCTTAACGGGAAAGGTGAGGTGGGGTGATGCATAAAACAAGGGTTTCAAATTATCTCAGATACCGTTCCATAAACCCAATATGTAATAGACAAGACCTACTCCTTGCTCAATGAATTGGACTCAACACCCCCTATTCACCGCCCAAGAATATATCTGACTAGTAAGAATCTTAAAACCAATGCATTGATATCTC
The DNA here is from genome assembly GCF_965194825.1 of Balaenoptera physalus. Lineage (NCBI taxonomy): Eukaryota > Metazoa > Chordata > Mammalia > Artiodactyla > Balaenopteridae > Balaenoptera > Balaenoptera physalus. The sequence goes on from NW_028125836.1 coordinate 321,355, forward strand.
TCTGTAAGTGAGTCAAGTGGGTGTAAAGCGGCAAAATCACAGCACTGAAAAGCAGGTAAACCCCATTATAAAAATCAATTACTTTGAAAAACCCGTGAAACAAAGACAGTGAAAGAGAGAGAAATTCTTACAAAATTCGTACAGGGGCTGTGATGCCACCTGGATTGACCATATCTAGACCCACAGCTGATTGAGACATAAGGGTGGACACTCTTGGGGCTGAGAGGTTTGGTGAGGTTGGGTGAGCAAACGCAGACCCTTTAAAGTAATACTGCGTGGTACCCATCCCATGGGTCCCAAATCTCCAGGTTCAAGGGCATCTTCCTACATCAAAAACATGCATGAGAAACCCAGAAGATGGTACACCGTGTGATCGGGAAAGGTTTCTAAAACGCACCTCATTTCTCTTCTCCTTGTGCTCGGGTTCGCCATTCCAGCCGCTTTACTAGCAATCTCCCACCTTGGAGAATCAGCACCTTTAACCTCCTGTTCCGTACAGGTTGCAATTTGTCCTGAGGATGAACGGGAAGAGGAGGAACCAATGAGAGACTAACTCTAGGTGTTGGGACAGGCACAGGTCACTCTATTTTCCCATCAGGAAGAAGAATTAACCACAGGCTCAGCCTGCCGCCTGGGACGAGAATAGGACCTGAAGCACTCCTGCGCTTTTGCGGCCAGCTCCCAAAAAAGCGAGTTGAAAAATGGAGCCCAGGGGCACTGCAATTCACAAACCTGCAGACTTATAAATGATGACTCTCGTCCACGAATATATTGAGGGAAGGCAACGAAGAGGATTTGGAAGCAAGGCAGAATTGCAGGAAACAGATTTCAGGAGGGAGATTCGAATCGCCTTTAAAGCACAGGAAAGGCGGCAAAACCTCGACAATGATGCCCTTGGCCAAAAAGGGCGTATGCGTTTTTTCCTGAATATATTCAGGAAAAAACGCATACGCTCTTTTTGGCCAACCAAGCAACCTGGAAAGGCAAATCAGCGCTACAAAGAAGTCTCGCTTCCCATCGGTCAAAAGGGCCATGCTGAATAAAGTGTCAAAAGCAGAAATGCAGGACAGGCCATGGAGAAACGGGAGCCTGGCTACGCTGATGGGCGGGATGTAAATTGCCAACAGCCACTCTGGAGAAGTGCACGGTGTGTCCTGAAACATCTACAAAACTCAGCTTAGGGAGCATAGGGCACATCCACTCATGGGCGTATAAATTGGGAAAAGTAAAAATCAGCAAGACACAGGCACCCCAAAGTTTAGGGCTGCTCTGTTGACAAGAATCTCCACTTCGTTACACCTTAAATATCCCAGGAAAGAGAAAAATGGATAAAGAAGTTGTGGTCCTTATGTACAATGGAATATCACTCAGCCATGAAATCAACGTCATAAGGCTAGTAGCAGCATGATGAGTGGATTTAGGTACGACGATTCTAAGTGAAATAAGTCACACAGAAAAAGACACTTATCATAAGATATGACTTATAGAGGGAATGTAAAAACCGCTACCCTTGAACTGAATTACAAAACAGAATAGAATCACACGTTTAGAAAACACACTATGGCTGCTTAACGGGAAAGGTGAGGTGGGGTGATGCATACAACAAGGGTTTCAAATTAGCTCAGATACCGTTCCATAAAACCAATATGTAATAGACAAGCCCTACTCCTTGCTCAAGGAATTGGACTCAGCACCCCCTATTCACCGCCCACGAATATATCTGAATAGTAAGAATCTTAAAACCTATGCATTGATATCTCTCTGTAAGTGAGTCAAGTGGGTGTAAAGCGGCAAAAAAACACAGGAGTGAAAAGCAGGTAAACCCCATTATAAATATCAATTACTTTTAAAAACCCGTGAAACAAAGACAGTGAAAGAGAGAGAAATTCTTAAAAAGTCGTTCAGGGGCTGTGATGCCACCTGGATTGACCACATCTAGACCCACAGCTGATTGAGACATAAGGGTGGACACTCTTGGGGCTGAGAGGTTTGGTGAGGTTGGGTGACCAAACGCAGACCCTATAAAGTAATACTGCGTGGTACCCATCCCATGGGTCCCAAATCTCCAGGTTCAAGGGCATCTTCCTACATCGAAAACATTCATGAGAAACCCAGAAGATGGTACACCGTGTGATCGGGAAAGGTTTCTAAAACGCACCTCTTTCTCATCTCCTTGTGCTTGGGTTCGCCATTCCAGCCGCTTTACTAGCAATCTCCCTCCTTGGAGAATCAGCACCTTTAACCTCCTGTTCCGTACAGGTTGCAATTTGTCCTGAGGATGAACGGGAAGAGGGGGAACCAATGAGAGACTAGCTCTAGGTGTTGGGACAGGCACAGGTCACTCTATTTTCCCCTCAAGAAGAAGAATTAACCACAGGCTCAGCATGCCGCCTGGGACCAGAAATAGGGCCTGAAGCAATCCTGCGCTTTTGCGGCCAGCGCCCAAGAAAGCGAGTTGAAAAATGGCGCTCAGGGGCACTGCAATTCACAAACCTGCAGACTTATAAATGATGACTCTCGTCCACAAATATACTGATGGAAGGAAACGAAGAGGATTTGAAAGCAAGGCAGAATTGCAGGAAACAGATTTCAGGAGGGAGATTCGAATCGCCTTTAAAGCACAGGAAAAGCGGCAAAACCTCGACAATGATGCCCTTGGCCAAAAAGGGCGTATGCGTTTTTTCCTGAATATATTCAGTTAAAAACGCATACGCCCTTTTGGCCAACCAAGCAACCTGGAAAGGCAAATCAGCGCTACAAAGATGTCTCGCTTCCCATCGGTCAAAAGGGCCATGCTGAATAAAGTGTCAAAACCAGAAATGAAGGACAGGCCATGGAGAAACGGGAGCCTGGCTACGCTGATGGGCGGGATGTAAATTGCCAACAGCCACTCTGGAGAAGTGCACGGTGTGTCCTGAAACATCTAAAAAACTGAGCTTAGGGAGCATAGGGCACATCCACTCATGGGCGTATAAATTGGGAAAACTAAAAATCAGCAAGACACAGGCACCCCAAAGTTTAGGGCTGCTCTGTTGACAAGAACCTCCACTTGGTTACACCTTAAATATCCCAGGAAAGAGAAAAATGGATAAAGAAGTTGTGGTCCTTATGTACAATGGAATATCACTCAGCCATGAAATCAACGTCATAAGGCTAGTAGCAGCATGATGAGTGGATTTAGGTACGACGATTCTAAGTGAAATAAGTCACACAGAGAAAGACACTTATCATAAGATATGACTTATAGAGGGAATGTAAAAACCGAGACCCTTGAACTGAATTACAAAACAGAATAGAGTCACACGTTTAGAAAACACACTGTGGCTGCTTAACGGGAAACGTGAGGTGGGGTGATGCATAAAACAAGGGTTTCAAATTATCTCAGATACCGTTCCATAAACCCAATATGTAATAGCCAAGCCCTACTCCTTCCTCAATGAATTGGACTCAACACCCCCAATTCACCGTCCAAGAATATATCTGACTAGTAAGAATCTTCAAACCTATGCATTGATATCTCTCTGTAAGTGAGTCAAGTAGGTGTAAAGCGGCAAAATCACAGCAGTGAAAAGCAGGTAAACCCCATTATAAAAATCAATTACTTTTAAAAACCCATGAAACAAAGACAGTGAAAGAGAGAGAAATTCTTACAAAATTCGTTCAGCGGCTGTAATGCCACCTGGATTGACCATATCTAGACCCACAGCTGATTGAGACATAAGGGTGGACACTCTTGGGGCTGAGAGGTTTGGTGAGGTTGGGTGAGCAAACGCAGACCCTTTAAAGTAATACTGCGTGGTACCCATCCCATGGGTCCCAAATCTCCAGGTTCAAGGGCATCTTCCTACATCGAAAACATGCATGAGAAACCCAGAAGATGGTACACCGTGTGATCGGGAAAGGTTTCTAAAACGCACCTCATTTCTCATCTCCTTGTGCTCGGGTTCGCCATTCCAGCCGCTTTACTAGCAATCTCCCTTCTTAGAGAATCAGCACCTTTAACCTCCTGTTCCGTACAGCTTGCAATTTGTCCTGAGGACGAAAGGCAAGAGGGGGAACCAATGAGAGACTAGCTCTAGGTGTTGGGACATGCAGAGGTCACTCTATTTTCCCATCAGGAAGAAGAATTAACCACAGGCTCAGCCTGCCGCCTGGGACCAGAATAGGGCCTGAAGCAATCCTGCGCTTTTGCGGCCAGCGCCCAAGAAAGCGAGTTGAAAAATGGAGCTCAGGGGCACTGCAATTCACAAACCTGCAGACTTATAAATGATGACTCTCGTCCACAAATATATTGAGGGAAGGCAACGAAGAGGATTTGAAAGCAAGGCAGAATTGCAGGAAATAGATTTCAGGAGGGAGATTCGAATCGCCTTTAAAGCACAGGAAAAGCGGCAAAACCTCGACAATGATGCCCTTGGCCAGAAAGGGCGTATGCGTTTTTTCCTGAATATATTCAGGAAAAAACGCATACGCCCTTTTTGGCCAACCAAGCAACCTGGAAAGGCAAATCAGCGCTACAAAGAAGTCTCGCTTCCCATCGGTCAAAAGGGCCATGCTGAATAAAGTGTCAAAACCAGAAATGCAGGACAGGCCATGGAGAAACGGGAGCCTGGCTACGCTGATGGGCGGGATGTAAATTGCCAACAGCCACTCTGGAGAAGTGCACGGTGTGTCCTGAAACATCTAAAAAACTCAGCTTAGGGAGCATAGGGCACATCCACTCATGGGCGTATAAATTGGGAAAACTAAAAATCAGCAAGACACAGGCACCCCAAAGTTTAGGGCTGCTCTGTTGACAAGAATCTCCACTTCGTTACACCTTAAATATCCCAGGAAAGAGAAAAATGGATAAAGAAGTTGTGGTCCTTATGTACAATGGAATATCACTCAGTCATGAAATCAACGTCATAAGGCTAGTAGCAGCATGATGAGTGGATTTAGGTACGAAGATTCTAAGTGAAATAAGTCACACAGAAAAAGACACTTATCATAAGATATGACTTATAGAGGGAATGTAAAAACCGAGACCCTTGAACTGAATTACAAAACAGAATAGAGTCACACATTTAGAAAACACACTATGGCTGCTTAACGGGAAAGGTGAGGTGGGGTGATGCATAAAACAAGGGTTTCAAATTATCTCAGATACCGTTCCATAAACCCAATATGTAATAGACAAGACCTACTCCTTGCTCAAGGAATTGGACTCAGCACCCCCTATTCACTGCCCAAGAATATATCTGACTAGTAAGAATCTTAAAACCTATGCATTGATATCTCTCTGTAAGTGAGTCAAGTGGGTGTAAAGCGGCAAAAACACAGCAGTGAAAAGCAGGTAAACCCCATTATAAAAATCAATTACTTTTTAAAACCCGTGAAACAAAGACAATGAAAGAGAGAGAAATTCTTACAAAATTCGTTTAGGGGCTGTGATGCCACCTGGATTGGCCATATCTAGACCCACAGCTGATTGAGACATAAGGGTGGACACTCTTGGGGCTGAGATGTTTGGTGAGGTTGGGTGAGCAAACGCAGACCCTTTAAAGTAATACTGCGTGGTACCCATCCCATGGGTCCCAAATCTCCAGGTTCAAGGGCATCTTCCTACATCGAAAACATGCATGAGAAACCCAGAAGATGGTACACCGTGTGATCGGGAAAGGTTTCTAAAACGCACCTCATTTCTCATCTCCTTGTGCTCGAGTTCGCCATTCAAGCCGCTTTACTAGCAATCTCCCTCCTTGGAGAATCAACACCTTTAACCTCCTGTTCCGTACAGGTTGCAATTTGTCCTGAGGATGAACGGGAAGAGGGGGAACCAATGAGAGACTAGCTCTAGGTGTTGGGACAGGCACAGGTCACTCTATTTTCCCATCAGGAAGAAGAATTAACCACAGGCTCAGCCTGCCGCCTGGGACGAGAATAGGGCCTGAAGCAATCCTGCGCTTTTGCGGCCAGCACCCAAGAAAGCGAGTTGAAAAATGGAGCTCAGGGGCACTGCAATTCACAAACCTGCAGACTTATAAATGATGTCTCTCGTCCACAAATATATTGAGGGAAGGCAACGAAGAGGATTTGAAAGCAAGGCAGAATTGCAGGAAACAGATTTCAGGAGGGAGATTCGAAACGCCTTTAACGCACAGGAAAAGCGGCAAAACCTCGACAATAATGCCCTTTTTGGCCCACCAAGCAACCTGGAAAGGCAAATCAGCGCTACAAAGAAGTCTCGCTTCCCATCGGTCAAAAGGGCCATGCTGAATAAAGTGTCAAAACCAGAAATGCAGGACAGGCCATGGAGAAACGGGAGCCTGGCTACGCTGATGGGCGTGATGTAAATTGCCAACAGCCACTCTGGAGAAGTGCACGGTGTGTCCTGAAACATCTAAAAAACTCAGCTTAGGGAGCATAGGGCACATCCACTCATGGGCGTATAAATTGGGAAAACTAAAAATCAGCAAGACACAGGCACCCCAAAGTTTAGGGCTGCTCTGTTGACAAGAATCTCCACTTCGTTACACCTTAAATATCCCAGGAAAGAGAAAAATGGATAAAGAAGTTGTGGTCCTTATGTACAATGGAATATCACTCAGCCATGAAATCAACGTCATAAGGCTAGTAGCAGCATGATGAGTGGATTTAGGTACGAAGATTCTAAGTGAAATAAGTCACACAGAAAAAGACACTTATCATAAGATATGACTTATAGAGGGAATGTAAAAACCGCTACCCTTGAACTGAATTACAAAACAGAATAGAGTCACACGTTTAGAAAACACACTATGGCTGCTTAATGGGAAAGGTGAGGTGGGGTGATGCATACAACAAGGGTTTCAAATTAGCTCAGATACCGTTCCATAAACCCAATATGTAATAGACAAGCCCTACTCCTTCCTCAATGAATTGGACTCAACACCCCCTATTCACCGCCCAAGAATATATCTGACTAGTAAGAATCTTGAAACCTATGCATTGATATCTCTCTGTAAGTGAGTCAAGTGGGTGTAAAGCGGCAAAATCACAGCAGTGAAAAGCAGGTAAACCCCATTATAAAAATCAATTACTTTTAAAAACCCGTGAAACAAAGACAGTGAAAGAGAGAGAAATTCTTACAAAATTCGTTCAGGGGCTGTGATGCCACCTGGATTGACCATATCTAGACCCACAGCTGATTGAGACATAAGAGTGGACACTCTTGGGGCTGAGAGTTTTGGTGAGGTTGGGTGAGCAAACGCAGACACTATAAAGTAATACTGTGTGGTACCCATCCCATGGGTCCCAAATCTCCAGGTTCAAGGGCATCTTCCTACATCGAAAACATTCATGAGAAACCCAGAAGATGGTACACCGTGTGATCGGGAAAGGTTTCTAAAACGCACCTCATTTCTCATCTCCTTGTGCTTGGGTTCGCCATTCCAGCCGCTTTACTAGCAATCTCCCTCCTTGGAGAATCAGCACCTTTAACCTCCTGTTCCGTACAGGTTGGAATTTGTCCTGAGGATGAAAGGGAAGAGGGGGAACCAATGAGAGACTAGCTCTAGGTGTTGGGACAGGCACAGGTCACTCTATTTTCCCCTCAAGAAGAAGAATTAACCACAGGCTCAGCCTGCCGCCTTGGACAAGAATAGGGCCTGAAGCAATCCTGCGCTTTTGCGGCCAGCTCCCAAGAAAGCGAGTTGAAAAATGGAGCTCAGGGGCACTGCAATTCACAAACCTGCAGACTTATAAATGATGACTCTCGTCCACAAATATATTGATGGAAGGCAACGAAGAGGATTTGAAAGCAAGGCAGAATTGCAGGAAACAGATTTCAGGAGGGAGATTCGAATCGCCTTTAAAGCACAGGAAAAGCGGCAAAACCTCGACAATGATGCCCTTGGCCAAAAAGGGCGTATGCGTTTTTTCCTGAATATATTCAGTTAAAAACGCATACTCCCTTTTGGCCAACCAAGCAACCTGGAAAGGCAAATCAGCGCTACAAAGATGTCTCGCTTCCCATCGGTCAAAAGGGCCATGCTGAATAAAGTGTCAAAACCAGAAATGAAGGACAGGCCATGGAGAAACGGGAGCCTGGATACGCTGATGGGCGGGATGTAAATTGCCAACAGCCACTCTGGAGAAGTGCACGGTGTGTCCTGAAACATCTAAAAAACTGAGCTTAGGGAGCATAGGGCACATCCACTCATGGGCGTATAAATTGGGAAAACTAAAAATCAGCAAGACACAGGCACCCCAAAGTTTAGGGCTGCTCTGTTGACAAGAACCTCCACTTGGTTACACCTTAAATATCCCAGGAAAGAGAAAAATGGATAAAGAAGTTGTGGTCCTTATGTACAATGGAATATCACTCAGCCATGAAATCAACGTCATAAGGCTAGTAGCAGCATGATGAGTGGATTTAGGTACGACGATTCTAAGTGAAATAAGTCACACAGAGAAAGACACTTATCATAAGATATGACTTATAGAGGGAATGTAAAAACCGAGACCCTTGAACTGAATTACAAAACAGAATAGAGTCACACGTTTAGAAAACACACTGTGGCTGCTTAACGGGAAACGTGAGGTGGGGTGATGCATAAAACAAGGGTTTCAAATTATCTCAGATACCGTTCCATAAACCCAATATGTAATAGCCAAGCCCTACTCCTTCCTCAATGAATTGGACTCAACACCCCCAATTCACCGTCCAAGAATATATCTGACTAGTAAGAATCTTCAAACCTATGCATTGATATCTCTCTGTAAGTGAGTCAAGTAGGTGTAAAGCGGCAAAATCACAGCAGTGAAAAGCAGGTAAACCCCATTATAAAAATCAATTACTTTTAAAAACCCATGAAACAAAGACAGTGAAAGAGAGAGAAATTCTTACAAAATTCGTTCAGCGGCTGTAATGCCACCTGGATTGACCATATCTAGACCCACAGCTGATTGAGACATAAGGGTGGACACTCTTGGGGCTGAGAGGTTTGGTGAGGTTGGGTGAGCAAACGCAGACCCTTTAAAGTAATACTGCGTGGTACCCATCCCATGGGTCCCAAATCTCCAGGTTCAAGGGCATCTTCCTACATCGAAAACATGCATGAGAAACCCAGAAGATGGTACACCGTGTGATCGGGAAAGGTTTCTAAAACGCACCTCATTTCTCATCTCCTTGTGCTCGGGTTCGCCATTCCAGCCGCTTTACTAGCAATCTCCCTCCTTAGAGAATCAGCACCTTTAACCTCCTGTTCCGTACAGCTTGCAATTTGTCCTGAGGACGAAAGGCAAGAGGGGGAACCAATGAGAGACTAGCTCTAGGTGTTGGGACATGCAGAGGTCACTCTATTTTCCCATCAGGAAGAAGAATTAACCACAGGCTCAGCCTGCCGCCTGGGACCAGAATAGGGCCTGAAGCAATCCTGCGCTTTTGCGGCCAGCGCCCAAGAAAGCGAGTTGAAAAATGGAGCTCAGGGGCACTGCAATTCACAAACCTGCAGACTTATAAATGATGACTCTCGTCCACAAATATATTGAGGGAAGGCAACGAAGAGGATTTGAAAGCAAGGCAGAATTGCAGGAAATAGATTTCAGGAGGGAGATTCGAATCGCCTTTAAAGCACAGGAAAAGCGGCAAAACCTCGACAATGATGCCCTTGGCCAGAAAGGGCGTATGCGTTTTTTCCTGAATATATTCAGGAAAAAACGCATACGCCCTTTTTGGCCAACCAAGCAACCTGGAAAGGCAAATCAGCGCTACAAAGAAGTCTCGCTTCCCATCGGTCAAAAGGGCCATGCTGAATAAAGTGTCAAAACCAGAAATGCAGGACAGGCCATGGAGAAACGGGAGCCTGGCTACGCTGATGGGCGGGATGTAAATTGCCAACAGCCACTCTGGAGAAGTGCACGGTGTGTCCTGAAACATCTAAAAAACTCAGCTTAGGGAGCATAGGGCACATCCACTCATGGGCGTATAAATTGGGAAAACTAAAAATCGGCAAGACACAGGCACCCCAAAGTTTAGGGCTGCTCTGTTGACAAGAATCTCCACTTCGTTACACCTTAAATATCCCAGGAAAGAGAAAAATGGATAAAGAAGTTGTGGTCCTTATGTACAATGGAATATCACTCAGTCATGAAATCAACGTCATAAGGCTAGTAGCAGCATGATGAGTGGATTTAGGTACGAAGATTCTAAGTGAAATAAGTCACACAGAAAAAGACACTTATCATAAGATATGACTTATAGAGGGAATGTAAAAACCGAGACCCTTGAACTGAATTACAAAACAGAATAGAGTCACACATTTAGAAAACACACTATGGCTGCTTAACGGGAAAGGTGAGGTGGGGTGATGCATAAAACAAGGGTTTCAAATTATCTCAGATACCGTTCCATAAACCCAATATGTAATAGACAAGACCTACTCCTTGCTCAAGGAATTGGACTCAGCACCCCCTATTCACTGCCCAAGAATATATCTGACTAGTAAGAATCTTAAAACCTATGCATTGATATCTCTCTGTAAGTGAGTCAAGTGGGTGTAAAGCGGCAAAAACACAGCAGTGAAAAGCAGGTAAACCCCATTATAAAAATCAATTACTTTTTAAAACCCGTGAAACAAAGACAATGAAAGAGAGAGAAATTCTTACAAAATTCGTTTAGGGGCTGTGATGCCACCTGGATTGGCCATATCTAGACCCACAGCTGATTGAGACATAAGGGTGGACACTCTTGGGGCTGAGATGTTTGGTGAGGTTGGGTGAGCAAACGCAGACCCTTTAAAGTAATACTGCGTGGTACCCATCCCATGGGTCCCAAATCTCCAGGTTCAAGGGCATCTTCCTACATCGAAAACATGCATGAGAAACCCAGAAGATGGTACACCGTGTGATCGGGAAAGGTTTCTAAAACGCACCTCATTTCTCATCTCCTTGTGCTCGAGTTCGCCATTCAAGCCGCTTTACTAGCAATCTCCCTCCTTGGAGAATCAACACCTTTAACCTCCTGTTCCGTACAGGTTGCAATTTGTCCTGAGGATGAACGGGAAGAGGGGGAACCAATGAGAGACTAGCTCTAGGTGTTGGGACAGGCACAGGTCACTCTATTTTCCCATCAGGAAGAAGAATTAACCACAGGCTCAGCCTGCCGCCTGGGACGAGAATGGGGCCTGAAGCAATCCTGCGCTTTTGCGGCCAGCACCCAAGAAAGCGAGTTGAAAAATGGAGCTCAGGGGCACTGCAATTCACAAACCTGCAGACTTGTAAATGATGTCTCTCGTCCACAAATATATTGAGGGAAGGCAACGAAGAGGATTTGAAAGCAAGGCAGAATTGCAGGAAACAGATTTCAGGAGGGAGATTCGAAACGCCTTTAACGCACAGGAAAAGCGGCAAAACCTCGACAATAATGCCCTTTTTGGCCCACCAAGCAACCTGGAAAGGCAAATCAGCGCTACAAAGAAGTCTCGCTTCCCATCGGTCAAAAGGGCCATGCTGAATAAAGTGTCAAAACCAGAAATGCAGGACAGGCCATGGAGAAACGGGAGCCTGGCTACGCTGATGGGCGGGATGTAAATTGCCAACAGCCACTCTGGAGAAGTGCACGGTGTGTCCTGAAACATCTAAAAAACTCAGCTTAGGGAGCATAGGGCACATCCACTCATGGGCGTATAAATTGGGAAAACTAAAAATCAGCAAGACACAGGCACCCCAAAGTTTAGGGCTGCTCTGTTGACAAGAACCTCCACTTGGTTACACCTTAAATATCCCAGGAAAGAGAAAAATGGATAAAGAAGTTGTGGTCCTTATGTACAATGGAATATCACTCAGCCATGAAATCAACGTCATAAGGCTAGTAGCAGCATGATGAGTGGATTTAGGTACGACGATTCTAAGTGAAATAAGTCACACAGAGAAAGACACTTATCATAAGATATGACTTATAGAGGGAATGTAAAAACCGAGACCCTTGAACTGAATTACAAAACAGAATAGAGTCACACGTTTAGAAAACACACTGTGGCTGCTTAACGGGAAACGTGAGGTGGGGTGATGCATAAAACAAGGGTTTCAAATTATCTCAGATACCGTTCCATAAACCCAATATGTAATAGCCAAGCCCTACTCCTTCCTCAATGAATTGGACTCAACACCCCCAATTCACCGTCCAAGAATATATCTGACTAGTAAGAATCTTCAAACCTATGCATTGATATCTCTCTGTAAGTGAGTCAAGTAGGTGTAAAGCGGCAAAATCACAGCAGTGAAAAGCAGGTAAACCCCATTATAAAAATCAATTACTTTTAAAAACCCGTGAAACAAAGACAGTGAAAGAGAGAGAAATTCTTACAAAATTCGTTCAGCGGCTGTAATGCCACCTGGATTGACCATATCTAGACCCACAGCTGATTGAGACATAAGGGTGGACACTCTTGGGGCTGAGAGGTTTGGTGAGGTTGGGTGAGCAAACGCAGACCCTTTAAAGTAATACTGCGTGGTACCCATCCCATGGGTCCCAAATCTCCAGGTTCAAGGGCATCTTCCTACATCGAAAACATGCATGAGAAACCCAGAAGATGGTACACCGTGTGATCGGGAAAGGTTTCTAAAACGCACCTCATTTCTCATCTCCTTGTGCTCGGGTTCGCCATTCCAGCCGCTTTACTAGCAATCTCCCTCCTTAGAGAATCAGCACCTTTAACCTCCTGTTCCGTACAGCTTGCAATTTGTCCTGAGGACGAAAGGCAAGAGGGGGAACCAATGAGAGACTAGCTCTAGGTGTTGGGACATGCAGAGGTCACTCTATTTTCCCATCAGGAAGAAGAATTAACCACAGGCTCAGCCTGCCGCCTGGGACCAGAATAGGGCCTGAAGCAATCCTGCGCTTTTGCGGCCAGCGCCCAAGAAAGCGAGTTGAAAAATGGAGCTCAGGGGCACTGCAATTCACAAACCTGCAGACTTATAAATGATGACTCTCGTCCACAAATATATTGATGGAAGGCAACGAAGAGGATTTGAAAGCAAGGCAGAATTGCAGGAAACAGATTTCAGGAGGGAGATTCGAATCGCCTTTAAAGCACAGGAAAAGCGGCAAAACCTCGACAATGATGCCCTTGGCCAAAAAGGGCGTATGCGTTTTTTCCTGAATATATTCAGTTAAAAACGCATACTCCCTTTTGGCCAACCAAGCAACCTGGAAAGGCAAATCAGCGCTACAAAGATGTCTCGCTTCCCATCGGTCAAAAGGGCCATGCTGAATAAAGTGTCAAAACCAGAAATGAAGGACAGGCCATGGAGAAACGGGAGCCTGGATACGCTGATGGGCGGGATGTAAATTGCCAACAGCCACTCTGGAGAAGTGCACGGTGTGTCCTGAAACATCTAAAAAACTGAGCTTAGGGAGCATAGGGCACATCCACTCATGGGCGTATAAATTGGGAAAACTAAAAATCAGCAAGACACAGGCACCCCAAAGTTTAGGGCTGCTCTGTTGACAAGAACCTCCACTTGGTTACACCTTAAATATCCCAGGAAAGAGAAAAATGGATAAAGAAGTTGTGGTCCTTATGTACAATGGAATATCACTCAGCCATGAAATCAACGTCATAAGGCTAGTAGCAGCATGATGAGTGGATTTAGGTACGACGATTCTAAGTGAAATAAGTCACACAGAGAAAGACACTTATCATAAGATATGACTTATAGAGGGAATGTAAAAACCGAGACCCTTGAACTGAATTACAAAACAGAATAGAGTCACACGTTTAGAAAACACACTGTGGCTGCTTAACGGGAAACGTGAGGTGGGGTGATGCATAAAACAAGGGTTTCAAATTATCTCAGATACCGTTCCATAAACCCAATATGTAATAGCCAAGCCCTACTCCTTCCTCAATGAATTGGACTCAACACCCCCAATTCACCGTCCAAGAATATATCTGACTAGTAAGAATCTTCAAACCTATGCATTGATATCTCTCTGTAAGTGAGTCAAGTAGGTGTAAAGCGGCAAAATCACAGCAGTGAAAAGCAGGTAAACCCCATTATAAAAATCAATTACTTTTAAAAACCCATGAAACAAAGACAGTGAAAGAGAGAGAAATTCTTACAAAATTCGTTCAGCGGCTGTAATGCCACCTGGATTGACCATATCTAGACCCACAGCTGATTGAGACATAAGGGTGGACACTCTTGGGGCTGAGAGGTTTGGTGAGGTTGGGTGAGCAAACGCAGACCCTTTAAAGTAATACTGCGTGGTACCCATCCCATGGGTCCCAAATCTCCAGGTTCAAGGGCATCTTCCTACATCGAAAACATGCATGAGAAACCCAGAAGATGGTACACCGTGTGATCGGGAAAGGTTTCTAAAACGCACCTCATTTCTCATCTCCTTGTGCTCGGGTTCGCCATTCCAGCCGCTTTACTAGCAATCTCCCTCCTTAGAGAATCAGCACCTTTAACCTCCTGTTCCGTACAGCTTGCAATTTGTCCTGAGGACGAAAGGCAAGAGGGGGAACCAATGAGAGACTAGCTCTAGGTGTTGGGACATGCAGAGGTCACTCTATTTTCCCATCAGGAAGAAGAATTAACCACAGGCTCAGCCTGCCGCCTGGGACCAGAATAGGGCCTGAAGCAATCCTGCGCTTTTGCGGCCAGCGCCCAAGAAAGCGAGTTGAAAAATGGAGCTCAGGGGCACTGCAATTCACAAACCTGCAGACTTATAAATGATGACTCTCGTCCACAAATATATTGAGGGAAGGCAACGAAGAGGATTTGAAAGCAAGGCAGAATTGCAGGAAATAGATTTCAGGAGGGAGATTCGAATCGCCTTTAAAGCACAGGAAAAGCGGCAAAACCTCGACAATGATGCCCTTGGCCAGAAAGGGCGTATGCGTTTTTTCCTGAATATATTCAGGAAAAAACGCATACGCCCTTTTTGGCCAACCAAGCAACCTGGAAAGGCAAATCAGCGCTACAAAGAAGTCTCGCTTCCCATCGGTCAAAAGGGCCATGCTGAATAAAGTGTCAAAACCAGAAATGCAGGACAGGCCATGGAGAAACGGGAGCCTGGCTACGCTGATGGGCGGGATGTAAATTGCCAACAGCCACTCTGGAGAAGTGCACGGTGTGTCCTGAAACATCTAAAAAACTCAGCTTAGGGAGCATAGGGCACATCCACTCATGGGCGTATAAATTGGGAAAACTAAAAATCAGCAAGACACAGGCACCCCAAAGTTTAGGGCTGCTCTGTTGACAAGAATCTCCACTTCGTTACACCTTAAATATCCCAGGAAAGAGAAAAATGGATAAAGAAGTTGTGGTCCTTATGTACAATGGAATATCACTCAGTCATGAAATCAACGTCATAAGGCTAGTAGCAGCATGATGAGTGGATTTAGGTACGAAGATTCTAAGTGAAATAAGTCACACAGAAAAAGACACTTATCATAAGATATGACTTATAGAGGGAATGTAAAAACCGAGACCCTTGAACTGAATTACAAAACAGAATAGAGTCACACATTTAGAAAACACACTATGGCTGCTTAACGGGAAAGGTGAGGTGGGGTGATGCATAAAACAAGGGTTTCAAATTATCTCAGATACCGTTCCATAAACCCAATATGTAATAGACAAGACCTACTCCTTGCTCAAGGAATTGGACTCAGCACCCCCTATTCACTGCCCAAGAATATATCTGACTAGTAAGAATCTTAAAACCTATGCATTGATATCTCTCTGTAAGTGAGTCAAGTGGGTGTAAAGCGGCAAAAACACAGCAGTGAAAAGCAGGTAAACCCCATTATAAAAATCAATTACTTTTTAAAACCCGTGAAACAAAGACAATGAAAGAGAGAGAAATTCTTACAAAATTCGTTTAGGGGCTGTGATGCCACCTGGATTGGCCATATCTAGACCCACAGCTGATTGAGACATAAGGGTGGACACTCTTGGGGCTGAGATGTTTGGTGAGGTTGGGTGAGCAAACGCAGACCCTTTAAAGTAATACTGCGTGGTACCCATCCCATGGGTCCCAAATCTCCAGGTTCAAGGGCATCTTCCTACATCGAAAACATGCATGAGAAACCCAGAAGATGGTACACCGTGTGATCGGGAAAGGTTTCTAAAACGCACCTCATTTCTCATCTCCTTGTGCTCGAGTTCGCCATTCAAGCCGCTTTACTAGCAATCTCCCTCCTTGGAGAATCAACACCTTTAACCTCCTGTTCCGTACAGGTTGCAATTTGTCCTGAGGATGAACGGGAAGAGGGGGAACCAATGAGAGACTAGCTCTAGGTGTTGGGACAGGCACAGGTCACTCTATTTTCCCATCAGGAAGAAGAATTAACCACAGGCTCAGCCTGCCGCCTGGGACGAGAATGGGGCCTGAAGCAATCCTGCGCTTTTGCGGCCAGCACCCAAGAAAGCGAGTTGAAAAATGGAGCTCAGGGGCACTGCAATTCACAAACCTGCAGACTTATAAATGATGTCTCTCGTCCACAAATATATTGAGGGAAGGCAACGAAGAGGATTTGAAAGCAAGGCAGAATTGCAGGAAACAGATTTCAGGAGGGAGATTCGAAACGCCTTTAACGCACAGGAAAAGCGGCAAAACCTCGACAATAATGCCCTTTTTGGCCCACCAAGCAACCTGGAAAGGCAAATCAGCGCTACAAAGAAGTCTCGCTTCCCATCGGTCAAAAGGGCCATGCTGAATAAAGTGTCAAAACCAGAAATGCAGGACAGGCCATGGAGAAACGGGAGCCTGGCTACGCTGATGGGCGGGATGTAAATTGCCAACAGCCACTCTGGAGAAGTGCACGGTGTGTCCTGAAACATCTAAAAAACTCAGCTTAGGGAGCATAGGGCACATCCACTCATGGGCGTATAAATTGGGAAAACTAAAAATCAGCAAGACACAGGCACCCCAAAGTTTAGGGCTGCTCTGTTGACAAGAACCTCCACTTGGTTACACCTTAAATATCCCAGGAAAGAGAAAAATGGATAAAGAAGTTGTGGTCCTTATGTACAATGGAATATCACTCAGCCATGAAATCAACGTCATAAGGCTAGTAGCAGCATGATGAGTGGATTTAGGTACGACGATTCTAAGTGAAATAAGTCACACAGAGAAAGACACTTATCATAAGATATGACTTATAGAGGGAATGTAAAAACCGAGACCCTTGAACTGAATTACAAAACAGAATAGAGTCACACGTTTAGAAAACACACTGTGGCTGCTTAACGGGAAACGTGAGGTGGGGTGATGCATAAAACAAGGGTTTCAAATTATCTCAGATACCGTTCCATAAACCCAATATGTAATAGCCAAGCCCTACTCCTTCCTCAATGAATTGGACTCAACACCCCCAATTCACCGTCCAAGAATATATCTGACTAGTAAGAATCTTCAAACCTATGCATTGATATCTCTCTGCAAGTGAGTCAAGTAGGTGTAAAGCGGCAAAATCACAGCAGTGAAAAGCAGGTAAACCCCATTATAAAAATCAATTACTTTTAAAAACCCGTGAAACAAAGACAGTGAAAGAGAGAGAAATTCTTACAAAATTCGTTCAGCGGCTGTAATGCCACCTGGATTGACCATATCTAGACCCACAGCTGATTGAGACATAAGGGTGGACACTCTTGGGGCTGAGAGGTTTGGTGAGGTTGGGTGAGCAAACGCAGACCCTTTAAAGTAATACTGCGTGGTACCCATCCCATGGGTCCCAAATCTCCAGGTTCAAGGGCATCTTCCTACATCGAAAACATGCATGAGAAACCCAGAAGATGGTACACCGTGTGATCGGGAAAGGTTTCTAAAACGCACCTCATTTCTCATCTCCTTGTGCTCGGGTTCGCCATTCCAGCCGCTTTACTAGCAATCTCCCTCCTTAGAGAATCAGCACCTTTAACCTCCTGTTCCGTACAGCTTGCAATTTGTCCTGAGGACGAAAGGCAAGAGGGGGAACCAATGAGAGACTAGCTCTAGGTGTTGGGACATGCAGAGGTCACTCTATTTTCCCATCAGGAAGAAGAATTAACCACAGGCTCAGCCTGCCGCCTGGGACCAGAATAGGGCCTGAAGCAATCCTGCGCTTTTGCGGCCAGCGCCCAAGAAAGCGAGTTGAAAAATGGAGCTCAGGGGCACTGCAATTCACAAACCTGCAGACTTATAAATGATGACTCTCGTCCACAAATATATTGAGGGAAGGCAACGAAGAGGATTTGAAAGCAAGGCAGAATTGCAGGAAATAGATTTCAGGAGGGAGATTCGAATCGCCTTTAAAGCACAGGAAAAGCGGCAAAACCTCGACAATGATGCCCTTGGCCAGAAAGGGCGTATGCGTTTTTTCCTGAATATATTCAGGAAAAAACGCATACGCCCTTTTTGGCCAACCAAGCAACCTGGAAAGGCAAATCAGCGCTACAAAGAAGTCTCGCTTCCCATCGGTCAAAAGGGCCATGCTGAATAAAGTGTCAAAACCAGAAATGCAGGACAGGCCATGGAGAAACGGGAGCCTGGCTACGCTGATGGGCGGGATGTAAATTGCCAACAGCCACTCTGGAGAAGTGCACGGTGTGTCCTGAAACATCTAAAAAACTCAGCTTAGGGAGCATAGGGCACATCCACTCATGGGCGTATAAATTGGGAAAACTAAAAATCAGCAAGACACAGGCACCCCAAAGTTTAGGGCTGCTCTGTTGACAAGAATCTCCACTTCGTTACACCTTAAATATCCCAGGAAAGAGAAAAATGGATAAAGAAGTTGTGGTCCTTATGTACAATGGAATATCACTCAGCCATGAAATCAACGTCATAAGGCTAGTAGCAGCATGATGAGTGGATTTAGGTACGAAGATTCTAAGTGAAATAAGTCACACAGAAAAAGACACTTATCATAAGATATGACTTATAGAGGGAATGTAAAAACCGCTACCCTTGAACTGAATTACAAAACAGAATAGAGTCACACGTTTAGAAAACACACTATGGCTGCTTAATGGGAAAGGTGAGGTGGGGTGATGCATACAACAAGGGTTTCAAATTAGCTCAGATACCGTTCCATAAACCCAATATGTAATAGACAAGCCCTACTCCTTCCTCAATGAATTGGACTCAACACCCCCTATTCACCGCCCAAGAATATATCTGACTAGTAAGAATCTTGAAACCTATGCATTGATATCTCTCTGTAAGTGAGTCAAGTGGGTGTAAAGCGGCAAAATCACAGCAGTGAAAAGCAGGTAAACCCCATTATAAAAATCAATTACTTTTAAAAACCCGTGAAACAAAGACAGTGAAAGAGAGAGAAATTCTTACAAAATTCGTTCAGGGGCTGTGATGCCACCTGGATTGACCATATCTAGACCCACAGCTGATTGAGACATAAGAGTGGACACTCTTGGGGCTGAGAGGTTTGGTGAGGTTGGGTGAGCAAACGCAGACCCTATAAAGTAATACTGTGTGGTACCCATCCCATGGGTCCCAAATCTCCAGGTTCAAGGGCATCTTCCTACATCGAAAACATTCATGAGAAACCCAGAAGATGGTACACCGTGTGATCGGGAAAGGTTTCTAAAACGCACCTCATTTCTCATCTCCTTGTGCTTGGGTTCGCCATTCCAGCCGCTTTACTAGCAATCTCCCTCCTTGGAGAATCAGCACCTTTAACCTCCTGTTCCGTACAGGTTGCAATTTGTCCTGAGGATGAACGGGAAGAGGGGGAACCAATGAGAGACTAGCTCTAGGTGTTGGGACAGGCACAGGTCACTCTATTTTCCCCTCAAGAAGAAGAATTAACCACAGGCTCAGCCTGCCGCCTTGGACCAGAATAGGGCCTGAAGCAATCCTGCGCTTTTGCGGCCAGCTCCCAAGAAAGCGAGTTGAAAAATGGAGCTCAGGGGCACTGCAATTCACAAACCTGCAGACTTATAAATGATGACTCTCGTCCACAAATATATTGATGGAAGGAAACGAAGAGGATTTGAAAGCAAGGCAGAATTGCAGGAAACAGATTTCAGGAGGGAGATTCGAATCGCCTTTAAAGCACAGGAAAAGCGGCAAAACCTCGACAATGATGCCCTTGGCCAAAAAGGGCGTATGCGTTTTTTCCTGAATATATTCAGGAAAAAACGCATACGCCCTTTTTGGCCAACCAAGCAACCTGGAAAGGCAAATCAGCGCTACAAAGAAGTCTCGCTTCCCATCGGTCAAAAGGGCCATGCTGAATAAAGTGTCAAAACCAGAAATGCAGGACAGGCCATGGAGAAACGGGAGCCTGGCTACGCTGATGGGCGGGATGTAAATTGCCAACAGCCACTCTGGAGAAGTGCACGGTGTGTCCTGAAACATCTAAAAAACTGAGCTTAGGGAGCATAGGTCACATCCACTCATGGGCGTATAAATTGGGAAAACTAAAAATCAGCAAGACACAGGCACCCCAAAGTTTAGGGCTGCTTTGTTGACAAGAATCTCCACTTCGTTACACC
Source organism: Balaenoptera physalus (assembly GCF_965194825.1). Classification (NCBI taxonomy): domain Eukaryota; kingdom Metazoa; phylum Chordata; class Mammalia; order Artiodactyla; family Balaenopteridae; genus Balaenoptera; species Balaenoptera physalus. The sequence continues at coordinate 341,830 of NW_028125836.1, forward strand.
TTAAATATCCCAGGAAAGAGAAAAATGGATAAAGAAGTTGTGGTCCTTATGTACAATGGAATATCACTCAGCCATGAAATCAACGTCATAAGGCTAGTAGCAGCATGATGAGTGGATTTAGGTACGAAGATTCTAAGTGAAATAAGTCACACAGAAAAAGACACTTATCATAAGATATGACTTATAGAGGGAATGTAAAAACCGCTACCCTTGAACTGAATTACAAAACAGAATAGAGTCACACGTTTAGAAAACACACTATGGCTGCTTAATGGGAAAGGTGAGGTGGGGTGATGCATACAACAAGGGTTTCAAATTAGCTCAGATACCGTTCCATAAACCCAATATGTAATAGACAAGCCCTACTCCTTCCTCAATGAATTGGACTCAACACCCCCTATTCACCGCCCAAGAATATATCTGACTAGTAAGAATCTTGAAACCTATGCATTGATATCTCTCTGTAAGTGAGTCAACTGGGTGTAAAGCGGCAAAATCACAGCAGTGAAAAGCAGGTAAACCCCATTATAAAAATCAATTACTTTTAAAAACCCGTGAAACAAAGACAGTGAAAGATAGAGAAATTCTTACAAAATTCGTTCAGGGGCTGTGATGCCACCTGGATTGACCATATCTAGACCCACAGCTGATTGAGACATAAGAGTGGACACTCTTGGGGCTGAGAGGTTTGGTGAGGTTGGGTGAGCAAACGCAGACCCTATAAAGTAATACTGTGTGGTACCCATCCCATGGGTCCCAAATCTCCAGGTTCAAGGGCATCTTCCTACATCGAAAACATTCATGAGAAACCCAGAAGATGGTACACCGTGTGATCGGGAAAGGTTTCTAAAACGCACCTCATTTCTCATCTCCTTGTGCTTGGGTTCGCCATTCCAGCCGCTTTACTAGCAATCTCCCTCCTTGGAGAATCAGCACCTTTAACCTCCTGTTCCGTACAGGTTGGAATTTGTCCTGAGGATGAAAGGGAAGAGGGGGAACCAATGAGAGACTAGCTCTAGGTGTTGGGACATGCAGAGGTCACTCTATTTTCCCATCAGGAAGAAGAATTAACCACAGGCTCAGCCTGCCGCCTGGGACCAGAATAGGGCCTGAAGCAATCCTGCGCTTTTGCGGCCAGCGCCCAAGAAAGCGAGTTGAAAAATGGAGCTCAGGGGCACTGCAATTCACAAACCTGCAGACTTATAAATGATGACTCTCGTCCACAAATATATTGAGGGAAGGCAACGAAGAGGATTTGAAAGCAAGGCAGAATTGCAGGAAATAGATTTCAGGAGGGAGATTCGAATCGCCTTTAAAGCACAGGAAAAGCGGCAAAACCTCGACAATGATGCCCTTGGCCAGAAAGGGCGTATGCGTTTTTTCCTGAATATATTCAGGAAAAAACGCATACGCCCTTTTTGGCCAACCAAGCAACCTGGAAAGGCAAATCAGCGCTACAAAGAAGTCTCGCTTCCCATCGGTCAAAAGGGCCATGCTGAATAAAGTGTCAAAACCAGAAATGCAGGACAGGCCATGGAGAAACGGGAGCCTGGCTACGCTGATGGGCGGGATGTAAATTGCCAACAGCCACTCTGGAGAAGTGCACGGTGTGTCCTGAAACATCTAAAAAACTCAGCTTAGGGAGCATAGGGCACATCCACTCATGGGCGTATAAATTGGGAAAACTAAAAATCAGCAAGACACAGGCACCCCAAAGTTTAGGGCTGCTCTGTTGACAAGAATCTCCACTTCGTTACACCTTAAATATCCCAGGAAAGAGAAAAATGGATAAAGAAGTTGTGGTCCTTATGTACAATGGAATATCACTCAGTCATGAAATCAACGTCATAAGGCTAGTAGCAGCATGATGAGTGGATTTAGGTACGAAGATTCTAAGTGAAATAAGTCACACAGAAAAAGACACTTATCATAAGATATGACTTATAGAGGGAATGTAAAAACCGCTACCCTTGAACTGAATTACAAAACAGAATAGAGTCACACGTTTAGAAAACACACTATGGCTGCTTAATGGGAAAGGTGAGGTGGGGTGATGCATACAACAAGGGTTTCAAATTAGCTCAGATACCGTTCCATAAACCCAATATGTAATAGACAAGCCCTACTCCTTCCTCAATGAATTGGACTCAACACCCCCTATTCACCGCCCAAGAATATATCTGACTAGTAAGAATCTTGAAACCTATGCATTGATATCTCTCTGTAAGTGAGTCAAGTGGGTGTAAAGCGGCAAAATCACAGCAGTGAAAAGCAGGTAAACCCCATTATAAAAATCAATTACTTTTAAAAACCCGTGAAACAAAGACAGTGAAAGAGAGAGAAATTCTTACAAAATTCGTTCAGGGGCTGTGATGCCACCTGGATTGACCATATCTAGACCCACAGCTGATTGAGACATAAGAGTGGACACTCTTGGGGCTGAGAGGTTTGGTGAGGTTGGGTGAGCAAACGCAGACCCTATAAAGTAATACTGTGTGGTACCCATCCCATGGGTCCCAAATCTCCAGGTTCAAGGGCATCTTCCTACATCGAAAACATTCATGAGAAACCCAGAAGATGGTACACCGTGTGATCGGGAAAGGTTTCTAAAACGCACCTCATTTCTCATCTCCTTGTGCTTGGGTTCGCCATTCCAGCCGCTTTACTAGCAATCTCCCTCCTTGGAGAATCAGCACCTTTAACCTCCTGTTCCGTACAGGTTGCAATTTGTCCTGAGGATGAACGGGAAGAGGGGGAACCAATGAGAGACTAGCTCTAGGTGTTGGGACAGGCACAGGTCACTCTATTTTCCCCTCAAGAAGAAGAATTAACCACAGGCTCAGCCTGCCGCCTTGGACCAGAATAGGGCCTGAAGCAATCCTGCGCTTTTGCGGCCAGCTCCCAAGAAAGCGAGTTGAAAAATGGAGCTCAGGGGCACTGCAATTCACAAACCTGCAGACTTATAAATGATGACTCTCGTCCACAAATATATTGATGGAAGGAAACGAAGAGGATTTGAAAGCAAGGCAGAATTGCAGGAAACAGATTTCAGGAGGGAGATTCGAATCGCCTTTAAAGCACAGGAAAAGCGGCAAAACCTCGACAATGATGCCCTTGGCCAAAAAGGGCGTATGCGTTTTTTCCTGAATATATTCAGGAAAAAACGCATACGCCCTTTTTGGCCAACCAAGCAACCTGGAAAGGCAAATCAGCGCTACAAAGAAGTCTCGCTTCCCATCGGTCAAAAGGGCCATGCTGAATAAAGTGTCAAAACCAGAAATGCAGGACAGGCCATGGAGAAACGGGAGCCTGGCTACGCTGATGGGCGGGATGTAAATTGCCAACAGCCACTCTGGAGAAGTGCACGGTGTGTCCTGAAACATCTAAAAAACTGAGCTTAGGGAGCATAGGTCACATCCACTCATGGGCGTATAAATTGGGAAAACTAAAAATCAGCAAGACACAGGCACCCCAAAGTTTAGGGCTGCTTTGTTGACAAGAATCTCCACTTCGTTACACCTTAAATATCCCAGGAAAGAGAAAAATGGATAAAGAAGTTGTGGTCCTTATGTACAATGGAATATCACTCAGCCATGAAATCAACGTCATAAGGCTAGTAGCAGCATGATGAGTGGATTTAGGTACGAAGATTCTAAGTGAAATAAGTCACACAGAAAAAGACACTTATCATAAGATATGACTTATAGAGGGAATGTAAAAACCGCTACCCTTGAACTGAATTACAAAACAGAATAGAGTCACACGTTTAGAAAACACACTATGGCTGCTTAATGGGAAAGGTGAGGTGGGGTGATGCATACAACAAGGGTTTCAAATTAGCTCAGATACCGTTCCATAAACCCAATATGTAATAGACAAGCCCTACTCCTTCCTCAATGAATTGGACTCAACACCCCCTATTCACCGCCCAAGAATATATCTGACTAGTAAGAATCTTGAAACCTATGCATTGATATCTCTCTGTAAGTGAGTCAAGTGGGTGTAAAGCGGCAAAATCACAGCAGTGAAAAGCAGGTAAACCCCATTATAAAAATCAATTACTTTTAAAAACCCGTGAAACAAAGACAGTGAAAGAGAGAGAAATTCTTACAAAATTCGTTCAGGGGCTGTGATGCCACCTGGATTGACCATATCTAGACCCACAGCTGATTGAGACATAAGAGTGGACACTCTTGGGGCTGAGAGGTTTGGTGAGGTTGGGTGAGCAAACGCAGACCCTATAAAGTAATACTGTGTGGTACCCATCCCATGGGTCCCAAATCTCCAGGTTCAAGGGCATCTTCCTACATCGAAAACATTCATGAGAAACCCAGAAGATGGTACACCGTGTGATCGGGAAAGGTTTCTAAAACGCACCTCATTTCTCATCTCCTTGTGCTTGGGTTCGCCATTCCAGCCGCTTTACTAGCAATCTCCCTCCTTGGAGAATCAGCACCTTTAACCTCCTGTTCCGTACAGGTTGGAATTTGTCCTGAGGATGAAAGGGAAGAGGGGGAACCAATGAGAGACTAGCTCTAGGTGTTGGGACATGCAGAGGTCACTCTATTTTCCCATCAGGAAGAAGAATTAACCACAGGCTCAGCCTGCCGCCTGGGACCAGAATAGGGCCTGAAGCAATCCTGCGCTTTTGCGGCCAGCGCCCAAGAAAGCGAGTTGAAAAATGGAGCTCAGGGGCACTGCAATTCACAAACCTGCAGACTTATAAATGATGACTCTCGTCCACAAATATATTGAGGGAAGGCAACGAAGAGGATTTGAAAGCAAGGCAGAATTGCAGGAAATAGATTTCAGGAGGGAGATTCGAATCGCCTTTAAAGCACAGGAAAAGCGGCAAAACCTCGACAATGATGCCCTTGGCCAGAAAGGGCGTATGCGGTTTTTCCTGAATATATTCAGGAAAAAACGCATACGCCCTTTTTGGCCAACCAAGCAACCTGGAAAGGCAAATCAGCGCTACAAAGAAGTCTCGCTTCCCATCGGTCAAAAGGGCCATGCTGAATAAAGTGTCAAAACCAGAAATGCAGGACAGGCCATGGAGAAACGGGAGCCTGGCTACGCTGATGGGCGGGATGTAAATTGCCAACAGCCACTCTGGAGAAGTGCACGGTGTGTCCTGAAACATCTAAAAAACTCAGCTTAGGGAGCATAGGGCACATCCACTCATGGGCGTATAAATTGGGAAAACTAAAAATCAGCAAGACACAGGCACCCCAAAGTTTAGGGCTGCTCTGTTGACAAGAATCTCCACTTCGTTACACCTTAAATATCCCAGGAAAGAGAAAAATGGATAAAGAAGTTGTGGTCCTTATGTACAATGGAATATCACTCAGTCATGAAATCAACGTCATAAGGCTAGTAGCAGCATGATGAGTGGATTTAGGTACGAAGATTCTAAGTGAAATAAGTCACACAGAAAAAGACACTTATCATAAGATATGACTTATAGAGGGAATGTAAAAACCGCTACCCTTGAACTGAATTACAAAACAGAATAGAGTCACACGTTTAGAAAACACACTATGGCTGCTTAATGGGAAAGGTGAGGTGGGGTGATGCATACAACAAGGGTTTCAAATTAGCTCAGATACCGTTCCATAAATCCAATATGTAATAGACAAGCCCTACTCCTTCCTCAATGAATTGGACTCAACACCCCCTATTCACCGCCCAAGAATATATCTGACTAGTAAGAATCTTGAAACCTATGCATTGATATCTCTCTGTAAGTGAGTCAAGTGGGTGTAAAGCGGCAAAATCACAGCAGTGAAAAGCAGGTAAACCCCATTATAAAAATCAATTACTTTTGGGCTTCCCTGGTGGCGCAGTGGTTGAGAATCTGCCTGCCAATGCAGGGGACACAGGTTCGAGCCCTGGCCTGGGAAGATCCCACATGCTGCGGAGCAACTGGGCCCGTGAGCCACAATTACTGAGCCTGCGCGTCTGGAGCCTGTGCTCTGCAACAAGTGAGGCCGCGATAGTGAGAGCCCCGCGCACCGCAATGAAGAGTGGCCCCCGCTCGCCGCAACTAGAGAAAGCCCTCGCACAGAAATGAAGACCCAACACAGCCATAAATAAATAAAACTATTTTAAAAAAAAAAAAAAAAAAATCAATTACTTTTAAAAACCCGTGAAACAAAGACAGTGAAAGAGAGAGAAATTCTTACAAAATTCGTTCAGGGGCTGTGATGCCACCTGGATTGACCATATCTAGACCCACAGCTGATTGAGACATACGGGTGGACACTCTTGGGGCTGAGAGGTTTGGTGAGGTTGGGTGAGCAAACGCAGACCCTATAAAGTAATACTGTGTGGTACCCATCCCATGGGTCCCAAATCTCCAGGTTCAAGGGCATCTTCGTACATCGAAAACATTCATGAGAAACCCAGAAGATGGTACACCGTGTGATCGGGAAAGGTTTCTAAAACGCACCTCATTTCTCATCTCCTTGTGCTTGGGTTGGCCATTCCAGCCGCTTTATTAGCAATCTCCCTCCTTGGAGAATCAGCACCTTTAACCTCCTGTTCCGTACAGGTTGGAATTTGTCCTGAGGATGAACGGGAAGAGGGGGACCCAATGAGAGACTAGCTATAGGTGTTGGGACAGGCACAGGCCACTCTATTTTCCCATCAGGAAGAAGAATTAACCACAGGCTCAGCCTGCCGCCTTGGACCAGAATAGGGCCTGAACCAATCCTGCGCTTTTGCGGCCAGCTCCCAAGAAAGCGAGTTGAAAAATGGAGCTCAGGGGCACTGCAATTCACAAACCTGCAGACTTATAAATGATAACTCTCGTCCACAAATATATTGATGGAAGGCAACGAAGAGGATTTGAAAGCAAGGCAGAATTGCAGGAAACAGATTTCCGGAGGGAGATTCGAATCGCCTTTAAAGCACAGGAAAAGCGGCAAAACCTCGACAATGATGCCCTTGGCCAAAAAGGGCGTATGCGTTTTTTCCTGAATATATTCAGTTAAAAACGCATACGCCCTTTTGGCCAACCAAGCAACCTGGAAAGGCAAATCAGCGCTACAAAGATGTCTCGCTTCCCATCGGTCAAAAGGGCCATGCTGAATAAAGTGTCAAAACCAGAAATGAAGGACAGGCCATGGAGAAACGGGAGCCTGGCTACGCTGATGGGCGGGATGTAAATTGCCAACAGCCACTCTGGAGAAATGCACGGTGTGTCCAGAAACATCTAAAAAACTGAGCTTAGGGAGCATAGGGCACATCCACTCATGGGCGTATAAATTGGGAAAACTAAAAATCAGCAAGACACAGGCACCCCAAAGTTTAGGGCTGCTCTGTTGACAAGAACCTCCACTTGGTTACACCTTAAATATCCCAGGAAAGAGAAAAATGGATAAAGAAGTTGTGGTCCTTATGTACAATGGAATATCACTCAGCCATGAAATCAACATCATAAGGCTAGTAGCAGCATGATGAGTGGATTTAGGTACGACGATTCTAAGTGAAATAAGTCACACAGAGAAAGACACTTATCATAAGATATGACTTATAGAGGGAATGTAAAAACCGAGACCCTTGAACTGAATTACAAAACAGAATAGAGTCACACGTTTAGAAAACACACTGTGGCTGCTTAACGGGAAACGTGAGGTGGGGTGATGCATAAAACAAGGGTTTCAAATTATCTCAGATACCGTTCCATAAACCCAATATGTAATAGCCAAGCCCTACTCCTTCCTCAATGAATTGGACTCAACACCCCCAATTCACCGTCCAAGAATATATCTGACTAGTAAGAATCTTCAAACCTATGCATTGATATCTCTCTGTAAGTGAGTCAAGTAGGTGTAAAGCGGCAAAATCACAGCAGTGAAAAGCAGGTAAACCCCATTATAAAAATCAATTACTTTTAAAAACCCGTGAAACAAAGACAGTGAAAGAGAGAGAAATTCTTACAAAATTCGTTCAGCGGCTGTAATGCCACCTGGATTGACCATATCTAGACCCACAGCTGATTGAGACATAAGGGTGGACACTCTTGGGGCTGAGAGGTTTGGTGAGGTTGGGTGAGCAAACGCAGACCCTTTAAAGTAATACTGCGTGGTACCCATCCCATGGGTCCCAAATCTCCAGGTTCAAGGGCATCTTCCTACATCGAAAACATGCATGAGAAACCCAGAAGATGGTACACCGTGTGATCGGGAAAGGTTTCTAAAACGCACCTCATTTCTCATCTCCTTGTGCTCGGGTTCGCCATTCCAGCCGCTTTACTAGCAATCTCCCTCCTTAGAGAATCAGCACCTTTAACCTCCTGTTCCGTACAGCTTGCAATTTGTCCTGAGGACGAAAGGCAAGAGGGGGAACCAATGAGAGACTAGCTCTAGGTGTTGGGACATGCAGAGGTCACTCTATTTTCCCATCAGGAAGAAGAATTAACCACAGGCTCAGCCTGCCGCCTGGGACCAGAATAGGGCCTGAAGCAATCCTGCGCTTTTGCGGCCAGCGCCCAAGAAAGCGAGTTGAAAAATGGAGCTCAGGGGCACTGCAATTCACAAACCTGCAGACTTATAAATGATGACTCTCGTCCACAAATATATTGAGGGAAGGCAACGAAGAGGATTTGAAAGCAAGGCAGAATTGCAGGAAATAGATTTCAGGAGGGAGATTCGAATCGCCTTTAAAGCACAGGAAAAGCGGCAAAACCTCGACAATGATGCCCTTGGCCAGAAAGGGCGTATGCGTTTTTTCCTGAATATATTCAGGAAAAAACGCATACGCCCTTTTTGGCCAACCAAGCAACCTGGAAAGGCAAATCAGCGCTACAAAGAAGTCTCGCTTCCCATCGGTCAAAAGGGCCATGCTGAATAAAGTGTCAAAACCAGAAATGCAGGACAGGCCATGGAGAAACGGGAGCCTGGCTACGCTGATGGGCGGGATGTAAATTGCCAACAGCCACTCTGGAGAAGTGCACGGTGTGTCCTGAAACATCTAAAAAACTCAGCTTAGGGAGCATAGGGCACATCCACTCATGGGCGTATAAATTGGGAAAACTAAAAATCAGCAAGACACAGGCACCCCAAAGTTTAGGGCTGCTCTGTTGACAAGAATCTCCACTTCGTTACACCTTAAATATCCCAGGAAAGAGAAAAATGGATAAAGAAGTTGTGGTCCTTATGTACAATGGAATATCACTCAGTCATGAAATCAACGTCATAAGGCTAGTAGCAGCATGATGAGTGGATTTAGGTACGAAGATTCTAAGTGAAATAAGTCACACAGAAAAAGACACTTATCATAAGATATGACTTATAGAGGGAATGTAAAAACCGCTACCCTTGAACTGAATTACAAAACAGAATAGAGTCACACGTTTAGAAAACACACTATGGCTGCTTAATGGGAAAGGTTAGGTGGGGTGATGAATACAACAAGGGTTTCAAATTAGCTCAGATACCGTTCCATAAATCCAATATGTAATAGACAAGCCCTACTCCTTGCTCAATGAATTGGACTCAACACCCCCTATTCACCGCCCAAGAATATATCTGACTAGTAAGAATCTTGAAACCTATGCATTGATATCTCTCTGTAAGTGAGTCAAGTGGGTGTAAAGCGGCAAAATCACAGCAGTGAAAAGCAGGTAAACCCCATTATAAAAATCAATTACTTTTAAAAACCCGTGAAACAAAGACAGTGAAAGAGAGAGAAATTCTTACAAAATTCGTTCAGGGGCTGTGATGCCACCTGGATTGACCATATCTAGACCCACAGCTGATTGAGACATACGGGTGGACACTCTTGGGGCTGAGAGGTTTGGTGAGGTTGGGTGAGCAAACGCAGACCCTATAAAGTAATACTGTGTGGTACCCATCCCATGGGTCCCAAATCTCCAGGTTCAAGGGCATCTTCGTACATCGAAAACATTCATGAGAAACCCAGAAGATGGTACACCGTGTGATCGGGAAAGGTTTCTAAAACGCACCTCATTTCTCATCTCCTTGTGCTTGGGTTGGCCATTCCAGCCGCTTTATTAGCAATCTCCCTCCTTGGAGAATCAGCACCTTTAACCTCCTGTTCCGTACAGGTTGCAATTTGTCCTGAGGATGAACGGGAAGAGGGGGAACCAATGAGAGACTAGCTCTAGGTGTTGGGACAGGCACAGGTCACTCTATTTTCCCATCAGGAAGAAGAATTAACCACAGGCTCAGCCTGCAGCCCGGGACCAGAATAGGGCCTGAAGCAATCCTTCGCTTTTGCGGCCAGCTCCCAAGAAAGCGAGTTGAAAAATGGAGCTCAGGGGCACTGCAATTCACAAACCTGCAGACTTATAAATGATGACTCTCGTCCACAAATATATTGAGGGAAGGCAACGAAGAGGATTTGAAAGCAAGGCAGAATTGCAGGAAACAGATTTCAGGAGGGAGATTCGAATCGCCTTTAAAGCACAGGAAAAGCGGCAAAACCTCGACAATGATGCCCTTGGCCAAAAAGGGCGTATGCGTTTTTTCCTGAATATATTCAGGAAAAAACGCATACGCCCTTTTTGGCCAACCAAGCAACCTAGAAAGGCAAATCAGCGCTACAAAGAAGTCTCACTTCCCATCGGTCAAAAGGGCCATGCTGAATAAAGTGTCAAAACCAGAAATGCAGGACAGGCCATGGAGAAACGGGAGCCGGGCTACGCTGATGGGCGGGATGTAAATTGCCAACAGCCACTCTGGAGAAGTGCACGGTGTGTCCTGAAACATCTAAAAAACTGAGCTTAGGGAGCATAGGGCACATCCACTCATGGGCGTATAAATTGGGAAAACTAAAAATCAGCAAGACACAGGCACCCCAAAGTTTAGGGCTGCCCTGTTGACAAGAACCTCCACTTGGTTACACCTTAAATATCCCAGGAAAGAGAAAAATGGATAAAGAAGTTGTGGTCCTTATGTACAATGGAATATCACTCAGCCATGAAATCAACGTCATAAGGCTAGTAGCAGCATGATGAGTGGATTTAGGTACGACGTTTCTAAGTGAAATAAGTCACACAGAAAAAGACACTTATCATAAGATATGACTTATAGAGGGAATGTAAAAACCGAGACCCTTGAACTGAATTACAAAACAGAATAGAGTCACACATTTAGAAAACACACTATGGCTGCTTAACGGGAAAGGTGAGGTGGGGTGATGCATAAAACAAGGGTTTCAAATTATCTCAGATACCGTTCCATAAACCCAATATGTAATAGACAAGACCTACTCCTTGCTCAAGGAATTGGACTCAGCACCCCCTATTCACTGCCCAAGAATATATCTGACTAGTAAGAATCTTAAAACCTATGCATTGATATCTCTCTGTAAGTGAGTCAAGTGGGTGTAAAGCGGCAAAAACACGGCAGTGAAAAGCAGGTAAACCCCATTATAAAAATCAATTACTTTTTAAAACCCTTGAAACAAAGACAATGAAAGAGAGAGAAATTCTTACAAAATTCGTTTAGGGGCTGTGATGCCACCTGGATTGGCCATATCTAGACCCACAGCTGATTGAGACATAAGGGTGGACACTCTTGGGGCTGAGATGTTTGGTGAGGTTGGGTGAGCAAACGCAGACCCTTTAAAGTAATACTGCGTGGTACCCATCCCATGGGTCCCAAATCTCCAGGTTCAAGGGCATCTTCCTACATCGAAAACATGCATGAGAAACCCAGAAGATGGTACACCGTGTGATCGGGAAAGGTTTCTAAAACGCACCTCATTTCTCATCTCCTTGTGCTCGAGTTCGCCATTCAAGCCGCTTTACTAGCAATCTCCCTCCTTGGAGAATCAACACCTTTAACCTCCTGTTCCGTACAGGTTGCAATTTGTCCTGAGGATGAACGGGAAGAGGGGGAACCAATGAGAGACTAGCTCTAGGTGTTGGGACAGGCACAGGTCACTCTATTTTCCCATCAGGAAGAAGAATTAACCACAGGCTCAGCCTGCCGCCTGGGACGAGAATAGGGCCTGAAGCAATCCTGCGCTTTTGCGGCCAGCACCCAAGAAAGCGAGTTGAAAAATGGAGCTCAGGGGCACTGCAATTCACAAACCTGCAGACTTATACATGATGTCTCTCGTCCACAAATATATTGAGGGAAGGCAACGAAGAGGATTTGAAAGCAAGGCAGAATTGCAGGAAACAGATTTCAGGAGGGAGATTCGAAACGCCTTTAAAGCACAGGAAAAGCGGCAAAACCTCGACAATAATGCCCTTTTTGGCCCACCAAGCAACCTGGAAAGGCAAATCAGCGCTACAAAGAAGTCTCGCTTCCCATCGGTCAAAAGGGCCATGCTGAATAAAGTGTCAAAACCAGAAATGCAGGACAGGCCATGGAGAAACGGGAGCCTGGCTACGCTGATGGGCGGGATGTAAATTGCCAACAGCCACTCTGGAGAAGTGCACGGTGTGTCCTGAAACATCTAAAAAACTGAGCTTAGGGAGCATAGGGCACATCCACTCATGGGCGTATAAATTGGGAAAACTAAAAATCAGCAAGACACAGGCACCCCAAAGTTTAGGGCTGCTCTGTTGACAAGAATCTCCACTTCGTTACACCTTAAATATCCCAGGAAAGAGAAAAATGGATAAAGAAGTTGTGGTCCTTATGTACAATGGAATATCACTCAGTCATGAAATCAACGTCATAAGGCTAGTAGCAGCATGATGAGTGGATTTAGGTACGAAGATTCTAAGTGAAATAAGTCACACAGAAAAAGACACTTATCATAAGATATGACTTATAGAGGGAATGTAAAAACCGCTACCCTTGAACTGAATTACAAAACAGAATAGAGTCACACGTTTAGAAAACACACTATGGCTGCTTAATGGGAAAGGTTAGGTGGGGTGATGCATACAACAAGGGTTTCAAATTAGCTCAGATACCGTTCCATAAATCCAATATGTAATAGACAAGCCCTACTCCTTCCTCAATGAATTGGACTCAACACCCCCTATTCACCGCCCAAGAATATATCTGACTAGTAAGAATCTTGAAACCTATGCATTGATATCTCTCTGTAAGTGAGTCAAGTGGGTGTAAAGCGGCAAAATCACAGCAGTGAAAAGCAGGTAAACCCCATTATAAAAATCAATTACTTTTAAAAACCCGTGAAACAAAGACAGTGAAAGAGAGAGAAATTCTTACAAAATTCGTTCAGGGGCTGTGATGCCACCTGGATTGACCATATCTAGACCCACAGCTGATTGAGACATACGGGTGGACACTCTTGGGGCTGAGAGGTTTGGTGAGGTTGGGTGAGCAAACGCAGACCCTATAAAGTAATACTGTGTGGTACCCATCCCATGGGTCCCAAATCTCCAGGTTCAAGGGCATCTTCGTACATCGAAAACATTCATGAGAAACCCAGAAGATGGTACACCGTGTGATCGGGAAAGGTTTCTAAAACGCACCTCATTTCTCATCTCCTTGTGCTTGGGTTGGCCATTCCAGCCGCTTTATTAGCAATCTCCCTCCTTGGAGAATCAGCACCTTTAACCTCCTGTTCCGTACAGGTTGCAATTTGTCCTGAGGATGAACGGGAAGAGGGGGAACCAATGAGAGACTAGCTCTAGGTGTTGGGACAGGCACAGGTCACTCTATTTTCCCATCAGGAAGAAGAATTAACCACAGGCTCAGCCTGCAGCCCGGGACCAGAATAGGGCCTGAAGCAATCCTTCGCTTTTGCGGCCAGCTCCCAAGAAAGCGAGTTGAAAAATGGAGCTCAGGGGCACTGCAATTCACAAACCTGCAGACTTATAAATGATGACTCTCGTCCACAAATATATTGAGGGAAGGCAACGAAGAGGATTTGAAAGCAAGGCAGAATTGCAGGAAACAGATTTCAGGAGGGAGATTCGAATCGCCTTTAAAGCACAGGAAAAGCGGCAAAACCTCGACAATGATGCCCTTGGCCAAAAAGGGCGTATGCGTTTTTTCCTGAATATATTCAGGAAAAAACGCATACGCCCTTTTTGGCCAACCAAGCAACCTAGAAAGGCAAATCAGCGCTACAAAGAAGTCTCACTTCCCAACGGTCAAAAGGGCCATGCTGAATAAAGTGTCAAAACCAGAAATGCAGGACAGGCCATGGAGAAACGGGAGCCGGGCTACGCTGATGGGCGGGATGTAAATTGCCAACAGCCACTCTGGAGAAGTGCACGGTGTGTCCTGAAACATCTAAAAAACTGAGCTTAGGGAGCATAGGGCACATCCACTCATGGGCGTATAAATTGGGAAAACTAAAAATCAGCAAGACACAGGCACCCCAAAGTTTAGGGCTGCTCTGTTGACAAGAACCTCCACTTGGTTACACCTTAAATATCCCAGGAACGAGAAAAATGGATAAAGAAGTTGTGGTCCTTATGTACAATGGAATATCACTCAGCCATGAAATCAACGTCATAAGGCTAGTAGCAGCATGATGAGTGGATTTAGGTACGACGTTTCTAAGTGAAATAAGTCACACAGAAAAAGACACTTATCATAAGATATGACTTATAGAGGGAATGTAAAAACCGAGACCCTTGAACTGAATTACAAAACAGAATAGAGTCACACATTTAGAAAACACACTATGGCTGCTTAACGGGAAAGGTGAGGTGGGGTGATGCATAAAACAAGGGTTTCAAATTATCTCAGATACCGTTCCATAAACCCAATATGTAATAGACAAGACCTACTCCTTGCTCAAGGAATTGGACTCAGCACCCCCTATTCACTACCCAAGAATATATCTGACTAGTAAGAATCTTAAAACCTATGCATTGATATCTCTCTGTAAGTGAGTCAAGTGGGTGTAAAGCGGCAAAAACACGGCAGTGAAAAGCAGGTAAACCCCATTATAAAAATCAATTACTTTTTAAAACCCGTGAAACAAAGACAATGAAAGAGAGAGAAATTCTTACAAAATTCGTTTAGGGGCTGTGATGCCACCTGGATTGGCCATATCTAGACCCACAGCTGATTGAGACATAAGGGTGGACACTCTTGGGGCTGAGATGTTTGGTGAGGTTGGGTGAGCAAACGCAGACCCTTTAAAGTAATACTGCGTGGTACCCATCCCATGGGTCCCAAATCTCCAGGTTCAAGGGCATCTTCCTACATCGAAAACATGCATGAGAAACCCAGAAGATGGTACACCGTGTGATCGGGAAAGGTTTTAAACGCACCTCATTTCTCATCTCCTTGTGCTCGGGTTCGCCATTCCAGCTGCTTTACTAACAATCTCCGTCCTTGGAGAATCAGCACCTTTAACCTCCTGTTCCGTACAGGTTGCAATTTGTCCTGAGGATGAACGGGAAGAGGGGGAACCAATGAGAGACTATCTCTAGGTGTTGGGACAGGCACAGGTCACTCTATTTTCCCATCAGGAAGAAGAATTAACCACAGGCTCAGCCTGCCGCCTGGGACCAGAATAGGGCCTGAAGCAATCCTGCGCTTTTGCGGCCAGCTTCCAAGAAAGCGAGTTGAAAAATGGAGCTCAGGGTCACTGCAATTCACAAACCTGCAGACTTATAAATGATGACTCTCGTCCACAAATATATTGAGTGAAGGCAACGAAGAGGATTTGAAAGCAACGCAGAATTGCAGGAAACAGATTTCAGGAGGGAGATTCGAATCGCCTTTAAAGCACAGGAAAAGCGGCAAAAACCTCGACAATGATGCCCTTGTCCAAAAAGGGCGTATGCGTTTTTTCCTGAATATATTCAGGAAAAAACGCATACGCCCTTTTTGGCCAACCAAGCAACCTGGAAAGGCAAATCAGCGTTACAAAGAAGTCTCGCTTCCCATCGGTCAAAAGGGCCATGCTGAATAAAGTGTCAAAACCAGAAATGCAGGACAGGCCATGGAGAAACGGGAGCCTGGCTACGCTGATGGGCGGGATGTAAATTGCCAACAGCCACTCTGGAGAAGTGCACGGTGTGTCCTGAAACATCTAAAAAACTCAGCTTAGGGAGCATAGGGCACATCCACTCATGGGCGTATAAATTGGGAAAACTAAAAATCAGCAAGACACAGGCACCCCAAAGTTTAGGGCTGCTCTGTTGACAAGAACCTCCACTTCGTTACACCTTAAATATCCCAGGAAAGAGAAAAATGGATAAAGAAGTTGTGGTCCTTATGTACAATGGAATATCACTCAGCAATGAAATCAACGTCATAAGGCTAGTAGCAGCATGATGAGTGGATTTAGGTACGACGATTCTAAGTGAAATAAGTCACACAGAAAAAGACACTTGTCATAAGATATCACCTATAGAGGGAATGTAAAAACTGCTACCATTGAACTGAAATACAAAACAGAATAGAGTCACACGTTTAGAAAACACACTATGGCTGCTTAATGGGAAAGGTGAGGTGGGGTGATGTATAAAACAAGGGTTTCAAATTAGCTCAGATACCGTTCCATAAACCCAATATGTAATAGACAAGCCCTACTCCTTGCTCAATGAATTGGAATCAACACCCCCTATTCACCGCCCAAGAATATATCTGACTAGTAAGAATCTTAAAACCTATGTATTGATAACTCTCTGTAAGTGGGTCAAGAGGGTGTAAAGCGGCAAAATCACAACAGTGAAAAGCAGGTAAACCCCATTATAAAAATCAATTACTTTTAAAAACCCGTGAAACAAAGACAGTGAAAGAGAGAGAAATTCTTACAAAATTCGTTCAGGGGCTGTGATGCCAACTGGATTGGCCACATCTAGACCCACAGCTGATTGAGACATAAGTGTGGACACTATTGGGGCTGAGAGGTTTGGTGAGGTTGGGTGAGAAAACGCAGACCCTTTAAAGTAATACTGCGTGGTACCCATCCCATGGGTCCCAAATCTCCAGGTTCAAGGGCATCTTCCTACATCGAAAACATGCATTAGAAACCCAGAAGATGGTACACCGTGTGATCGGGAAAGGTTTTCAAAACGCACCTCATTTCTCATCTCCTTGTGCTCGGGTTCGCCATTCCAGCCGCTTTACTAACAATCTCCGTCCTTGGAGAATCAGCACCTTTAATCTCCTGTTCCGTACAGGTTGCAATTTGTCCAGAGGATGAACGGGAAGAGGGGGAACCAATGAGAGACTAGCTGTAGGTGTTGGGACAGGCACAGGTCACTCTATTTTCCCATCAGGAAGAAGAATTAACCACAGGCTCAGCCTGCCGCCCGGGACCAGAAGAGGGCCTGAAGCAATCCTGCGCTTTCGCGGCCAGCTCCCAAGAAAGCGAGTTGAAAAATGGAGCTCAGGGGCACTGCAATTCACAAACCTGCAGACTTATAAATGATGACTCTCGTCCACAAATATATTGAGGGAAGGCAACGAAGAGGATTTGAAAGCAAGGCAGAATTGCAGGAAACAGATTTCAGGAGGGAGATTCGAATCGCCTTTAAAGCACAGGAAAAGCGGCAAAACCTCGACAATGATGCCCTTGGCCAAAAAGGGCGTATGCGTTTTTTCCTGAATATATTCAGGAAAAAACGCATACGCCCTTTTTGGCCAACCAAGCAACCTGGAAAGGCAAATCAGCGCTACAAAGAAGTCTCGCTTCCCATCGGTCAAAAGGGCCATGCTGAATAAAGTGTCAAAACCAGAAGTGCAGGACAGGCCATGGAGAAACGGGAGCCTGGCTACGCTGATGGGCGGGATGTAAATTGCCAACAGCCACTCTGGAGAAGTGCACGGTGTGTTCTGAAACATCTAAAAAACTCAGCTTAGGGAGCATAGGGCACTTTCACTCATGGGCGTATAAATTGGGACTACTAAAAATCAGCAAGACACAGGCACCCCAAAGTTTAGGGCTGCTCTGTTGACAAGAACCTCCACTTCGTTACACCTTAAATATCCCAGGAAAGAGAAAAATGGATAAAGAAGTTGTGGTCCTTATGTACAATGGAATATCACTCAGCCATGAAATCAACGTCATAAGGCTAGTAGAAGCATGATGAGTGGATTTAGGTACGACGATTCTAAGTGAAATAAGTCACACAGAAAAAGACACTTATCATAAGATATCACTTATAGAGGGAATGTACAAACCGCTACCCTTGAACTGAATTACAAAACAGAATAGAGTCACATGTTTAGAAAACACACTATGGCTTCTTAACGGGAAAGGTGAGGTGGGGTGATGCATAAAACAAAGGTTTCAAATTAGCTCAGATACCGTTCCATAAACCCAATATGTAATAGACAAGACCTACTCCTTGCTCAATGAATTGGACTCAACACCCCCTATTCACCACCCAAGAATATATCTGACTAGTAAGAATCTTAAAACCTATGCATTGATATCTCTCTGTAAGTGAGTCAAGTGGGTGTAAAGCGGCAAAATCACAGCAGTTAAAAGCAGGTAAACCCCATTATAAAAATCAATTACTTTTAAAAACCCGTGAAACAAAGACAGTGAAAGAGAGAGAAATTCTTACAAAAGTCGTTCAGGGGCTGTGATGCCACCTGGATTGACCATATCTAGACCCACAGCTGATTGAGACATAAGGGTGGACACTCTTGGGGCTGAGAGGTTTGGTGAGGTTGGGTGAGCAAACGCAGACCCTTTAAAGTAATACTGCGTGGTACCCATCCCATGGGTCCCAAATCTCCAGGTTCAAGGGCATCTTCCTACATCGAAAACATGCATGAGAAACCCAGAAGATGGTACACCGTGTGATCGGGAAAGGTTTCTAAAACGCACCTCATTTCTCATCTCCTTGTGCTCGGGTTCGCCATTCCAGCCGCTTTACTAGCAATCTCCCTCCTTGGAGAATCAGCACCTTTAACCTCCTGTTCCGTACAGGTTGCAATTTGTCCTGAGGATGAACGGGAAGAGGGGGAACCAATGAGAGACTAGCTCTAGGTGTTTGGACAGGCACAGGTCACTCTATTTTCCCATCAGGAAGAAGAATTAACCACAGGCTCACCCTGCCGCCCGGGACCAGAATAGGGCCTGAAGCAATCCTGCGCTTTTGCGGCCAGCTCCCAAGAAAGCGAGTTGAAAAATGGAGCTCAGGGGCACTGCAATTCACAAACCTGCAGACGTATAAATGATGACTCCCGTCCACGAATATATTGAGGGAAGGCAACGAAGAGGATTTGAAAGCAAGGCAGAATTGCAGGAAACAGATTTCAGGAGGGAGATTCGAATCGCCTTTAAAGCACAGGAAAAGCGGCAAAACCTCGACAATGATGCCCTTGGCCAAAAAGGGCGTATGCGTTTTTTCCTGAATATATTCAGGAAAAAACGCATACGCCCTTTTTGGCCAACCAAGCAACCTAGGAAGGCAAATCAGCGCTACAAAGAAGTCTTGCTTCCCATCGGTCAAAAGGGCCATGCTGAATAAAGTGTCAAAACCAGAAATGCAGGACAGGCCATGGAGAAACGGGAGCCTGGCTACGCTGATGGGCGGGATGTAAATTGCCAACAGCCACTCTGGAGAAGTGCACGGTGTGTCCTGAAACATCTAAAAAACTCAGCTTAGGGAGCATAGGGCACTTCCACTCATGGGCGTATAAATTGGGAAAACTAAAAATCAGCAAGACACAGGCACCCCAAAGTTTAGGGCTGCTCTGTTGACAAGAACCTCCACTTCGTTACACCTTAAATATCCCAGGAAAGAGAAAAATGTATAAAGAAGTTGTGGTCCTTATGTACAATGGAATATCACTCAGCCATGAAATCAACGTCATAAGGCTAGTAGCAGCATGATGAGTGGATTTAGGTATGACGATTCTAAGTGAAATAAGTCACAGAGAAAAAGACACTTATCATAAGATATCACTTATAGAGGGAATGTACAAACCGCTACCCTTGAACTGAATTACAAAACAGAATAGAGTCACACGTTTAGAAAACACACTATGGCTGCTTAACGGGGAAGGTGAGGTGGGGTGATGCATAAAACAAGGGTTTCAAATTAGCTCAGATACCGTTCCATAAACCCAATATGTAATAGACAAGACCTACTCCTTGCTCAATGAATTGGACTCAACACCCCCTAATCACTGCCCAAGGATATATCTGACTAGTAAGAATCTTCAAACCTATGCATTGATATCTCTCTGTAAGTGAGTCAAGTGGGTGTAAAGCGGCAAAATCACAGCAGTGAAAAGCAGGTAAACCCCATTATACAAATCAATTACTTTTAAAAACCCGTGAAACAAAGACAGTGAAAGAGAGAGAAATTCTTACAAAATTCGTTCAGGGGCTGTGATGCCACCTGGATTGACCATATCTATACCCACAGCTGATTGAGACATAAGGGTGGACACTCTTGGCGCTGAGAGGTTTGGTGAGTTTGGGTGAGCAAACGCAGACCCTTTAAAGTAATTCTGCGTGGTACCCATCCCATGGGTCCCAAATCTCAAGGTTCAAGGGCATCTTCCAAAATCGAAAACATG